>NC_084486.1:50620350-50925828 GCF_030035675.1 Rhineura floridana
GAGGTAATGGATCCTGAGGGTTTCCAAAGGGCTCTGGGGGTTTTTCCGACTGAGAAGACTGGCGCTCCTGTTGAAGCCCTGGTTGATTTGTGGAATATGGAAATGACCCGGGCGGTTGACACGATCGCTCCCATGCGCCCTCTCCCTTGCAGAGCTCATACAGCTCCATGGTATACCTTGGAGCTGAGAGCGATGAAGCAAGAGCGGAGAAGGCTTGAGTGCAGATGGAGGCGGACTCCCGATGAATGTAATTATGCCTTGGTAAGTGCCTGTTCAAAACAGTATATAGTAGCGGTGAGGGTAGCAAAAAAGAGATATTTTGCTGATATTATTAAGTCATCACTCTCCCGCCCAGCGGAGCTTTTTAAAATTGTATGAGGGCTTTTACATTCTGGCCCTTGGGACATTATAGATTCATCTGTAGCCCGCTGTGATGAATTTGCCAGGCATTTTCAAGATAAGATCGCTTGCATTCGTCGGGACTTAGACTCCAATATTATAGCAGTTGGTCCTAATGAAGCATCCAGAGCACGGTCTTGTCCCCATTTATTGGATGAGTTCCAGTCGGTGCAGCTCGAGGATGTTGACAAGATCCTTGGACTGGTGCGGGTGACCACGTCTGTTCTGGATCCTTGCCCCTCTTGGCTGGTGAAAGCTGGCAGGTCCGGAACCGCCGACTGGGCCAAGGAGGTAATAAATGCCTCTTTAAGAGAGGGAGTGGTCCCTGACTGCCTAAAAGAGGCGGTGGTGAGACCACTCCTGAAGAAACCCTCCTTGGACCCAGATAACCTGAACAACTATAGACCTGTGGCAAATGTTCCGTTCCTGGGCAAGGTCCTGGAACGCGTGGTTGCTGGCCAGCTCCAGGGGCTGTTGGATGACACTGATTATCTTGATCCATTTCAATCCGGTTTTAGGCCTGGTTTTGGCACCGAAACAGCCTTGGTCGCCCTGTATGATGACCTCTGTCGGGAGAGGGACAGGGGGAGTGTGACTCTGTTGATTCTCCTTGATCTCTCAGCTGCTTTTGATACCATCGACCATGGTATCCTTCTGGGGAGACTCACGGAGTTGGGAGTCGGGGGTACTGCTTGGCAGTGGCTCCGCTCCTACTTGATGGGTCGTCACCAGAAGGTAGTGCTTGGGGAACACTGCTCGACACCCTGGACTCTCCGTTGTGGAGTCCCGCAGGGATCGGTACTGTCCCCCATGCTTTTCAACATCTACATGAAGCCGCTGGGTACGGTCATCAGGAGTTTTGGGGTGCGTTGTCATCAGTATGCTGATGACACGCAGCTCTATTTCTCCTTTTCATCCTCTTCAGGTGAGGCTGTTAACGTACTAAACCGTTGCCTGACCGCGATAATGGACTGGATGGGGGCTAATAAACTGAAGCTCAATCCAGACAAGACCGAGACGCTGCTGGTGAGTGCCTTCACTGCCCAGATGGAGGATGTTCATCCTGTTCTTGATGGGGTTACACTCCCCTTGAAGGAACAGGTTCGTAGCTTGGGAGTTCTTTTCGATCTTTCCTTGTCTCTCGAGGCCCAGGCGGCCTCGGTGGCACGGAACGCTTTCTACCATCTTCGATTGGTAGCCCAGCTACGTCCCTATCTGGACAGTGATGACCTCGCCTCAGTTGTTCACGCTCTGGTAACTTCTAGGTTGGACTACTGCAATGCGCTCTACGTTGGGCTGCCCTTGAAGATAGTTCGGAAACTACAGTTAGTCCAGAATGCAGCGGCCAGACTATTGACGCGGACCAGACGGTCCACTCATATAACACCTGTTCTGGCCCGTCTGCACTGGCTTCCTATTTGTTTCCGGGCTAAATTCAAAGTGCTGGTTTTGACCTATAAAGCCCTACACGGCATGGGACCGCAATACCTGGTGGAACGCCTCTCCCAATATGAAACTACCCGTACACTGCGCTCGACATCTAAGGCCCTCCTCCGAGTGCCATCACATCGAGAAGCTCAGAGGGCGGTGACTAGATCCAGGGCCTTTTCGGTGGTGGCCCCCGAATTGTGGAATAGTCTCCCTGATGAGGTACGCCTGGCGCCAACGCTGCTATCTTTTCGGCGCCAGGTGAAAACCTTTTTATACTCCCAGGCATTTTAAAAATTTTAAATATTCTATTTAAAAAAAATTGTTTTATAGTGTATTTTAAAACAGTATTTCATTACTGGTATATTCTGATGTTGTTTGGTTTTTGTTCTTTGTTTGTTTTGCTTTTTGATTTTCTTATATTTGTTCTATTCATATATTTTCTTGTTTATCCTCTATGTACACCGCCCAGAGAGCCTTTTTGGCTTAGGGCGGTATATAAATTAAATTAAATAAATAAAAATAAATAAATAAATAAACAACATCTGGAGGGCACCAGATTGGGGAAATGTGGTCTACTTCAAGGTCTCAGAGTCACGTCCAGCCCTGTAGCCTGAGATCCTTTGAATTAGATGTAAGGCAAATTCAACCTCTGTAAGGCAGAGGTTGCTAACTTTTTTGGACCTGTAGGCACATTTCAGATTTTGAGAGAGTCCTGAAAGTGCCACTCGCAAAATGGCTGTCATGGCATAACACAACATAGCTGCCATGGGAGCATGGGATAACACAAAATTAGAGAGTAGTCATGGTGAAGCTTTTTCCAAAATTGTATTTCCATACTAGAAGAGGCTTAATCTGTTGAATTCTGCTTGCCAGAACTCTGCACAAGGACCCTGTTTTTTCTCAGTGCTAACCCTAAACCAAAGCCTAGGCTGCCATCCTGTACCCATTTACCTGAAAGTAAGCGTCATTAAACACAAAGAGACAATTCTGAGCAGACATGTATACCATTGTACTGTAAATTAACTATACATTGAATTCTTAATTAGTCCCTGGTCTTTAGCTCCTACAAAGCAGGGAGCATGCCTAAACCTCATTGCTAAATTTTCACATTTGCCTTTGGGGTGTATTGATTATTTAATATTCACCCACATATTTGCAGAAAATAACTTCTAGGGATAACCTGATCTCAAGCAAACTCAGTACAGGAAAGATGCATCCTAGTTATTAGGGGGAAAGAAATGGCAAACTATAGAGATTCCAAGGACTAGGGGGTGGGGGAGGAGAGAGAGAGAAGGAAAAGTGCACTAAAAGGGAGGGGAATACAACGGCTCTTGAGGACCCCAGAGATTCCTATTGCCTGGTGTCAAAACAACTCACTTATCGATCACAGCTCTGACTTCACTCATTGACTAATAGCATGGACAGATGGTAGGAGACAGGCTGAAAGGTCAGTCTGATGCACCTGGTGAGGTCACCACTGAAGGCCTTTGTAGGCACCATAGTACCCATGGGTCCCAGGCTGGGAAACCCCATACTAAGTGTTTGTTTTTTGGCTGTATACCCTGGCTTTTGGGGGTCCTCTCCGGGTCTCTGGGTGAGTCAGCTTAATTTCTGGACATTCATCTTCAATTGAAAAAAAATTAAGTTTCTAGGGGGTCTGGTTCTCGAGATCTACACCAAAAAGTCAGCTGCCGCCACCACCCCTGCAACTTACGTGAAATGATCTCTTTGCTGGCTGCTCTAAACCCGCCCTTTCAGGTTTGTAGCTAGTAAGTGAAGTCAGGGTTGCGATTGACAAGGGATTTCTGGTCCTCCAGGCAGTCGTTAGACTCCACTGCAAAGGTAGAAAACTATTGTAAACTGTGTAAGTACCAAGTCTTTTTTTCTCTTGTGTTCACAAGTCAAACAACTTTAAATTTTCCTGGGCTGTTGAAGATGGCAATGAATTCAATAGGACTTACTTTTGAGTAGACATGGTTAGGATTGTGCTGTAACTTAATGGGACTTTTGAGTGAACATAGTAAAGAACTATGTTTGTGTTGTAAATCTTTTTCACCCCCTTCAATCCTGTTTTTAAAGCAATTAGGCAGGGTTTGCATAGATATCACTGCTTTTATTATGCAGGAAACTAATACTGATTTTATTTTATTTTCCAAAAAATGTTCTGCAATGACCAACTCATTTGGACAATAAACTATTATATGGGGTCTATTTATTTTTACATCTCCAGTGTGTGTAATGGAATCTTCCCAACAACCCTATGAGGTAGGATTGCTGATTGGAAACCAAGGCAGCTCACAACAAGAAATAAATCCCTTTAAAATCCAAAGACCATAAAAACAAGTATAAACACTTGCAAAATAGTTTAAAGTGGCATGATTCCGAATTTTGGATTGGGTGAGTGTTCCTTATCACTTGAGGCTGCAGTTCTGTGCATGCTTCTGTGTTTGTATAAGCCCCATTGAATACATTGGGACTTGCTTCTGAGTAAACAAACATAGGATTGCACTACAAATATCTTTACAGGTTGTGTAAATAATAAACATATTTGACAGTCATGCTTATATAAATATGTCTTCATTTAAAGTGCATGACTTCCCCTAAAGAACCCTGGGAAGTGTTGTTTCCCCCTCACAGTTATAATTCCCACCACCCTTAACAAACTAGTTCCCATGATTCTGTGGTGGGATTCATGTGCTTCAAATGTGTGTTGAATGTGCTTTAAATGAATGGTGTGGATCTGCCCTAACTACAACACAATAGCTTCTACATGCCGGGATAGGCTTGCCTAAACAATAATGTTTTTAGCAGGTGCTGAAAACAGTACAATGAAGGTGTCTGCCTAATGTCAATAGGCAGGGAGTTCCATAGCGTCGGTGCTACCACACTAAAGGACTGATTTGTTACAAGAGCAGAACAAGTACTATGTGGCAACCATAATATGGAAAGCACTCCTTGAACTTAGCCTGATAGCAAATCAGCAACCAGTGTGGATTTCAGTGCAGAGATTTTATGTGCTGATAGGATCTCACTTACGTCAGCAATCATGCCACAGCATTCTGCACTAATGGCAGCGTCCAGGTCAGGTTGTGCTGCATGGGGATTTCTGTGACCTTGGCTGACTAGCTGCCAGGATTTTTTTAGTATTGGTTTTTGGTTAGGAATCTTGACTGGTTGTGGGATGTGGAGTTTTCTGCCTTGCTCATAGGAATCTTGTTGTGATTGGTATCGTATTGCGTTTAGGAAATCATCACTGTCTTTTATTTTTATTTTTCTGTTTGCATTTCATTTACCTTTAACCTCACTCCCTTACATCCATAGAAGCAGCAACAGTGGTTCCATGCGATCAGCTCAACCCCTTTAAACCCACTGGTGATGCACTTTGTTGGTTGCATGACAGTTTGTTTCTTGCCCAACAGTGGCAAAAGAGAATTCACATATTGGGAAGTGTGGCTGCAATTATTGTTGTACCCAAGCTGCTGTCTGTGAAGGTAGATCAAAGCATGTGTGTTTTTTCTCCGTCAATTATTACTCACTGGAACTGGATTGGCTGTCAAAGTGAGTTTATAGCAGCCCACAAGGTAGATAGACAAGGGTAGAGAATCTTCTTACTCATTCATCTCTCATACCTCTTTCGGAAGTGAAGGGTCAAATCTGTAAAGAAGTTTAGAGCAGCCACATAAGGGCAGGGCACTGCAGGCAGGGGGTTGCCAACCCTGCTTGGATATGGATATTGTTGCAGAGGATCCCTAGTCAAGCTTTACCAACAGCACAATCCAAACCATATCTACTCAGAAGTAAGCCCTGTTAAGTTCTATGGGGCTTAGTAAGTGTGTTTAGAATTGCAGCCTTCAGGAGCATCCATCTTTACTCCTGAGTGCTCCTATCTAACATCTCCATAACACTAGGCTCCTTTCTTCCTACAATGGCCTTCTGGTGACTAGCCTGAAGCAAGTAGGCTAGACTAAATGTTCCCTACGCAGGCTCTATCTTTCAGCTAAGATTTTTGTTTTAATTTCCAATCAGAGAAATGTTTCTGTTTGAACTGTATGCTCCAAGCAACTGTGGTTGATGCTTAATGTATCATGCTTAATGACATCACTATGGCCCATCACTATGACCTGTCCCCATGACATTACTAGGGCCCACCCCTGAAATCTCAGGCTTTGGAATGGTTTTGACCTGGCAATCCTACTTCCAAACTTTGCTAAGAACCACACAGCACATGGTTTACAACTGAGCAGTGGATCCTCCCTGTTATGTTATTGCCCAGTATAAACCTTAGTATAAACTAAATGGCTACCCAAACATGTTAGAGGGGATGGGAGACGATGTGAAACCCCTGCCTGTGGCCTGTGATGGCTCTTACACACATACATACGCACACAGATCAGACAATGTTAAATCAGACAATGTTAAAGAGCTATGATTCTTCATGTGTAAATTTAATAGTATGTAGCTTCCAGTTGATTTCTAAGCCTGGATTTCTGTGGATCACAGAAGTTTCGCAGAAGTGGACCATCTCCCCAAAAATTCATGTCTGTGGCCTGTTCATCACAAACAAGGAATATTGCCATGGATCATGTGTTACAGTGGTAGGATAATTACAGGCAATGGTATTCTGTCCTGCTGCATTTGCTATTTAATTTAGCAGCACTAGGATAATATTGCTATCACCAATTACTGCTGTGTTGTTAATGGTCACAGCTGAAATGTCACTAAATTGCCATTTGACCCAACTGTTTATAATTATGTTCCCTCTACATTCATGTGTATATTATATATGATAACAGTTCATGTATCAGATGAAGTGGATACAAAAGCATATGCCATAATCAAATAAGGTGCTACAGGGTTTTTTATTGTTTTAATTTCATGGGGGGAAATTAGAATGAACTAGCTGTTTACAAGAGCAGCTATGATCATGAAAGTGGCTATTCCTCTCAAAGCAGCTAGTGCATTATTTTTCCATGCCATAGTGTACCTGAGTACCACTGCATGAAGAAAATAAGCACCACTAGTTTTTATGAACCTGCCCTGTGGAAATGTAGTGATTGAACTGAATGTGGGTGGTATACTTAAAAGGATACTTTCAGTTGATTTTAGAAATTGCAAACTGCAAATACCCTGATAACATGCACTATTGGGTTTTCTGAGAGAAGTTGATGAATCATGCAAAAGTAAGGGATACTTGGGAGCTCTGATGTCTGCTAGAGTTTGCTGGATGTTGGTATTCTGAGCTAAATAGTATCCACTATGTTTGCTGGAAATGAGTGGCAATCCCCTGGAAATAAGCAGGTCACTCCACATTAAGAGACATCTGAGTGATTTATATACTGCTTTGTGATGTAGTGGTTAAGGTGCTGGACTACGACCTGGGAGACCAGGGTTCAAATCCCCACACAGCCATGAAGCTCACTGGGTGACCTTGGGTCAGTGACTGCCTCTCAGCCTCAGAGGAAGGCAATGGTAAACCCCCTCTGAATAGCGCTTACCATGAAAACCCTATTCATAGTCGGAATCAACTTGAAGGCAGTGCATTTACATTTTACATTTTTCAAGTAGACCTCACAAAGTGCTTCATATAAAATTATTACAATAAGCATCAACAAGAAAATTACGCACTAAATCAGAAAAGCCAAACCACTGTTTAAATTGAAGCTGCACCTGCTTTTCCCTCCCTTTAGGGCAATATGATTCTTTAGAAGCTGCTCTGGTCTGGTGGCAGATGCAGGAAGGAAGGACCACCATTGGGGGCTGAGTGTTGGCACCTCTGAAGCTGTATCCACTTCTCTGTTCCCTGTCCTGCCCCATAAACCACAGCCTTACTTTTGGGGAGGGATGGTTTGCATGATGAGAACAGGAGACACTGTCTGCTATCTTCCATAGCCTTGGTTGCTGTTGCTGGCCATGACTGGTACCTAGGAGACTTCCTGGGTGCTGGGTGGGAAATCTTGTGATTGCCAACAGGCTTCCAGCAAAAGATTAAAATCTTAGGAGACACGAGATTTACATGTCTTGACAGATTGGATACAGAGGGGATGAGACTTTGGCAAGGCCTATGTAAGGCCTTTTCACATGTGGTTTGGCCACAATCAGGCTAGGCAGGCATGCATCCCATCCACCCAGAGCTTGGAAAAGTTACTTTTTTGAACTACAACTCCCATCAGCCCCAGCTAGCATGGCCACTGGATTGGGCTGATGGGAATTGTAGTTCAAAAAAGTAACTTTTCCAAGCTCTGCATCCACCCCAGGCATTAGCTGGTCACTTGGTATGGAACTGGGAAGGAATGTTTTTCATGTTATCTAGACTGGCCATGGATGGGCATGTTTTCCTTCTTCCATAGGATAATGCAGGTATAACAATGTATAAATGTCGCAACTTGAGCAGGTAGAAAGTTAAGAGGGGGACTGAAGGCCACAGAAGGTAGTGCCACCCTGGACTCCTTTGGGAGGAAGGGCAGGATAGAAATTTAACAACAACAACATCATGCTGGTATTTCTAGACTCAGAAGCCATGTGGGGACCACCCCACAAATGTTGATCAATTGTTGGAAATGGGACCCATGCTTGGCCAAATTTTAAGATTAAATATAGGACATCACCTGACTCAGGCTTGAGCTCACAGTCCATCGAGGCAAAAGTGGCTTGGACAGCCAGGTCCGTTCGTCAAGTGAATAGCACTGGTAGGAATGATGATCTTCTCCCTGTAAATAAATAATAAATCATCCCTGTAAATAAATAATATTGTGGCCTAGTTGTAACCCAAGCCTGGTATCTGCCTCTTCCTTGCTGACTACAGGATCACATGCGGCAACAGATTTCTGGAATATTGGGCTGGACTGTCATAAAAGGAGAACAAAAGAATTGTTAAAAGGTTGTCACTGATATTCCAGAGGCAAAGCACTTTTGCGTAATGTGTCATTTGCAGCAGCGGCCATTATGGGCATCTCCTTTATGAGTTCATTCAGCATTGCATTTGCCATGGCTGATATAGAGTACTCACTCTCCAAATTAGTCTTGCATTACTAAATGTTAGCCATCCATTCCCACTATCATATCTTCCATCATATATTGTTATATTGCCCATATCACATGGCACAATGCACCTTGCAGCAGTTTCTCAGTTCAGCTCTGCTCTCACTTATACTGGTCAGTTTGCCAACGTAAGTAAGAATGTCATTTAGCCTAATATCTGACTACTGGTGTGCCTATTCGTTTTTATGTTACTTCCTTCCCCTCACCCCCTGCACTGTCCCAATACACCTGTACAGTCTGGAATTTAGGCTGTTACATTTGAAAAGATTCTGTCCATTTAACATGAATTATTCACAAGGCTATGTTGACAGAGGTTAATGGTGGCATTATTAGCAATTAACATAGTGCTGGGCATATGTGCTAATAATTACTGGCTCTCAGACCAACTATTATTCCCCATAAAAATTCTATTAGGCATGTAGTTCAGGCATGTCAACATCATTTGCTTGGCTGCAGAGAGTTCATTATCAACAAAAATGAAAATGTGCAAAACCTTAATTTGTTGAAATTTGGCTCTGAAAACGGTATGTTCCTTTTAGATCCATGTTCCCTATGACTTGGCATGTGTTCATCAAGTATTTTGTTGCATGCACCACACTTTCCAAATGGTAAGAAATATGGTGTTATAGCAGTGGTTCTCAACCTTTTTTGCTCCATTCCCCCCTTTCACCATTGTTCAGAATATAATCCCCCCCTTCCCAAGATAGTCCCTCATAGCGTGTTGACGTTTCACGAGTGACGGTGGTGTTTCTCGTGAGAGAAAAATTTCTTAGTTTATATTATAACAGAATTTCTTGGAGCACTTTCTGGTCTTTAAATAATAATTTAATTTTGCAAATGAAAATAATGCTGCATTTTCAAGAATCAATTTTAATCTGTGACATTCAATAAACTTTATTGAATGTCGCAGATTAAATTAAAAACAAACTACAATTTTACAGATTGTACATAATCTACAGGACATCACACTTTGCTGAATAGTGGTCCCAATTCCCCCCCTGGAACCCTAAAATTCCCCCCGGGGGGGAATTCCCCCCTTGTTGAGAACCCATGTGTTATAGGATTCAATTCCCTTTGGATGAAAGAACAGCCGAGTCATAGTTGTAATATTTGCTTTATTTACAAAAATACAAGTATACTGAGAGAAAAATAGGTGCTCCTACCAAGTAAATCCTCAGGACACACCTTAGGCAGCCTAAACATAAGAAGAGTTCTGCTGGATCATGTCAAAGGCCCATCTAGTCCAGCATCCTGTTCTCACAGTGAGACCAGATCCCTATGGGAAGTCAACAAGGAGGACAAGAGAGCAACAGCACTCTCGCTACTCACGATTTCCAGCAACTGGCATTCAGAGGCATACCACCTGTTAGGTTCCACCTCACCTCACCCACTCAGTAACAGCTAACTTCAGCTAGAAATTCTCAGCTCCCTCTCTCTTTAAAAATTGCCAACTGCTGTTTCTCACACATATACACATTTCTATTTATTTATGTACCGGCAGCCAAAATAATCAGGGGCTGAAGCAACTGCACTATGAGAAAAGGTTCCAATGTTTGGAGACTATTTAGTTTAGGGGGGAAAAGAGACCAAGGAGAGAAATATAGAGGTTTAATAAACAATGAATGATGTGGCTTGAGATAAGTCCCCACCCTTTATAATGCTAGGACCTGTGACCATCCAATGAAGTTGACTGGTGAAAGATTCAGGACAAACAAAGGGAAGTATGTCTTCACACAGAACATAGTTAAACAATGGAATTTGTTACCCCAGATGTGGACTTTAGAAGTCATATGAATAGAGGATAAGGCTATCAGTGGCTACTAAACATATGGACATCATTACACTTCCGGAACCTTGCTTCTAAATATGAACTGCTGGGGAACCACAGTGGGAGAGCTTATCACCCTGATGTCCTGCTTTTCGGTTTTTCACCAGCATCTGGTGGTCCTGTGAGAAACAGGATGCTTGACGGAGTAGGCCTTTGGACATCTTATTTTTAATATTCATATTTATTCCCTTCCCTCAGCCTTTCCCGAGGCCTGATGATGAGCTTTGTCATTCAAAAACAAAGCAAAGACTACTCCAACCTAACCATTAGCTTCCTTTTGACAAAACTTCAACTGTCCATAATGGACTATTAAACAGCAGTCTGTCTAACGAAAATGAAGTTGACCTTCAGCCATAAATATATATATATATATATATATATGCACTGTTGATGCACTGTTGGTTTGTTGACTTCATTGAAGTTTTAATAGTTGTATTAATGTTTAATGTGCTCCATTTTATGGTGGTTGTCATGCTGTAATATAATCTGTCTTTTTCTGGTTCAAGCCAAAAGGAAAGCTATAAATCAATTAAATAAAATCAAACCAACAAATATGTGTGCTTGTACCAGCAGTTTACAAAAGAACAACTGAATGCAGGAATAGGTGAAGAGGAGGTGGATGGGAAAGTATGATGTACAAAAATACTGGCTGGAAAGGCAGATGGTCTTGATGGCAAGATCACAGCTGAAATCTCTGCAAAGGTTTTGTTTATTAGGGAGTTGTCTAACCATCATGTTGCTTCTAGAAAGAAAGAACTTAATTTCTAAAAGCCACACTAGCTTTCCCTTAATTAAGATCGGTAAACCTGCCTGCTCTGTTAATAAGGCTTACTGTTTGCATTTCTCCCTCTTTCTGTTTTCCCAGCTGAGGATTAGTCAGGCTGCACAGACAACAACAGCGTTACTGAGAGTAGCCAAAGAAGGGACTGATTATTCCGTTATAAATTGAGTGTTTTTTAAAATGTCTCCTCTGTGTTACAAGGTTGCCAGATCTCAGGATTTTGATTCAAATATGCTGTTTGTTTGTCTTCCTCCTCCCCAGGATCTCTAGAAACAAAATTTCAGGGAGAGAAATTTGTTGCTAAAAGCTAAGGAGGTGGGGTGCGGCTAGGGATGGACTTTAGAGCCCAAATGCAGGGTCCTCCAAATCCCATCCAGGGAACAGCAGATGAAGTGGGCAGTAGCAAACACGTGGACATGTCAGGCTCCACAGGGCTGATGTTGGTCCCGTTGTAGCATCCTTTAAAAAAAAAAAACATTCTATATATCTAGGGGCAGCCAGGTAGGCATCTACATGGTTACAGCTCTTCTACAACAAAATGGTGCTGATTCTCAGATAAATGCGTAGCAGAAGCAAACCCCATTTCATTACCAACTGTAGACATGGTGGCACTATAATTTAGGTGAGTTTAAAATTCAACATTGCATATGCTCAGTGTAAGCAGGATTGGCAAACCTTTTCTGGGGGGTGCTCTAATGTATCAGGAATGTAGAAGGAGTTGTAAAGTGTGGAATAAAGGAGGGAGAAGAGGAGAAGCAAAATGTTAATTGTGTGCTTCACAACTGAAGTAATACCCATGGTTGTCTAAAGGGGGAGCCCTGTAAGACCACTGAGCCCAGGGCCTAAAATTACCTAGATGCATCATCAAATGGGACCCAGCTTTCTACCCTTTCTAAAGCTCAAACATTTCCCATTTTCCAGCATGTTCTTCCAGACTTGGTATCTTTCAATGGGAAATAGTTATTAAGGGTCAAACTAGTTGTGACATTAAATGTATTGTTGCGTGCCACCCCAATCTCCGAGCAGTGTGAGACTTCCAGTGGTTCCAGTGTTTATCCAGGGTTTGGTTTACTTGGAAAGAAGGTCAGCGGAGACTGTGGTGTCTTATGGGATATATATAGGGTTTTTTACACACACAGTATATACAGCCTCAGCATAATATGGAGCAGTTCACAGCATTAACAGGCCTCTAGAACTTGCTTTTCCATCAGGGTTGTAGGGAGGCATGTTGCAGAGAGCAGGCCTCTCTGTATGTTTTCCTAGTTCCCAGCTTATCCCAACAAGACTAAAAACACAAGCCTCTCTTTGGCTCCAGGATGGGAGGGGGTAGGAGAGCCTGTCTCCAGAAAGAGTTCCAATAGCAACAGGATCTCTCTGTTCTTACATGTGCTAATAGTGTCCACTTGACAAACTCATTAGCTCTCAGGCTAGTTTAACAAAGGAAACTAGTCTGACCAGTGGAGCAGGTTTCTTCCCCTGCTGATCCCAAATCAGAGGCTGGAAAGGAGATTAACAGAGATTATCCATCTCAACCCTCAGTCCCTTAACACTATGTCTACATTTAGCATGCAGGATTTTTAAAAGTGCAAGCAGCAGCCATGAGACAGGGCTATCCCATGCAACAGGCATGGAGGAGGAACTGACACCACGAGGGGGGGTTCCTCTAACAGCTTTAAAAGAATGGTTTTCATCATGACAGCAGCAGGTGAGGAAAGGGTTAAACTCCCCCCCACCTGCTGCCATTCTGATCTTTATCAGCACAGACACACATACCAGTGGCTACTAAACCTTTTTTAAAAAAATGTTTTTAATCTTAGATGATGTTTTGAAATCTTTTTTTTAAGAAACATATTTAAAGATGTTTTGTTTAAATGTGTTTTAAACTTTATTTTTATGATGTTTTAAAGTTTTTAGTGCTTTTGTTTGCTGCCCTGGGCTCCTGCCAGGAGGAAGGGCAGGTTATAAATCAAATAATAAATAAATAATAATACTATTTGCATGCTTAAAACATGGCATTAAATACAAAGGCATTTAATATCACATCTAGTTTGCCCCTGATAGGTACAAATAAGGCATATTTTGAAAGCACACGGGAAAAGGCAATAATCACACAGTGACAGGAAGTCATTAAGTGATGGCAGACTGAATCGACTTCTCTGCTAGGAACCACCCAGAAGTCCCTGCATTCTCAGGATCTGGCAGTCTTATGTGTGATGCTGGGCTTTTTTGTCAGTGGCAGACAGGCCTCAGAGCATAGGGAATAATTTCCCAGATTTCATTTTACACTCACACTCAGATAACAGATAGCAAAGCATGCATGAACTGCCCCAATTGTTTCCCAGCTATTGCTTTTCAGGAAGGTGGGCATTTATTCATACATTTATTCTTTACATCGGGGTGGGGACTCTCTGATTCTTCAGCTGGTGTTGGTTTCCATGTCCCATCAGCCCAAGCCCACATGACCAATGGTTAGGGATGATGGAGTTGTAGTACAGCAACATCTGGAGGGCCACACATTCCCCACCTCTGTTTTACATGTTAGATGTATGAGACTTCATGGTGCTGATTTCAGGAATCGTGCTCACTCTTTTAGCCTGTGTACCCTAATGAGTGCCAAGGACCTCACCCTATGTTGGCTCCTCAGTATCCAATAGGCCAGGAGTTTCCACATTGTGGTCCATGGAGCATGTCCATATTAAATATTCCTATTGATCTCTAACTCGTAATTTTATTGCGTCTTTTATTGTATTTTATTGTATTACGATTTGAATCCTATGGAATGCTAACTGTAATACAATAAAATACAATGTAAGAAATAAAAGAAGCAATCAAAATACAATTAAAAATCATACAGCATCTAGGGCAGATTATTACAATTGCTGCAACAGGCAGAAAAAAAATCATTTAAGTGGTCTGCCAAGACCATTAGCAATTTTCAAGTGGTTCATGGGGTGGGGGAGTTTGGGAACCACTGTAATAGGCTGATGGGGACAATAATCAGCCCATTGTATGCAATCAGCTTCCTGATATTACTGCAGGAAAGTACCAAAGGAAAAGTTTATCTGCTTTTCTAGAGATACTACTTCCACTTCTGCTTGACCCCCCACCCCCAGCAGGAACCTAGCTAATTCCCTAAATATACACAGTGGACACATTTTGGAAAGCTGGAGCCAATCAGAGCTCCACAGTAATGTCCCCACGTTTAGGGATGCAAGTCTGCCTTCACATTTTACATTAGTAATAGGAAATGCTTGTATAGCTACCACCACAAACACAATTGCTGCCCCTAGTGCAGGGTGGCTAATCTGTGGCTTCTCCAGATGTTGATGAACTACAACTCCCACCATCCCTGGCTGGCTGGGAGTGATGGGAGTTGTAGTTCACTAACATCTGGAGCGCCACAGGTCACCTGATCTACAATGAACCAGCTCTGGTAAGAATTCCAGTTCATAAGCGAAATCTAGCATTTTAAACAGCTTGTGAGTTGATACTAGGATTTCCACTCATGTTCATAGAGCTCCAATTCAAAATGCACCTTTTCCGCAATGTAAATAATCTCTACACAAGAGGGGAAATGTCTATATTTTTCTTTTCTTTTCTCATCAGCTCTGGTCTCCAGAGAGGATGCTTTGGGGGGAATCCCTTAATTAACTGATAATTCCTTGCTATAATGCCATATTTGAACAATTTTCACGTCTTTTTCAATTTAACTTCCATAATTCCTGATAACGACCAATTAATATCTATTTCCAACTTTGTTAACTTTTCTAATTTTCCAAGGGAGTCAAATGCACACAGAATATTATTTGACTTTTAATTGCTGTCTGTCTCACTGTGACTTCTTTCTATGGATTTGCTTACCTGAGGATGTCGATGCACAGGACAAAACAATGTTTCAGTAAACATTTATTTCAATAAGCCAATGGAAATTTCTTGTGTGAACCATATATACAGCAACATGCCTTGAACTATTTCATAATTATATACATGGCTAAGAATTAACTTTGAAGCAAATATGCACAAGCTTGTCCATCCCATTATTCACTTGTGACTCCAGATCATTTGTATATGAAAAAATAGAGCATCAGTGCTAATAGAGATCCTAAGGGACCCACTGCTTATAGCTAAGGTGGTGAATAGTGTCACCATGTGCCCTACTTTACAGTCCTCTTTTTGAAGGTGTCCTCTATTTGAGGGCAGTCCAGCCCAAGTCTGTTTTAAAGAAAAAGAACCATAAGAAGAGATAGCAAGAGCCTTGAAGTTGTCCATCAACAGTTAGCAGCACCTGGTCAGTAGACTGAACAGGCACACAGATCACCTGGTGCCCTTCCCATTAGGATGAGATGGAGTGTATTTCTATTTAAATCTTACTAATTATTTCTAATTGTGCATATATCATATGCAAATTTATATCCTCTTTTGTCCTTTTTTTCAGCACTGAATAAATGGCCAGTCTGGTGGAGAAACTTTTCAGCCAAAAGGCTGCATTCTCTCATGGGCAACCTTCGAGGGGCTGCATGCCAGTGGTGGACGGTGCCAGAGGCAAAAAGCAGGTAGAGAAACAGATGGTCGTAGGCAGTATGCTTCTGAATACCAGTTCCTGGAAACTGCAGGAGGGGAGATTGCTCTTGCGCTCAGGTCCTGCTTGCGATGTTCTCACAGGCATCTGGTTGGCCACTGTGAAAACAGCAGCTGGACTAGATGGGCCACTGTCCTAATCCAGCAGGCTCTGCTTATGTTCTTGTGTGACTTTTATGTTTGTACAGTAGGCTCCATTCTAGCTATGCAATTGCGGTGTTCATGTGTAGGGATGGTGGAAACATTTGATTCAGTTCACGTTTAAAGGCAAACTTAACTAATTAGCACTTTCAAGAACGATGCACGAACCAAAACAGAGCCATCCAAAATTTGCACTTCTCTGAACTTTGCAGTGCAGTTCTCTAGCCAAGTAAGGTGTACAGAAAGGTGTAAACAGATGTACCAAGTTAAAGTGTGTATAAACATGCATATTTTGGTGAAAATAAGTTACAAAAATGCACTATATTGGGGAACACTGCTTTGCAAAAATGTGTATATTAGGCAAAATCACATAGAAAATTGATATAGTAGTTCACATGAAAATGAGGCTTTTTTTAAAAAAATCACAAACTGATGTGCAAATGTGGAGAACTGAATTTAAGATTCAATAAAAAATTAGAAACTATGAGAAACTGAAATTAATAGATTCACCCATCCCTATTCATATATTATATTCAACAAGTGTACAATCCATGTACATTTCAGCTGTACACCTGTACAGTTATTCACATGTGACAATCAATGTGTGCACAGTCTATGTACTTGCGTATGCAATAGTTGAGCTTGACAAGTCAACCACTCTTTCACACAAACACTTGTTCATGTGTAGCAATGGCTTGTTCTTGTGTTAAGTGTAACACCGTGTGGGGAACCTTTGGCCCTCCAGATGTTGCTGAGCTACAACACCCATCAAGTCCCAGCAAGCATGGTCAAGGATGATGTAACATGTGAACAAACCTATAGTCAGATGTTTATACACAGAGTCTCCATCCACGCAAGCAAGAAGCATAATCAGAGATGAAAGACACATCCCAGACAAGCAATACCATTTGAGGAGGGTGCAGAGCAAGAACAGTGAAGAACATGGCTTGAGAAGGGGGGAAGATAAAAAGCTTTTGCTATGGAGAACTATAAACTGAGGTGGGAAGCCCCCTCAATGCCCAGGGGGAGAGTTCCAAGGGCTAGATAGAGAGGCCTGGTGAGCCAACATTTGGCCCCTGTGGCTGAGTGTCCCTACTCCTGCTTTATAGCTCTTCACTGTGAAAACTATTATCTTCTGCCACCTTCTATCTTACAACTAATTACCAAGCGTAATAGCAGCCCATCTTCTTATCCAATGATAGCTAAGTTTCAGTAGGAGTCTTGCATGATTATTTATTAAAAAAAATATTCACCCTTCTAGTGCCCATGCCCCTCTCAGGACAGCTTACACTAATCTAAAATGCCAATACGAAATAATATAACAATAACAATGCGTAAAATACACACGATTAAAAAAAAAACATTTAAAAAGCAACCATGGCAGAGACCACAGAGAAAAATGCCCTTCCCAGATAATACTTAGCAGTATTATAGCAGAATAATGAAGGACTTGGTTAAAAGCCTTTTTGCAATCTACAGCAGGGTTGCAAGGAGCCAGAATTAGTCTCACCAGATCCACAATCCATCTTCCACATATCTCACATACTACATTTTTTTCTTGTTTTGAAAACTAAGGCCGAAATAGATTTTGTTTATTTGTTGGTTTATTAGCCCACTATTCAGTCCTGTCAGATTCCTAAAGTAGGGTACAATTAGAAGATTTTGATGCTAAAAATAAAATTAAAAACAAAGATGGAGCTGGCTTTGAATTCAAACAGCCCACCACAGAACTTCCTGGTTGGGGACAGGGAATGCCTGAGCTGGGCAGATTTTAAAAAATCCGAGGCAGGTCACAGAACAACCACTGTTGGAGAGGGAAGTCTGAAGTCAAAGAAGGAGATCTGTCACTAGACTCGAGGCCTCCTTGCTGTGGTGGCAGAAAGCTCCAATGCCATCATCACCAGGGCCGGTGCCAAAGGGTGGCCAAGGGCCCTGCAGCTCACAAGGACCCCTGAAGGCCACTTATTAGGATGGGGGGGTGGCACTCCCCTTCTGCGATCTGCGGCAGGGTCCCTGCCACGGATCACAGGGAGGGAGCTTCCAGGTCGCCTGCCCATTTGCTCACTCCACCTACCTGTCTCTCCTGTCTTCTGTTGCTGCGCATGCTGCACACACAGGGCTCCCATCAACCAAGATGGCAGCAGAGGCTCCTTTAAGGGGCTGAGGCACCTACCACCAACTTGGATAATGGCAGATAAGTGCGTACTTGCACATAGTGCCATCAACCAAGATGGCAGTGGGGGTATCAGCCCCTTAGAGAAGCCTCCGTCACCATCTTGATTAATGGCAGCCCTGCATGCACAGCACACACCGCAGCAGTACTCAGGAGAGTGGAACAGACAGGAGCCACGCGCCTGGGGCAGGCTGGTGTCCAATGGCCCAGTCATGCCTGGGTGAGTGTGTGCGTGTGGGTGCTGGGGCCCAGGGGAGGCTGGTGCCCAAGGATCCCGGCATGCCTGGCGCTGGCCCTGATCATCACTCTTCCACTACTGGTGTTTGTGATGTCACCTGTTTATATGTATATTCTTCATGTGAAGTAGTGATTGAGAGTGGGTAAAAGTGGGTGACTGGGAGTATTTGCATACGAATGGTGACTGGCTGAGAGAGTGCAAGGAGGAGGAGAAGTGTGAGATGTTCAGAGGTGAGTGGTGTTTGAGAAGAAGAAAAAGTTAGGGGTGGGATTTCGATTCAGTTAGATCTGTGGCAGATGAAGATTTAGATAAAAACATGATACAGAGTTTAGGAGTTGAGTGAAGTCTATAGAGAGACTCAGTATGAATGTAAGAAGGAATAATTAATAGTTAATATAATTAGTAAAACCTAGTAACTTAAATGTAGGTACTGGAGGAGGATAAAGTGGCTTCTTATTGTGCAATACCTTTCAAACATGAAATAATAAATATACTGTTGTCTTCATTATCTCACACCTATTGGTCGATTACTGCCAAGAGGGAAAGTAATATAGATGAAATAATAAGATAAATATATGTCCTTGCATCCTCATATCCTAAAACGAACAAGTATTGGACCTGAAGTCACAGTCCTTGTAGCAGTATGTGATAGAAAGTGTTGTCTGCTGAGGTAAAGGCCTGGTAAAACAGGGTATTTTATTTATTACATTTATACCCCGCCTTTGTTTTCATGATAGAAACCCGGCTTACATATGGCTCCCAGGCAGTCTCCCATCCAGGCACTGACCAGACCTGGTGCTGGCCTCATGTGCCTTCAGACCATATCCTTCAGACCATATCTGGGACCATTAAAAGTATTGCTATTAAAAGTATTGCCATTAAAAGAAAAGAGCAGGGCTACACAGTGTTCTGAAGGCCACAGGGGATGAAAAGGGGGAGAGTGAAGGGGGCCTTCAGAGCCACAGGATTCAAAGCCCTCTGATTACCCTAACATGTTCATGACAAGGGACTACCCAGCCTTAGAGCTGAAACCAACTAGGGGTGGGGGAGTCAAAGAACAAAAAAGGAGGAGAGAGAAAAAGTCAGTCCCTTACCTTCTACGCTGGCTGTTGCGAAGCTGGGCAGGGCTCTTCCACCACGCCGGCTCTTCCACCATGGTCTCTTACACTCCCTGCAACTCCATAGGATTGATCTGCCCATCATGGAGCTAACTAAGACCATCCACCACAGAGCAGGCATTAGTTTAATGTTAATTAACACTCAACAGAGCAGAAATCTCATTGAGCAGGTTTGGGGCTTCTTGCTCACTGAGGCACTACTAAAAATTTTACCTCTGAGAATTTCAAGCAATTATTTTCCCATTTAGATTGACTCAGTTTTAAATCTTTAAATAAGACTTTTATATTGGCAATAAGTTTGAACTGTTTTTAAAGGAACAATAAAAGAAAATGCCTCTAAGAGCAATTCTTTATGCTTGTGAGCTGTCTTAGTTTTCTTTCAAAATATAAGGACAAAGCACCTACTTTTCCTCTCTTCCTTTCCCTTCCATCCCTCATGAGAAAAAAAAACTTTTCATGTGTTTCCATGAATAGTGTAGCAGAATAGTGTTTCCTTGAGCATGGCTGGTGCCAGGCATGACTGGACCCTTGGGCACCAGCCTGCCCTGGGCCCATGACACTGTAGCCCAAGCCCCCCCATGCAGGCAGGGGAAGCCCCCAATATCATCTTGGTTGATGGCAAGCATGTGAGTGCAGTGTGCATGTCATTCACAGGGATGGGAGAGGTAGGTGGGGCATGTGTGAGGGCTTATTGGAGCCTGCACTGACTGTATGGAAGGGGGGTGCCTGGGAGCTCCCTCTCGGCAATCCGCATCAAGGTCGGGAGCCAATGCTGCTGTGGATCGCAGAATGGGAGTGCTACCCTCTCATCGTAAGGAGGGGCCCTTCAGGTGCCCCTCTGGGGCACAGGGGCCCTTGGCCAGGGCCCTACCTGGCCACCCTCTGGCACCAGCCCTGTCCTTGAAGACGGCCAAGTTTGCTCAGCCCCCTTCCCTCCAGAAAAGGAAAAAGCAGAGGGAGAACAACAAAGATCTCTCAGGCTTTATTGGAGATCACATGGAAATGTTTCCTTCACAGCATGACTAATTTTTATTTTCAAAAATTGTACTGGAAACATCTGAGAAGAGCTTTGTTTCCCCCTTTCTCCTCATGGGCTACAAATTAAGGACTAGCCACTTATCCTCCAATTTATAGCACAGAGATTGGGAACTTCAGGCCTGGCAACCAAATATGGCCTTCTAGGGTTCTCTATCTGGCCCTTGCAATTTCCCCCAGGCCATACCCCTTCCAAATCATGCCCTCTCCCAAGTCACACCCCTACCAGACCTGCTTACACCCTCCTTGGGTATTTTTGCCTGGCTGGAATGTATCCTGAATCTCTGATAATTATGCTTCTTGCTTACCTAAATGGAAGAAAGAGTCGGCTGTGCCAGTGTATGTAGAAACTAGTCTACTATATGTACAAAGGTAAAATTCACATTCATTTCTCTGCCCGCTTTGATCTCTGACCCCACCCACGACTGGCATGTGGCCCCTGGAAAGTACTCAGTATTGGGAGTCATCAGAGTTAACACAGCAGTTGCAACAAAGCAGTCTGTTAAAACCACTGGCAGTAGTGTAGTGGCAAATTCAGAAATCCCTTCATGATAGTCACACCACAACCCTTTTCCACTTTCCCTTATCTCCCTCATCTCCTTTGTTCTCCCTGTTGTCTTGCAAGTCCACACTCCACTGCAACAGACATCCCTAGGAGCCAATCAGCATGAAAGGGGAGGCTGTGTTAGCTACTGAGAAGAGTCTTCTCAGTGGCTGACTCACCTCCTCTGATTGGCTTCAATCAGCACAAAAGGACAAGGACACTTCTCTATGGCTAACATGATCCCTTTTCATGCTGAATGGGTCACACATAGGGACCTGGCTGGCACCTTGCTCCCAAAAGCATAACGGGTCTACGACCCCCCGCAACCCTGAATGACTACACCCCTGACCACTGGTAAAGGTGAGAAAGAAAAGTTAAGGTTTATTTGCTACTAGCATGCACAGCCATCTCTCTGAGTGGGAGCTCAGGATGGCACGTCATTACACGTGAAGAACAACGGTGGGATGCAGGCTGAGAAGAAAGAGGACAAGAGGCTCAAAAAATAAGCAAATAAACATTAAAAGAGAGTCAGTGAGAGGAACGCAAAAAACACTTTTTCAGTCTAGGGCCCCCCACTGGTTCAGATAATTAGCTACAAACCTTGTTGTCTCCCATGCCAACACTCAGAAGAGAATGTGGCCCTCAGTCTGAAAAGGTTCCCCACCTGGTATACCAGAACTGCCACTAGACCAACCACCTTGCAGCTTTTTCATTGCCTGAGACGTGCCCATATCTGTGAAATACATTCTATCTCTAACACCTCACCTTATAAGAGCAGAGAAACTCCATCACTGTGAGGGCTTGAGGTAGCATGTGAGAGCTGATAGCTAAGAGTATGAACTGGAAACCGTTCATTCAGGAATAGTTTCAATGAGTCAGCATTGTCAGGCCCATGCCCATGTTGGGGGGCCCACTGCTGACCCCTGGGATTTCCTGGCCACCTTGCCCCTCCTCCTCACTGTTGTTGCCTGTTCTCTTGTCTTGCTGAGCATGCAAGGACTGGCAAGAGTGAGGAGATAGGGCAGCATCTCTTTGCCTTGTACTGTTCCTCTGGGCACTAGGGCAAATTGAGCCCAGGACAAATGGCCAGTGGTGACTGGTGAGGTGAAAGACTGAAGCTCAGTCAGGGCATCTTGAGCTTGCCCAAGGCTCCTCCACAACTTGTGGAGTCAGCACTGCCCTGCTTCTAATAACAATAAATAATAACTATTTTACAATGTTTAAACATACATTATCATTTTCACAATGCTATAAGGTAGGTGAACATTCTTGTTCTCATATAGTGCAGAAGGGGTGGGTGGCTGAGGTGAAGAGACCATGGCTGGATCACCACTGAGGCTCTCAGCCATTATCAGAAGTGGCTTGCTGGGTAGGATGGAGCTGATACACTAGTGCCTCAGCCGTTGGGTTGCTGTTATTTATCAATAGGGAGAGGAGGGATGAGGTGACAGGGAGGATGGCATGGTGCTAACACACCAGTGGAGCTAATCCATCACTCCTGCTGGTGTGTTTGCACTGTACAACCACCTAGCCGCCTCACCATTCCCCCTCTTCCTCCCAGTAAGCAAGTGACCCACCTGCTGGTAAGCTAGTATAGCTATTCCATTCCACCCAGCAAACCACATCTGGTCATTATGAGAGCAGCAGAAAATATGGGGACAAAATCTTCTCTATGTGGGAACCCCCACACACACAGAGGTTCAACCCAGAGCTGAACTTCGGTACCATTGAAATCATCATGACTGCAATCCATTTTGGGGTAGGAGTCATTGGACTCACTTCTGAACAGACATGGTTAAGCTTGAATCCTAAGTGAAGCCCCATTGATGTCCAGGGGAACGTTCAATCAACATAGTCTGAATCCAACCCAATGTACCTTCATGTTCATGTCCTCTGTAGTTGTTTGCAACCAGGATGATTATCACAGTCATTTGGTTCTACAGCATGAGAACCAGGAAAGAACTGCCTGCATACCTAGATAATGCAGGGACCTTTTCCTGCCCTGCAGAAAGACTGGTGAAGTGTCTTCACATTGGTTAGGTAACCAGGCAACTCTGTCTTTTAGCACCGTAGATCCAAATGGTTGTGATGATCATCATGCCTGCAAATACCCAGAGAAAAAATAAGGTGAGGAAAAAGGGTGTGTGTATGTTTTAAGAGAGCACAACAGTCAAACTTCATGCCCTCCCCCCCAGCACCAGCGAAATGCAATTTCACAGCCCAGAAACAAAGCTAAAATTTTCATAGCCTAGTTTTGCTAACCTGAAGATGCTATACTAGCTTTCCCCTCTGCCCCATTCATACCACTATCATCTCTGCTTCATTAACCCAGGGGATAATAACTGTGGCTGCAAGGATTATGCTGGCTGTAAGTGTTGCTGTCAGGATTGCTAAGATAATATTTGCAAACACACTTTTTTTTGCTGACAGGTAGTCCTGCTATGGGAGCCTCTAAATATGGTGGCATCCAGATTTGTTAGGTCAAAGAGAACACAAGACTGAAAGTAAAAAAAAAACCCACCACACAGCATCTATGTGCAGTGATATTTGCTGGGGGGAAAGAAGCATGCACTGACCTTTCTGAAAGTGTACACATTGTATAAAAGTTTCTTTCTCTTTGACTCTTCTGCAATGCATCACAGTTATCCATATGACAGTGTTTTCCTGCAGAAGCTCTAGCTACTTTGCACCTCTAAGGAACGTCTAACAGATGTTTGCCAGATGTACCTGTCGTGGTTTGAAGCACCACTGAGTACAGTGGAACATCCAATTGAGTTGAAAATGATGTCTCAGGAATTCCAGCAGAGAAAAGGTTAATTCATTTTTCATGGCTCCCCTGGCTCCTGTGGCTATATCATTTGCTTGCTAACATTTGTCTTTATTGAATGCCACCTTTAGGAGACACATGATCAATGTGTGCACTCCTTTTGTCTTCACACCTCTTTCATACCTCCTTTGGAGCTGCAGGAAGGCAGTGAAATTTATTCATTAGCCAGTGTACTGCAAATAATCCTTGGTCTCCTGGATGATACGAATGTGTGAAACTACTTTTGAAAGGCCTCTGCCTCCTGAGAGACATTGGTTGTGTGTTTACTTCAAAAACTAAAGTTTACAAACATGTTGTTTTTCTTAGCTTCCAAGCCAAAGAGATCTGAAAATTCAATCTGCCTTCAAATAATGCTTAACATTCTCCCTCTGCTTTTTTCTTTTTTACTGAGTAGTTATAGACCTTCAAATTTTTTCTCGTCACAGTAAGTTGGTAAGTAGATAGCAGTAGCCCTAGGCTAGCCGCTACCCCTGCGATATATGTGTCAATAGCTTTGTGAGGTTGTAACAGCCCACTTCCTAAATTCCTCTCTGCTTTCTCATCCATGTTGTTTTCTTCTTTGAAACAATAAAGCTGGTTGTCTCATGCGTCTGATAACAGGGCTGGCCCAAGATGACACCAGCATCGGCATTCCATTTACAGAAGCCAAGTGGAATGGTAGTTGAATCTTACTTCAACACTCTCAATCTTCTACCATGCTTGAGGACAATAGCCAGGCTATATGGCCTAGACCTTGTTTGGGGAACTTTTGACCCTCTAGATGTTGCTGAACTACAACTCCCATCAGCCCCAGCAAGCATGGTCAATGGCCAAGGATGGAGTTGTACTTCAGCAACATCTGGGGGGCCAAAGGTTCCCCACACCTGACCTAGACAGTTTTGTCCTTCACCACCTCACTGCCACTCCCAGAATTTGCCACCTGAGGTAACCATTTCTCACTCGGGCAAACATTAGGGCCTGCCCTGCAGATGGATGGCTAATTGTGGGAAGAGCACAACTGGAAGCTAGATTATGGCTATGATTGCCTCGTGAAATCACAAAAAAAGCCAATAATGCTATAACTTATCCCATGCGTAAAGTGCTAGGCTTACTGATGTGATTATGTGACACAGAAATGAATTTCACATAAATTTTCTCAGTAACCCAAAAAGGCTATATAAATGAAATGGGCAAAATATTACAGAACAGATGTACCTCTGTAGTTACATTGTAAGGCATTCTAGGCAGGTTGGGCAAAGCTGAAGAAGATTTCAGATTTCTCTCAATGTTTAATAAAAACTTATTGAAATGCTGAAATTAGTGACATGAAATACCTGTTGAAAAAGATTGGATGCAAATGCAATGCCAGTTTGGTAATAAATCCTCTTTTCATTCACAGATCCTGTGAAGTGATTGCAAGAGAATTAAATGGAAATCCAACTTTTAGATGGACGTTATTATTGTTATTTACCTGGCCTTCACCCAAGGGTCCCAGGGCGGGTTACAACAATTTTAAAATATGATATTAAAAACAATTTAAAATCAACCTAAAATCCCAAAATAGGGTGGGTCCTCAAAGTACATCTCAGGTCCAAAGGCTAGGGAAAAGAGGTGTGTCTTCAGCATTTGCCTAAAACTGCACAACCAAGTTGCCAGATGCACCTTGGTAGGGAGCGAGTTCTACAACTTAGGAGCCCCTCTCCCGGTCCCCCCGAGCATCTGAGAGTGGTGGATCTATCAAAAGGGCCCCCTCTGCTGATCTCAGTACCCAAGAGGGTCTGTAGGGAAGGAGGCAGTCTTTCAGATATTTGGGACCTAAGTCTTTTAGGGCTTTAAACACTAGTGTGAGCACCTTAAATTAGGCCCAAAAACTCACTGGTAACTAGTGCAGCTGTTGTAAAACACAGGTTATATGAGATCTGAAGTGTCCTGCCCAAGGCCACTCAAGGCAAACACAGACATGAAGGTGTTCTTTTCTTTAAAAGGTTTAGTGGAATTTTTCAGTTCAGAGTGCTTCATGAATCAGCTTACAGATCACAAAGGATTCAGCATCTCTACACAGAGTAACTGGCATGACTACACAGAGCTAAGACATTGTCCCAGCAATTAGACACACACCGTTACAACCCTTAAGTAAGTGTGAGCAGCCTCATTCTACTTGCGTGAGGACGGTGTCACAGAACAGGAGCACGCATGTACGCAAGCATTTCTCCTTAGTGACAATCCTTTAAGTCTGCTGGTGCAGTTGCCTACATGTCAGCAGCAAGGGTGGAGGAGACACTTCTGCAAGGTCCTCCTCAGGAGGAGGAGTGTGCCATGCTGGCAGTGGAGTGAGTAAAGAAGGGGAATGAAGGAAGGTGATAGGGCATCTCCCTGATTGGGCACTGTCTCATCAGTTGTAATGAGCTACAGGAGCAGAGTTATCTGTCAATGGTATTGAAGCCTTCAGCCTCAACACCCTCTGAGAACCCTCTCCCAAGTCCCATT
The DNA here is from genome assembly GCF_030035675.1 of Rhineura floridana. Classification (NCBI taxonomy): domain Eukaryota; kingdom Metazoa; phylum Chordata; class Lepidosauria; order Squamata; family Rhineuridae; genus Rhineura; species Rhineura floridana. Next base: position 50,646,948 of record NC_084486.1, read on the forward strand.
CCATCTCCTCCTCTTCTGCCTCACTTCAAGGCCATTCCACAGGGCTCATGACATAAAGGGGACTCCAGCCAGTAAACTGGCTGCTGCATTTTGTACCAGTTGAAGTTTCTCAGTCATCTTCAAGGGTAGCCCCATGTAGAGGGCACTGCAATAATCCAATCTTGAAGTTACCAGAGCATGGGGTACTATGACCAAATCATCTTTGTCCAAAACGGGCTGAAGCTGGTGAACCAGCCGGAGCTGGAAAAGGGCGCTCCTAGCCACAGAGACCACCTGAGCCTCCAGTGACAATATTGAACCCAGGTGTACCCCCAAGGTGTGAACCTGCCCCTTCCAGGAGACTGCAATCCCATCCAGAACAGGCCATCTCCCAATCACCCCCACATGAGAACTCTGGACACAATACCTTTGTCTTTTCAGGATTCAGCTTATTTATTTATTTATTTATTTATTCGACTTATTAGTCGCTTATCTGGCTGAATTGTCAGCCACTCTAAGGGACGTACAAAGCAGAACATGCAAACATCAAAACATTAAGAGACTAACAATAAAAACTAACAATAACGGAGAAGCTAAAAAAACAGGAACAGCAAACCAAAAACATTCATCTTACTGGTAAAGGACAGTCCCCAAACAAATGTCACTAAGAGCAGGGGTGGGGGGCAAGGCAAGTGGAAATGCTTGCCCCTTGATGGTCCCAGCACAGTCTCATCTCTGCAGCAGCACGACTCAGCCTGCAGCTCCTCCTGATAAGGCCCAGGCAGAGGGGTGGGGCAAGGGAGGTGGAAATGCTTGCTCCTTGATGGTCCCAGCATAGTCTCATCCCTGCAGCAGCACGACTCAGCCTGCAGCTCCTCCTGATAAGGCCCAGGCAGAGGAGTGGGGCAAGGCAGGTGGAAATGCTTGCCCCTTGATGGTCCCAGCACAGTCTCATCCCTGCAGCAGCACGACTCAGCCTGCAGCTCCTCCTGATAAGGCCCAGGCAGAGGGGTGGGGCAAGGGAAGTGGAAATGCTTGCTCTTTGATGGTCCCAGCATAGTCTCATCCCTGCAGCAGCACGACTCAGCCTGCAGCTCCTCCTGATAAGGCCCAGGCAGAGGGGTGGGGGGCAAGGCAGGTGGAAATGCTTGCTCCTTGATGGTCCCAGCATAGTCTCATCTCTGCAGCAGCACGACTCAGCCTGCAGCTCCTCCTGATAAGGCCCAGGCAGAGGGGTGGGGGGCAAGTCAGGTGGAAATGCTTGCCCCTTGTTGGTCCCAGCACAGTCTCATCTCTGCAGCAGCACGACTCAGCCTGCAGCTCCTCCTGATAAGGCCCAAGCAGAGGGGTGGGGGGCAAGTCAGGTGGAAATGCTTGCCCCTTGATGGTCCCAGCACAGTCTCATCCCTGCAGCAGCACGACTCAGCCTGCAGCTCCTCCTGAGAACGCCCAGGCAGAGGGGTGGGGGGCAAGTCAGGTGGAAATGCTTGCCCCTTGATGGTCCCAGCACAGTCTCATCTCTGCAGCAGCACGACTCAGCCTGCAGCTCCTCCTGATAAGGCCCAGGCAGAGGGGTGGGGGGCAAGTCAGGTGGAAATACTTGCTCCTTGATGGTCCCAGCACAGTCTCATCTCTGCAGCAGCACGACTCAGCCTGCAGCTCCTCCTGATAAGGCCCAGGCAGAGGACTGGGGCAAGGCAGGTGGAAATGCTTGCTCCTTGATGGTCCCAGCACAGTCTCATCCCTGCAGCAGCACGACTCAGCCTGCAGCTCCTCCTGATAAGGCCCAGGCAGAGGGGTGGGGGGCAAGTCAGGTGGAAATACTTGCTCCTTGATGGTCCCAGCACAGTCTCATCCCTGCAGCAGCACGACTCAGCCTGCAGCTCCTCCTGATAAGGCCCAGGCAGAGGGGTGGGGCAAGGCAGGTGGAAATGCTTGCCCCTTGATGGTCCCAGCACAGTCTCATCTCTGCAGCAGCACAACTCAGCCTGCAGCTCCTCCTGATAAGGCCCAGGCAGAGGGGTGGGGGGCAAGTCAGATGGAAATGCTTGCCCCTTGATGGTCCCAGCACAGTCTCATCCCTGCAGCAGCACGACTCAGCCTGCAGCTCCTCCTGATAAGGCCCAGGCAGAGGGGTGGGGCAAGGGAGGTGGAAATGCTTGCTCCTTGATGTTCCCAGCACAGTCTCACCTCTGCAGCAGCACGACTTAGCCTGCAGCTCCTCCTGATAAGGCCCAGGCAGAGGACTGGGGCAAGGCAGGTGGAAATGCTTGCCCCTTGATGGTCCCAGCACAGTCTCATCCCTGCAGCAGCTTCAGTTTATTGGCCCACATCCAGCCTATCACCACCTCCAAGCACCTGTCCACCACTGCAACTGCATCCTAATTCAGATGGGAGATAGAATGGAAAGAGGTTGTAAAATAATGAGGAGGGCTTAGGAACATAGGAAGTTAGTCAATACCAGTCACATCCTGAGTCCATTCAGCTCAGTATTGTCTACACTGACTGGCTACAGCTCTTCAGGGTTTCAGACAGGGGGCATTCCCAGCACCACCTGGAGATAGGGATGGGGGAGAAATTTAATTAAGTTTGCATTTAAAGGTGAGCATATCAAATTTGCATGTTCTGAATCTACACAAACCAAAATACAGCCATCCTTTGAAACTCACAGTTCTCCAAATTTTGCCATAGAGTTCTCCAGCCAAGCAATGTGTAAAAAATGCACATACTAGAGTAAAGTGTGCATAAAAATACATATAATAATGAAGATAACATACAAATTACATTATATTAAGGGGAATTGCCTTGAAAAACTGTGTATATTAGATAAAATCGCATACAAAAATGTGTTTATTGGAGAAATTCAGACTAAAATGCTAGTGAATTTTCATGAAGATTTTTTTTTAAAGTGGGAGTGAGTCAAATGGGTGAGGCAACAAAAAAGAAGCTAGAGAGGTGTCAGGCAGAGGCAGTGAGGAAGTGGGAGAGTGGAATACTATGATACACGTCTCAAAGATTTGTTTATATGACTAGTTTCTCTGCGTGGGAAAACTAAGACTTGGAGCAGAGACAGGAGATCGTGAGGAGCACTCCTGTGTAATTCCAGCCCATCTCTGTAGATGCCTCCATATTGTCTCCCACCTTATTATTCCACCTTCTGTCCTGTCTCTGTTTTCTCATTCCAGCACTGAAATTGAGGACAACAATATCTTTTCCTGCCTTATGGATGATAGTCAATGTTCATCATTCTCAGAGCAGAGCCATTGAAATCAATGGACTTCTTGCATAAGTAACATTGGATAGCCCCCTACGAACTTAGGGTTGTATCCAACAAAGTCATCCCATTAGGACTTCCGCTTGTCCCTCCCTGTCCTTTCCCAGTGGCATATGCTAAATTACATTGAGACTTGTGTTATTCCTCATATACACTGTTCTAATCTGACTGCCCTTTATGCGCACACAGTGCTCAACCCCAACTTCTTGCTCCCTTAAGCCTTGTCTGGCAGTTAACACATCCTATACCTATTAACATTGTTTCCTCTACATACATGCCCTACTTACTGAATGTCCTATTGTCCCCAATCTGACCGAAAGATTTCACATAGATCCACCCATGTCTTCCTCTAAACTTGAGTTCTGTGCGTACTATGTATCACCCATTGCTTACTTAGCCCCTGTTAATATACCCACACAGCAGTATCACAATACCCATAAAAAGTGCTATAAATTCCCATATAAAAGTATTTATTTTATTAGATTTATATCCCGCCCTTCCTCCCAGTAGGAGCCCAGGGTGGCAAAATTATGTTTTATTATGCTGTATTGCAACAGTGAGTACACATCACAATATCTCTATTTTGCTTTGTGATTTGGGGCAGCTTTCAACTAATTCACCTCATCAGCGCAAAGATTTCTGTTTGCGCAATGGGACTTTCTCCCCTCCCCACGTGCATCTCATGCCCTCCCCAAATCTGATCTGGAGGGTTGGGGGAACCTCTAGAACAGCCTTTCCCAACCAGTGTGCCTCCAGATGTTGTTGGACCACAATTCCCATTTTTCCTAACCATTGGCAATGCTGGCTGAGGCTGATGGGAGTTGTGGTCCAACAACATCTGGAGGCACACTGGTTGGGAAAGGCTGCTCTAGAAGATTTAGGGGGCTGCAGGACAGGAGGGGGGGAGTTCCATTTCACAAGAGGAAATCCGTGCAGTAATGGGATGCTTACTTTGTTTGTTTGTTCTTATCCTGATTAAGGCTGTGTACATATCAGACATTTAAAGCACATTACTTCCCCCCCCAACAGCTTGAGAACTGTAGTTTGTTAAGGGTGCTGGGAACTGTAGCTCTGTAACTACTGTAACTATAGTTCCTAGGATGCTCTGGGGGAAGCAATGTGCTATAAATGTGCCTTAAATGCACGGTGCATACGCAGCCTAAAACCTTAATGAAAGCACACGGATCAGTTTCTGAGTTTTTAAGACCAGTAAACACATTATGTTTGCATTAGGTCATCCTCTGGCCACGTGATGAGTTTTGTGTACAGCTACTTACCATTTATAAAGGGTTGAGTTACAATGTAATTGAGAAAATTGCTCAGTTCATAAGTGCTTACTTGAATGTTTTGACCACATGATGTCACAGTGACTACATGGAGCAATCTAAAGCAGTCCCCATGTGTTATGCCAGCCTTTCTTGACATCATACCCTCTAGCTGTTTTTGACTACAACTCCAATTACCCCCAGCTAGCACAGCCATGCTGACTGTGGCTAATAGGAGTTGAAATCCAAAACATCTGGAGACTACCAGGTTGGGTAAGGCTCTTACACACTTGTAAGTATTTAGTTTTGGGATATACGCAAGGTAGGGATGGAAAGATCTGTCAGTTGCAGTTCTCTCAATTTCTCACTTTTTCAATCTTAAATTCAGTTCTCCAGGTTTCTGCAGTAAAGTGTGATTTTTTTAAAAAAAAAAATCCTGATGAAAATTCTCGAGCATTTTAGTGCAAATTTCTCCCACATTTTTGTAGGTAGTTTAAACTAATGCACACATTTTTGAAAGCCATTTCTTGTCATATAATGCATTTTTGCATGTTATTTTCATTATATATTCATGTTTGTTGACACTTTCCCCTAACATATGCAGTTTTGTAAACATTGTTTTGTTGATGAACTGCTTTGCAAAATTCAAAGAAGTGCGAATTTCAAAGAATGGCTATGTTTCAGTTCTCATATTATTTTGGAAAGTGCGAATTCAATAGATTTGGCTTGAGATGCGAACTGAATCAAATTCTCACCTATCCCTAATGCAAGGATATATGGCCAGGCTTGTGCATGCTTTTAGGCTGCAATCATATACACACTTACCTGGTAATAAACCCCACTGAACTCGAGCTTAATGAAGCTTAATTTCTGAGTAGACATTATAGGATTGCATTGTTAATGTATTTATTGAAAATGCATTGAGATTAACAAAAAGGATGCTTGTCATTTCATTCCGGTGTTAAATCTATGAGATTATTAGCTGCTAAATTACATCATGCTTACTTTGCTGCTGTAGTTTTGCAGCTAATAATCTCATAAAGTCATCAATCTGGAGACTGAACTGGAAATCAATGAATGATGCTACTTACTGTACATGCATTAAATTAAATGAGTGTTAGTAGTATCATTCATTAACTTCCAGTCAAGTCTCCAGATTCTCAGATGGCTTTCAGGGCTGGGCCTACTACCTAATATGAAAACTTTGGAGAATAAAGGAATTAAATTTTCATGCCTCATTATTTCAGCAGCATATGTTATATTTGAACACATTGCAGTACTTCAACAAAGAAGAGTTAGGTTTTTAAAAAAACAACAAAAAAACAAAAGCAAAACATGACTGTCATTAAAGTGCCTAAAAAGGTCACATTGTTTCTGTTCCGTAGACAAGGCTGTTCTGCAGGGGAATTTTCTTTCCCTGACATATGCCAAATTATACAAAATCTCATCCATCTAATTGCTTATCATGTACAGTGACTTTTAGAAGTATATCTTAAAGCTCCTAGACTCATGCTAACCTTTGAAAATGAGCTCAAGCCAAATGTGCTACTTTCTTATTCTCCCCACACCACATTTGAATGTTTCCATTGGCTGCCTCTGGCATCATCCTGCTCCTAGATCTAGGGTTTGTCCTGGCTCATCAGAGTAAGATTTCCTGGTTTTCAAGTCTTGTCAAACTTTCCAGTGACTATCCAGCCCATATAGCCTGATGAAACCCATCTATTGTAGGAACTTTTATGTTGATGCTTATGAGATATTTCATAATGTGACCCCGACACTCTTCAGCAGGGATCCTCCTACCCTGCTTAAAGGTGTGCAGCTAGAGTTCATTTGAGTCTTCCTCCCATCTGAACCAAGCAGTGATAGATCAGACAAGTTCAAGGCGGCAGAGGGGAAGATGGCGGCGGTGGTACAGAATGTGGTGAAGCTCCTTGGCGAGCAATATTATAAGGACTCCATGGAACAGTGCCACAATGCCCGCCTGTGTGCCGAGAGGAGTGTCCGGTTGCCCTTCCTGGACTCGCAGACTGGAGTGGCGCAGAGCAACTGCTACATTTGGATGGAGAAGTGACACAGGGGGCCAGGCTTGGCATCTGGCCAGCTCTATTCCTACCCGGCTCGACGCTTGCGGAAAAGACGTCGCGCTCACCCTCCTGAGGATCCAAGGCTTTCCTTCCCTTCCATTAAACCAGGAAGAGAAGCAGCGACTTACAACTTGCTTGGGAGTGATGCAGAAGGGGTAGTCAGAGGGCAGCCCCTCGCGAGGCCGGATGACGACAGAGATTATTTTCTTGAGGTTGAGAGGTCGACGAGAGTCATCACCGTCATTGCTTCCTCCTTCATCATCCTCAAAAATGGGGTCCAAACTCTGAGGAAGTTTTAACATTGTAACATCTTAACATTCTAACAGTTTAATATTGTACCTTTAATATACAACATTTTAACATCTTAATATATTAACCAGTTTAATACTTTTTTAACAGTTTATATTTTAGTACGAAGTTTTGTATTTGTTTATATGTTTAATTATGTTTTGGTTTTTTGGTATTTCATTTCATTTTTAGTTGTTTAATAATGTTTTAATTGTATTGGATGTTTATATGTTGTGCACCGCCCAGAGAGCTTCGGCTATGGGGCGGTATAAAAATCTAATTAATAAATAAATAATAAATAAATGATTTTATTATTATTATTATTATTATTTAGATTTTTATACCGCCCGAGTAGCAATAGCTCTCGGCGGTGAACAACAGAAATACAATAAAATCACACAATATAATACAACAAAGCATATAAAAATAAAACAATCTAAGAACAGTTACAATGCATTTAAAACTAAGTAACTTAAATTAAAATGCCTCAGAGAAGAGGAAGGTTTTAACTTGGCGCCGAAAGGATAACAATGTCGGCGCCAAGCGCACCTCCTCAAGGAGACTATTCCACAATTCGGGGGCCACCACTGAGAAGGCCCTAGATCTTGTCACCACCCTCCGGGCCTCCCTATAAGTCGGAACCCGGAGGAGGGCCTTTGTAGTAGACCGCAGTGTACGGGTCGGTTCATATCGGGAGAGGCGTTCTGACAGGTATCATGGTCCCGCGCCATATAAGGCTTTATAGGTTAATATCAACACTTTGAATCTGGCCCGGAAGCATATTGGCAACCAGTGCAGGCGAGCCAGAACAGGTGTTATGTGCTCGGACCGCTTGGTCCTTGTTAACAATCTGGCCGCCGCATTTTGCACTAGATTTTAAAGGTTTATTTAGTTACAGCTAGAATGGAATTGATAGAATAATAAAAAAATAAATGGCACACACAAGAATAAACAGCACATACAAAGATTCTTATGTGTGTAGGACTAGACTCTTACTGTTTTTCTCCTGTACATGCTTCATTACACTCTAGGTAATTCCTCCATTCCAGATCTTATCCCTCTCCCTACTACTTATTTATCTGACCATAGCCTTTTCCCCTTTCCACTGTTCTTACTAACAAATCATGTGTTCATCGTCTTTCTGTATGCTTGATGCCCAAGCATGTTCTGTGTACCATGCTTTACTTTTACTTGTGTTCTAAGTTCTTAACTGCTTTCAGGTATGACATGGTGTTAGGGCAGAATTCAGTTAAAAAGCTGCACTAGCGCAAGGGTTAGCACTAGTGCAATGGGATTCTCCCCCTCTCCTTTCCCCCATGCAGGCCTTGTGCTGTTCCCAAATCTGCTCTGGAGGGATGGGGGAACCCTCAGAACACGCTCAGGGAGAGGAGAAGGGGAGATCATTCTGTTGCACAAGGAGAAATCCTTATGCTGATGGAATAATCTTAGCATTATGTTGAATACAACCCTTAGTCTCATGATTCCATGTCTGCATAATCTTGAATCTCCTTGATTAATCAGAAAATGCTGTATTAGCTATAGAAATATACTGGCAGCCTTGTACCTGATGTTGCTCAGGAATTCTAAAAAACAAAAATGTCAGTGCAGTTTTGAAATCAGTGATTAAGATCAGTGCAGTTTTGAAAGATTCAGACCCCCATTTTGATTCAAGATGGCATCCAATTGTATCCAAACAGACAAAAACTTGTTCCTTGATCTCAGGAACTGACATGCAAAATTTGGTTTTGATATCTTAAGAGGTGCCCAACTGCATAGTGAACAAACAACTTTCCAAAACATACAGTAGATGTGTGTTAATATGTGCATGTTATTTTAATCTTACACTTTAATTTTCAGCTATCACTCTGATATTATGAACTCCTTTTTACCTGTTTATTATTGGATGGGGTTGTACTCCCTCCAAAGAGCAGGTCCATAGTCTGGGGGTGCTCCTGGATCCATGTTTGTCGCTAGAGACCCAGGTGACCTCAGTGGCTAGGAGTGCCTTTTACCCAGAGCTTGGAAAAGTTACTTTTTTGAACTACAACTCCCATCAGCCCCAGCCAGTGCCATGCTAGCTGGGGCTGGTGGGAGTTGTAGTTCAAAAAAGTAACTTTTCCAAGCTCTGCTTTTACCAGCTTCAGCTGCTAAGACAGCTGTGGCCATTTCTAAACCAGGATAGCCTGACCGCTGTTGTCCAAGCACTGGTAACCTCCAGGCTGGATTACTGTAATGCGCTCTATGTGGGGCTGCGCTTGAGGTTGGTCCGGAAGCTGCAGCTGGTGCAAAATATGTTGGCGTCTGCTCACTGTGGCAGGATATCACCAACATGTCACCCCACTGCTGGAAGAATTACACTGGCTACCTATTAGCTACCAGACTAAGTTAAAGGTTCTTATTTTTTGTTACAAAGCCCTAAATAGCTTGGGACCAGCATACCTGTAAGATCGTCATACCCCTTATATACCCAGTTGATCACTATGCTCTGCAGGTGAGGGCCTCCTGCAGTTACCATCTTATCAGGAGATCTGTTCCACACAACATAGGAAGTGGACCTTTAGTGTAGCGGCACTTACCCTTTGGAATTCCCTCTCCTTCAATATTAGATAGGTGCCATCTCTGTTATCTTTTTGGCAACTACTGAAGACCTTCCTCTTTCAACAAGCCTTTTAAGGAGAGACCTTATCCCAGTCTGCATCTGTGTTGGAACTGCTTTTAAGATGTTTTAAAAGGTTGTTTTAAAGATGTTTGTTGTAATATATTTTAAAGTTTGTTTTTATGATATTGTAGAGTGTTTTTAGTGCTTTTGTTTGCCACCCTGGACTTTTACTGGAAGGGCAGAAGATGATGGATGATGGATGATGGATGATGGATGATGATGATGATGATGATGATGATGATGATATGCATGTAGAGTGCAACTGAGAGACTGGGTTTTCTTTCTGCTTTGAAAGAAAGTTTCTGTCCTTTGTTGGGTCACAACAATGTAAGAAGCCTTATTCAAGAGACAAATAGTCTTAGAAAGGATATCTTATTTACTTCCTCTTCGGTGCCCCATGGAGATCCCAAGAAGTCTAACAGCTAAAGGTCTAACCTAAAGGTCTTTTAATCTCTCCAAGTTGCTTTTAAATGTTTTTCTCCATATTCTGCTACCCTGTCCGTTTGCTGAGTATTAAGTGAGAGTTATTTCAAAATCTGTTAGTGAGCCTCTTCAACTGACAAAAGCAGGGGGATTTGAGTGGCACAAGTTATTTGTTCCCTGTCAAGTAGGATCACCTCTTCAAGGTTCCTGGTACTTTCTGTTTCAGAGAATTAAGAAAGTGAAATCCACATTCATAAAGATTTGAAGCTTCACAGCCATGCATTTGTAGGTGTTGGTTCCTACCAGTTTTCCCCCACAGAAGTAGGAAAATTCACAACTTGATGATGTGATATATTTATTATTTATAAATTTATTAGATTTATATCCTGCTCTTTCTCCCAGTAGAAGCCCAGGTCAGCAAACAAAAGTACTAAAAACATCATAAAAACAGATGTTAAAATATATTAAAACAAAACAACCATTAAAAAAATATTAAAGCAAAACATATTTTTTAAAAACATTTTTTAAAAGGGTTAAAAACATATTAAAAAGCAATTCCAACACAGACATAGACTGGGATAAGGTCTCTACATAAAGGGCTTGTTGAAAGAGGAAGGTCTTCAGTATGCACTGAAAAGATAAAAGAGATGGAGCCTGTCTAATATTTAAGGGGAGGGAATTCCAAAGGATAGGTGCCACTACACTAAAGGTCTGTTTCCTATTTTGTGCAGGTATCTCCAGGAGACCCTCACCTGCAGAGCGCAGTGATTGACTTGGTATATAAGGGATTCAGGATTCAGACTCAGTTTATTGGCCCTCATCCAGCCCACCACCAAGTCCAGGCAGTGGTCCAGGGCTTGCATGGCGTTTCCCGATTCAGATGTTACAAAGAAACAGAGCTGGGTATTGTCAGGGTACTGCTGACACCTCACTCCAAATCTCCTGATGACTGCTCCCAAGGGCTTCATATAGATATTAAACAGCATTGGGGACAAGAGGGTATCCTGCGGCACCCCACAGCACAACTGCCAGGCAGCTGAAAGACAATCACCCAATGCTATTCTCTGAAAATGACCCTGGAGATAGGATCGTAACCACTATAAAACAGTGCCTCCAATACCCATCTCACTAAGTTGGCCCAGAAGGACACTGTGGTCAACGGTATCAAAAGCTGCGCAGAGATCAAGTAAGAATAACAGGGTCGCACTCCCCCTGTCCTTCTCCCTATAAAGGTCACCCATCACAGTGCCCAAAGCTAATTTAGTCCCATAACTAGTCTTGAACCTAGACTGGAATGGGTCAAGGTAATCTGTTTCATCCTAGAGTACTTGCAATTCCTGCACTGTAACCCTCTCAATCACCTTCCCTAAGAAGGGGGTATTTGTGACTGGACGGTAGTTGTCACAAACCAATGGGTCCAGTGTGGACTTTTTCAGGAGTGGTCGAATCACTGCCTTTCAGGGTGGATGGAACCACTTGTTTGCGTAATGATGCGTTGACCACACCCTGGATCCACTTGGTCAAACTCCCTCTGCAAGCTTTAATAAGCCAAGAAAGAGAAGGGTATAGAGGACATGTTGCTGGCCACATCGTTGCAAGCACCTTGTCCACGTCATCATGTCACATCAACTGAAACAGATCCCAAGAAGTTGCAGCAGATGTTGCACTGGACACCTCATTGGGGACTACAGTAGATGTGGATGGGGCATCAAGCCTGCTATGGAGGAGAGCAACTTTACTCTCAAAGTGCCTTGCAAAGAATTCACAGTGGGTCTCTGAAGGGTCTAAAACTCAATTTCCTGGAGTTGATGTCAACAGACCCCTGACAACACGGAAAAGCTCCACTGGACAGCTACTTGAGGATGTGATGGTGGCAAAGAAGTGGACCTTCTTCACCACCCTCATTGCTGCCCATCATCAGCCTCACAGCACGTCTTTCACCACTTGTGCTCTAGCTGTCATCCAGCCTGTTTCATTGTCCTTAGCTCACTGGTATACCAAGGTGCAAACCAGGCTCCACAATGCTGGAGAAGGTGCTTGGGGGCAACCATGTCAAGAGCCCGATGCACCTCACTGTTCCACAGCGTGACAAGTGCTTCAACAGGGTCACCTGCTCTATTTACTGGGAACTCGCCCAGGGCATTCAGAAATCCTGTGGATTCCATTAGTCTCCAGGGATGGACGATCTTAATCTGTTCATCACTCCTGCAGGGGGGGATTGAAACCATAAGTCTAAAATTCATCAGGAAGTGGTCTGACCATGACAATGGGGTGACATCCCTCTCCCACCTCTAGACCACCCCTTCCTCCATCTGGAGAAAAAACCAAGTCAAGGGTATGTTCTGCCCTATGCGTCGGGTCCAGCGACAACTTGAGATGGCCCCATGGTCATCATGGAGGCCATGAAGTCCAGAACCAGAACACTACATGCAACCTCTGCATGAATACCCAGGACTATCATTCTGGGCTCCTCCAATGCCACAGCCGAGATGGCCTCCACCAGCTTGGTCAGAGAAGCTGCTTGGGCAGCAGGGTGGACGGTACACCAGCAGCAACCCTAGTGTACTATGTTATTGGCCTGACACTAGGTGTAGGCCCTCACAGTCAGCTCCAAGACAGAGTGGTTTCCTGGTGACAGAGATGGAAGTTCAGTAGACCACAGCAACTCCTGCACACACACACACATGTCCCTGTGCTGGTGTTGCATCGAGTATCCAGGTGGACAAAACTGAGTCAGATCAACTCCTCCCACCCAGGTGTCAGTAATGCACATGAAATCAGCACCCTCATCCATGAGTGTGGTTTTATTGTGTACTGATCTAGCATTAAACAATAGCACACACAGGCCAGTGGACACTGCAAATGAGCAATGAGGAACCTGTCCATAAGAGGAGTGGGAGTGAGGAACAAGGTGTGGATAGCCTTGCCCTCATCTTCTATGGTAGTTCACCACCTCCCCATGGCTTACACTTTTGATAAAATCCTAGGCTAAGAAGAAGAAGAAATAAGGTAATGCCTTTTATCAATGTTCTGTTTCTTCAGAAACATTGTGCTGTACGTTTACGTCACACGAGTTAATAAATGATGGCAAATTCCTCTAGGCATGATCACACTATGTGAATTTGTGTATCTGATCAAATATTTATCGGCTGCAGATCCCTCCTCATCGAATATTTTTTCTTTTCATTTATTACTCTAGGCCTTACTCCACAGCACTGTGGCGATACCCATGGGTTTGTGCCCCTGAAGAAATGCAATCATTATGAAAACCCTTCTTCAAAACCACAGGCAGGATGAATTTTAATTTTTTTTCTTCCTCCCCCCCTTAAGTAAACTACTATGCTATTTAATTATCTTTTTCAGCTCATTTGCTTGACCTATATTGAAACTATGCTGAAACAAAATTTCATTATCAGAGCTGAAAAGACATACTAATTGCCACCGATACGACCTTTTAGTTATCTTAGTCTTAGATGAAAGAGGTTGTTGGTGCTATATGATGTCATTGTATAGAAATGATAATATCTTTGTCATCAGTGCTTTACAACAATTCTACAATCTGAATGTCAAGATTTAAAACAAAGGTTTTTCAGTAACAACAATCATGAGTATAAACATATGAAGTTACCTTTCAATTCCAGTTTCTCTTAGCTTCTCATTTTACCAAACTTAAATTCAGTTCTCCACATTTCCACATCAGCTTGCGACTTTAAAAAAAAGTCTGCATGAAAATGTGTACACATTTTGTGCACATTTCTCAGGATACATGCATTTTTGTATGCCTCATATGCACATTGTTCATTGCAAGCAATGTCCCCTAATGTAATGCATTTTGTACATTGTTTTTATTAATATACACATTTTAGCACACTTTCCCCTTATATATGCATTTGTATATGTGTTTTTTGATTGAAGAACTACACCACAAAATTTGGAAAGGTGGGAATCTGAAAATATACCTGCATTTGAGAGGTGTAAATTAGTTGTGTGAATTCGCACATGGTCCACAAGCATTTTCCCTAACTTTTGCTGTCAGAAAACTGGTTCATCCAGCTCAGAATGATCAGCGCTGACTAAAAAGTGGTTATCCAAGATCTCAGTACTAAAATCATTCACTTTATCTACTACCGAAGAGCCTTTTTTAATATAACGAGAGATGCTAGGAACAAACCTGGGAGCTTCTGCATGCAAAGCATCTCTCCATCAGTAAGTTATGTGTGTGTGCGCATACATGCATGTTATTAATTTATTTCCAATCCAAAGGTTCTAAGCAGCTTATATAATATTGAAGATGTGACATTTAAAAAAAGGGGGGGGAATAAAACAATGATTTTCTTATTTCCTAAGTGTAGAAGCCCATAGACACTTTACACAGTAGTAATGTTTGTTTTGGTTATGGCTGCATACACACGACATTTTATTCTTGAATGAACAGAGGCCGAGTACTTGTTTTTTTCTGTGGTGCACGCACATCTAGATCTATTGCATAGTTTTTGTCCCCAAAAAGAGCTTCTTGAGCAACTGGTTTCATTTCAAAAATAAAAGCTCATTGCAGATAGATTCTGCATTACCTCACAATGTGTCCAGTTGAAAACAGGTGAAAACAGATGTAGGCAGTCCAGCAATGGGGGTGCATCCACACCTCCCCAATAACGTTGTGAGTGGGTGTATACCAAGATTGCAATCACTACTTCATTCTTCGTTCACCTGGGGCAGCCTTTCCCAACTAGTGGGCCACCAGATGTTGTTGGACCACAACTCCCATCAGCCTCAGCCAGCATTGCCAATGGTGAGGAAAGATGGGAATTGTGGTCCAACAACATCTGGTGGCCCACTAGTTGGGAAACACTGACCTAGGGCATATGCAGGGAGAAAAAGATGTGGATGACCTTATCAAGGAGGAGTTTTAAAACATGTATCAAGTTACCACACCTACCCTTGTGGACCACAGGATCTAGAATCAATCTAGACTAAAAGCAGCACATTGAGGATATGAACAATTCCGGATTGAGGAAAACTGCATTTTTTTGCTACAACAGGTTTGTGTGTATGTGGCTTCCCCTCATATTACCCAGTATTTCTTGCAATAAATATAGGGCCATACCATTAGAAAAAATGAGGTAGCCGCCTCAAATAGCAGATGCCAGGGATGGCAGCATTCCTCCACCCACCCACCCAGATTCCTCTAAGCTGTCCTGCTGTCCTCAGATACATTGGGGATGTTGTCCCTTTGCCCTTTTGAAGTAAGATTCAACCACTAGTCTGGTTATATTTTGTACATGGAGTGTGGAGGAGGAACACCATATTGGTTTTTGCCTTGGGCAGCAAAATGTCTTGGGCTATCCCTGATTAAATATGATTAATGCATGCATGTACTGGTGGCTGGAGTGGATGGGGGCCATGCAGGTTTGTAGTACGGCTTTGCTGCTTCAGAGATGATATCTTGCATATAATAAAAATGTTAAATGTCATCACTCAACCCCCATTGGAGGATTTGTAGTGCCTTATCACAATCCTGGGATTTGCATGAAGTCAAGGATGGGGATGGGGAGCAAAAGAGAAGGCAGGTTGCACAACAGCAGTAGCCGTGACCTAGGAGTGAGACAGGAGGGACACTGACAGGGGGAAAGTGGTGGTTTAAAACAACAAGTGAGGTCTGAATAGATTGGGAAGGAAGGAACACTGAGGTTTTTCTTTCAAAAAACCCCCATAAAAAACGAGACATAGCAGATATAAGTACAACACAGAAGCTATCACAATAGGGTCTTTCCTAATTCTCTTCTCACTGTACTCAAACCCCCACTCAGGCTACTCAAACTTCTGCCATTCTTTAAAACTGCCATTTTTCTCTCACTGTCCCTCAGTTCCTGCTTCATGCAAACCTATGCCATTGTTTAAAACAGCCTCTTTCCCCCTTTTAGTGTCCCTTCTTTCTTGCTGTATACAAATGTCTCCCTCTTCCATTCCTCAGTTGCCTTGTGTGTGAGAGATATAAAGGATGCATAGTCCTCAAATATTTCATAGTTCCCTTGCACAGTGTATTTCACTCCTGCTATACATGAAGCTCCAGATTCAGTGTAGTAATTTAGAAAATATATTTCATTAACCAGCAAACATCCAGATGTGTACAACATCCATCAACTGAACTTAACTTTCTCAAAATGAGCAAGCTAAATGACAGGCTGGCTTTTAAGAGTCTATTCATCTTAAAGATACAGCAACATATATTATTGTGTGTGCCGTGTGCGTGCACGCACACACACAAAGAGGGTTACAGAATAAAAGAGGGGAGGAGGCAAAGAGAAACTGAGAAAGAGAAGAGGAGGAAGGGAAAAAAGGGGTGAAGCTTAAACTGGGGTGCAGATTAGGAGTGCAAAGAAGGGAGTAGGAGGCATGGGGGTGAAGATGAAAACAGGTGTATGAAAGGGGCTACTGAAAAGGAGGGGATGGTGGCTTCATAATTGGGTGGAAGTTGAAAAGGGTACTCAGAAGTTGCAGTGAGTGAGAGAAGGAAGATGCAAGAAGTTACCAAGGGAGAGTTTCACAAGAGGAGGAGGAGGAGCAAGAGGAGGAGGCAGCATGGACATGGGGGTGAATGTGAAAACACAAGGGCAAACAAGGCTACAGAATAAGAGTGGCTTCAGAAATGGGGTTGGGATGATGAAAAGAGAGCTAGTAGGTGCATGGGGTAGGAAGGGGAAGATCTAGGGAGTTAATGTGGGGAGAGTAGTGGGGGTTGGCAAGCGAAGCAAGCAGGGGCATGGCCCCTAGTAATATGTATTACCTGTTTCTAACACATCAGCATATAATTTTAGGATGGACATATGCTATTGTATGCTACTTGGATTTGTGCAACATAGAAAATGATTCCTTAGTCAGCTATGGAAAAGAAGAAAGTAGCACCCACAACGGAAAATGTGCTCAGAGATATTGGGGCTGCAGATGGGATTCTGCAGAACACATTCCCTGAGCAAACTCTATAAGCTCAACAGTTTGTGTATTAAAAATCCTCAAACCCTCAGCTACTTCTCTCTCTCAAGGACTATAATTCACGACTCACTCATTCTAAGGCAGTTTCATTTGACTTTCATAGGGCTGAAAAATGGAAATGGACTGCCTTCAAGTCGCTCCCAACTTATGGTGACCCTATGAATAGGGTTTTCATGGTAAGGGGTATTCAGAGGTAGTTTACCATTGCCTTCCTCAGAGGCTGAGAGGCAGTTACTGGCCCAAGGTCACCCAGTGAGCTTCGTGGCTGTGTGGAGATTCGAACCCTGGTAGACCAACACTCTAACCACTATGCCAAACTGGCTCATAGGGCTACTCTAAAATAAATGGGTGGTGAAGTGCAGACAGTGACATGCAAGGCTTTTGGGATTCTGTCTTTGTCTATATGTCAGTGCATGGCTGCATTAGAAAGGACATTGTGTATACTGTTACAAAGGTTTTTCACAATATATGATGCCTTTTCTATTCCAAAGTAGAAACATCCCAATTTGTTTCAGTGGGAGTAAGAGCAAGCTCGAGGAGTCTAATTCAACATGCTTCCTCCAGCACAAACCCTTATAAGAGTTTAATCCCCTATGCTAGAACTCAGGCGGTACAAATTAGCTGGTAAATTGCCCTAAAGAGACACCTAGGTATTTCCTTTGTATTTCTTTAGATTTTCTCCTTCCTGAGCTTTTGCAGCCTCATAACTGGTTAAGGAGACCTTCAAATGCAAATTCTGCAGGAGGGTGAGTGACCTTTTCCATTGTCTGCATAGCACAATGGCCACCTGTGATGTTGGATAAATCACATCGTTGTTTATAGAACTCTCATAAAACCCCAAGTGAACTATATTAACATATTATTGCAGAAGGCAAGTAAACATACAAAAGCAGGATGATTGTGAGTTATGGCCTACAAAAGCACACAATTCATACAGAAAAATGGGGAAGGACTCTCCGGAGACTTGCTGAAATGCAAGGCTTGCTGAAATGCAAGGCTTGCATGGCTGCATTTATTTATTTATTTGTGCATTGTGATATAAAGCAGACAAAACCTGCACTAAACTCTAGGCATCCTTGACAAGTAGGGTTGCCATATTCCAGTTCCACAAATCCGGGCAGGCTAATTTGCATATTATGCAATTATGTAAATTAAGTCTATTAATGGTTGCATTGTCCTGTTGTTTTGTTTTTGTGCCTAGTAATTACCACCAAAAACTGGGGGAGGATATGAGGAAACTTTTAAAAAAAACAACTTACATTTTCACCCTTAAATGTCTAGACTTTAGTTTCCAATACTATGGAATATTTATTTATTAAGAGGATTGATATCCTGCCCTTCCACTGTTAAAAACAAGTCAAAATTCAGATAATAATTCTAGAAATACTATAAGATAAGTTCTAGATCTAAATCCATTGTGCTACTAGTCCAACTTTGTAAATAATATTTCCGTACTGATTTTGTTCCTTATAGTTCTTTAACATCTGTTGTAGCTTACTTATTCTGTATTGGAATACCGTGATGTTGATCTGTACAGAAGACTGTAAAATATATGAAATATCTCTCACTGACTTGTGAAACGTTACACCGAACATCTATGCTAAATGAGGCAGGCAGAATAGCCTTAACTGGGAACAATAACCATATATTCCAGGGCTATGGGACATTCTGACCATATCCTCAGTATGAGGTAGTGAAAGAAAATGAACAAAATCTATTTGAATTACTCCTGATATCTCTTTTTTTAAAAAAATATACACAGAAAATCTAACAAACATAAAAAATAATTAAGGCTGCAATCCCATACACACTTACATCAGAGTAAATCTCATTGAACCCAATGGAGCTTACTTGAGTAGACATATATTGAATTGCACTGTAAACGATACAAATTTACTAGTCTCAAAAAGCACATCTAAAGTACATTTAAAAGTCCATCTAAAGAGACAGTCTCCTCATACATTCTACTACAGTAATCAACACATTTATTCTGTTTCTCTAAAAAAGATATATTTTGTCCCTCTACATTTAATATTTACTCCTCATCTTTTTAGCTCTGTTTAAAAAAACCTATAGGATAACACAGGGGCAGAATGGCTATAATATGTGATCAATGCAGTTTGTAGCAGTGTACTACACAGGAGAATGTTATTATAAACTACAAATCAAAGTCTATGTAGAACATTGGTGTGATAGAGTTATCCAAGATAAAAGGTTTTCAATCTTTTACAGAAATTGTGAAAGGATTTTAGACTTGATTTTGTAGACTAGACAAGAGATTAGCAGGAGCTCCTCTATGACCAAAGTATGCTCTTACATTGGCCCCTTCGGGTTGAACATTGCCTGGGACTCAGGAGCCGCCAGTCTTCCCCCTCCCCCAAGGGCCCGTGGCACGACTCGGCTCATGCGCAAGAAACACCATCCTCTGGACTCACCATAGCAACCTGACCAAGCAAAGGGCAACAAAAAATTACTCGCAGGCAGCACGTGCACCCACCAAAGCTCTAAGAGAAAAAGCAAGGAAGTGACGTAGGCTTCTGGGCTTTATGGATGGAGACTGGCGTCGCTCTAAAGCCCTGGTCATCTCTATGGTGAGAACTCTAAATAAAACCCCATACGATGTCAAGAAGCCTTTTATGCACTTTATGCTAGGGAAAGTTGACTAAAGCATTAAATTTCAGTCTTGATTTTAAGAACTTCCACTTGTATTGGCAGATCACTGCCCCTTTTAAATCTGCCCCTTTTGTAAATTTATTTATTTTATTTTATTTTTACAGTCGACCAACCACAATAAAATATACAACATTTACATAAGACTACTTGGTAACAGAGCTATGGCAGACATCAAGCAATACGACAGATTAAATGCAATACACAGTCATACAGGGTCTGTTCACTATTGCCAAGTTCAAGAATTTGGCTACTTGAACAGTAATTGCTTTATCAGAACCCTCTAAGAGAACAGGCAAAAGAGCCTCCGGGGAACGACCTGGGAGGGATTGCAAAATGTGGTATAAAAGATCTTTTCTGGCCCCATCATAATATCTACAGTTAAACAGGACATGTAAGACCAACTCCACTTCAGCCTTATCACAGGGGCAGTATCTATTATTCCTCGGGGTTTTATCATATCTGCCCTTCAAATGTTTAGAGGGTAGGGCGTTGAATCGGGCCAAAGAGAATGCCCTCCTGTACTTGGGTACAGATAACCAGCTTAAATAGCGCATCCCATCTTTATAAGGGAAACCTGTTAGACCCAGTGAATGAGGGGAGCAGGGGCTCGAAGCAGTTGCAAGACGCTCTTGGTTGTCAATATCAACTAGCCGCCGTTTGACAATTGTCTTGGCCCTGCCAAGTTCCATAGAGAGCAAGTCAGAGGAAGAAAGGCCTACCAAGACAATTTTATCCAGCATCACCTTGGTCCAAGATGAATTAATAGGGTCTCTCAATACCTGAGAAGTAAGTGAGTCTTGAGTGAACATAAGACAGCAGCATAGCCAGAATTGAATGGCATAAGTCCAAGCTAAGCAATTTAAAGAGTTAAGGCCAGCCTCCAAGTTAAGAGTAGCTCCAGAGACACATCTTGGGACACCAAAAATAGATCTAAGAAAGAAGGGAAGAATTCCTTCAAGTGATCCTTTGAAGTAGGGATACCAAATTGGGGCCCCATAGAGTATCATCGGGACTATTTTAGTTCTTAAAACACGTACTGCTGCTAGCACAAATTTCCCGCCCTTTCTGAAAAAGAAGCGAGTCATTGCACCCAATTTTTTCTCAGCTTTGGCCTTGACATATTTGACTTGGGCTCTCCAGCTGACTGCATTCATTAGTGAACTGAAAAGAACAATTCTTAAACATTAAAAGATAATGTTTAAACAGGGAAAGGGCTGTCGCTCAGTGGTAGAGCTCATGCTTTGCATGCAAAGGTCCAAAATTCAATTTCTGGAAAAGATTATGGACTGGAATTCTAAAGGGCCAATGCTAGTCCATGTCTTTAGTATGGTACCAAATGGCCTGAGTTGGTATGGCAGATTCATTTGTTCTTAAAAGAGGAAAGAGATCCAAGGGTCATGGTGACTCTGAAATTTATTTTTTTTATTTTATTTACATCATTTATATACCACTTTATTGTAAAAAAAAAAACACCTCAAAGCAGTTCACAGAAGGAATTAAAACAATGAAATTATTCGCAAATTTTTTTAAAGACAGGTATTTTAAAATGTTCAAAATATGGGCTCCTTCAGGGAGGAAGGGCAAGATATAAATAAAATAATAAATAATAAAACCAACAATTAGTTAAAAACAGATAACACAATGGCTTCTACATACCTGGGTAGGCTTGCCTAGACAAAAATGTTTTTAGCAGGTGCTGAAAAGAGTACAATGAAGTCACTTGCCTAAAGTCACCATGCAGGGAGTTCCAAAGTGTAGGTGCTGCCATACTAAATGACTGGTTTCTTACAAGAGCAGAACAAGTCCTATATGGCACCCATAATATGGAAAGCGCACCTTGAACTTGGCCTGGTGGCAAATCTGCAACCAGTACAGATTTTGGAGCAGAGGTATTATGTGATGACAGGGTCTCACTCATGTCAGCAATTGTGCCACAGCATTCTGCACTAACTGCAGCCCCCAAGTCAGGTTGTGCTGCATGGGGATTTCTGTGACCTAGGCTGATTGGCTGCCAGGATTCTTTTCATTTTGGTTTTTGGTTAGGAACTCCGAATGGTTGTGGGATTCTGAGTTTTCTGCCTTACTCACAGGAATCTTGTTGTGGCTAGTATGGTATTGCATTTAGGAAATCATTGCTATCTTTTATTTTTATTTTTCTATTTGTACTTCATTTACCTCTGACCTCACTCTTACATCCATAGAAGCAACAACGATTCCATGTGCACAGCTCAAGCCCTTAAATTTATATATTTGTTTTTAATGTTTTTAATTGTTGTAAACCGCCCAGAGAGCCTCGGCTATGGGGCGGTATAGAAATCCAATAAATAAATAAATTAAACCTGCTGATAATGCACCTTGTTGGTTGCATGGCAGTTTGTTTCTTGCCCAGTAGTGGTAAAAGAGAATTCACATACTGGGAAGTGTGGCTGCAACTGTTGTTGTTCCCAAGCTATTGCCTGTGAAGGTAGACCAAACCATGTGTGTTTTCTCTCTGTCAATTATATTGAATGGTGACAGAAATGTCCGCAAAACTTTTAGCAGGTGCCATTAGAATAAGACCTACAATGGTTCCTTGAGTTTTATTCTGATACAACTCTTTTTTATTGTTAGTTTTATTTATCTATCTCTCTTATGTGGGACCATGGATACACTAATTCTATTGATTGGTATTTTATAGAAATGTTAGAATCTTAGCAGGAAATCTGATTAAGTTGTATATGTGCTTTCCATTGTTTTTATTGTATACATTTCAATTGCACTGGCTTGTAGCTAATGCAAATAAAGGATTTCATTCATTCTCTGTCAATTAGTACTCACTGGAATTGGGTTGGCTGTCAAAGTGAGTTTACAGTAGCCCACAGGGTAGACAGGAAAGAGTAGAGAATCTTCTTAACTCTTACTCATTTCTCAAACCTCTCTCTGTAGTGAAGGGTCAAGACTGTAAAGAAATTACAGCAGCCATGTTAAAAGGCAGGGGCAGGGCATTCCAGGCAGGGGGTTGCCAACCCTGCTTTGATATGGACATATTTGCAGAGAATCTTTAGTCAAGCCTTACCAATGGCACAATCTTAGCCATATCTACTCAGAAGTAAGTCCTATTGAATTCTATGGGGCTTAGTCCCTTAGTAGAGACTTAGCCATCTATTGCAGGGGCATCCATTTTTACTCATGAGTGCTCCCATGTAAAATCTCTACAACACTAGGCTCCCTTCTTTCTACAATGGCCTTCTAGTGACTGGCCTGGCCTGAGGGCACTTCAACCCTTCTAGCCAGAAGCATGTCATCATTCATCATTGGCGATCACTCATGGCTGAGTAAGATTGTCTTCCAGGGTAAGGTCTTTAACAGTGGGTCAGTAAGTGACTGTGGAGGCCAATTCTGGATCCACACAGCCTCCCACGGTGGGGACATAGGTTTCCAGATGGAAGATGGTCACAATGAGGATTTGCTTGACGTGCCTTCTGCTTAGCTCATTTGTCCCTTTTGCCTTGTACTCGTGCTTCTTCAAAGTCCATAGCACTTTTGATAATGGCTGACCTCCAATTGGGACACTCATGGGCCAAGGCTTCCCAGTTCTCAATGCTCATGTTACATTTTTTTCTAGATTAGCTTTGAGAACATCTTTAAACCTCTTTTGCTGTCCACCGAGATTCCGTTTTCCATCGTTAAGTTGAAAGTAAAGTAGCTGCTTTGGAAGACGGTGATCAGGCATTCAAACAACAAGGCCGGTCCAGCGAAGTTGATGTTGGAGGATCATTGTTTCAACACTGGTGGTCTTTGCTTCTTCCAATACGCTAACATTAGTCCGCCTATCTTCCCAAGTAATTTGCAGAATTTTCTGGAGGCAGCATTGGTGGAATCTTTCAAGAAGTTGGGAGTGGCATTTATAGATGATCCATGTTTCACAGGAGTACAGTAAAGTCAGTAGTACAATGGCTTTTTAAATAAGCGTTTTGGTCTCCCTGCAAATATCCCAATCCTCGAACACTCTGCGCTTCATTTGGGAGAATGCGGCACTCACAGAGCTCAGACGATGCTGAATTTCAGTGCTGATGTCAGCTTTACAGAGAGATGGCTACCAAGATAAGAAAAGTGATTGACATTCTCCAGTGTTGCACCATTAAGCTGGATTGATGGTGCTACAGAGGGATTGGTTCGCACTTGCTGATGAAGCACTTTGGTTTTTTTGATGTTAAGCGAGAGGCCAAGCTATTTATATGCTTCTGCAAAGACATTTAGGATAGTTTGAAGATCTTCCTCTGAATGAGCAGAGACTACATTATCATCAGCATATTGAACTTCTACGATGGAGGTTGTAATTACCTTACTTTTTGCTTTTAGCCTACTGAGATTAAAAAGCTTTCCATCTGTTCAATATGTGATTTCCACGCCAGTGGGAAGTTTCCCCTCAACAAGGTGTATGTCATGTTCAGGTTGGGACTCAAGAATCAGCTCACTTGGTGAAAGCAAATCAGTTTTTATTAAAATAATTTCCAGACATAGGCTCCTCCGTCGCATGAACAACTTCTGCAAACAAGAACCTGCAACATGGAAGAAAGGTAACAGAACAGGGGCGCTCTGCTCCCCCCACTCTTTATAAAGGGGGTTTTTTGGCACGAATCCTCTCACTTCGTGTCAAAGCGCCCTGTTCTAAACCCCTCCTTTCTCTTTCCCTTGTTACTTTGAGACGCCTCCTGGAATGAGGCGAGGGTGGGGGCATGACCCTCTCTTCTTCTAACATATCTGCTTCTAGGATGGGGGAAAGAGGGGGGGAAGGTTTAAACTGTCAGGCAGGTTTTTCTCCGCTTGAGGGGGAATTGGAACCCCTCCTTTTTCCGTCTCTGACTGCTCTGGGCTGGAGAGAGGGGAGGGTGTGAGAAACTTCTGAGAGCCGTCTGTTTCCCTGGTTACCAGGCTCTCAAGGTCTCTGTCCGCAGATAACTCTATCTCTGTTCTCTCTCTCTCCAGTGACTTTGGGAAACTAATATCTCCCCCCTCCTCATCATCTGAACTCCCAGGGTCCCAATCTTGCATCCGGACACCATCCCCTTCCCCATGCTGTACTTCCCCCCCACCTGTTCATCTGGGTCGGTGAGGGAAGCATTGATGAAACTCTTTTACTAAGTCAGGGGCATGGACGTCTTTCTCGTCTTCCCATGATCTGCCGGATGGTCCATATCCTTTCCAATGAATCAGATATTACAATCGATTATGCCTCCACCTGGAGTCAAGGATCTGTGAGACTTCAAACTCAGGTTGACCCCCCACTAGGATCGGAGCCCCTGGGGCCTCTGTAGGTCGCAACTCACTGGGAGGGGCGGCCTTTGTTAGCAGGGAGCGATGGAACACCGGGTGTATTTTGAAGGTGGCTGGCAGCTTTAGGCGATACGCCACTGGATTAATTTGAACCTCTATTTCAAACGGCCCCACTTTTTTGTCTTGTAATTTCCTACACTGGCCTGGCATCTGAAGGAATCGAGTGGACAGCCATACCAAATCTCCTGGTTGAAGGGGGGGCCCTCTCTCTGGTGTTGGTCAGCAACTCTCTTGTACTCAGCCTTGGTTGCCTCTAGCTGCTGTTTCAACACATGTTGAACAGCCTGAAGTTCTTGAAGATATTCTCCTGCGGCGGGCACAAGTACACTCCCTGAGCTACTGGGGAAGGCTTTTGGATGGAAGCCATAGTTAGCAAAGAAAGGGGTTTGCCCTGTGCTGGTATGCAGGGAGTTATTATAGGCAAATTCTGCAAAATGCAGGTAGGACACACAGTCATTCTGTTGATAGGAGACGTAACAACATAAATACCTTTCTAAAACAGCGTTCAGTCTCTCGGTCTGCCCGTCCGTCTGGGGGTGATGCATGGAAGAGAGTTTTAATTCCGTCTGTAACTGTTTCCAAACTGCCCTCCAAAATTTAGCTGTAAATTGAGTTCCTCGATCCGAAACGAAACTATTTGGTAGTCCATGCAGCCGGTAGATTTCCTTTATGAACAACTTGGCTGTCTCTTTGGCCTCCAGAGCTCCTGGGCAAGGAAGGAAGTGTGCCATTTTGGTGAGCGAATCTACCACTACCAGGATAGCCGTCATTCCTTGTGACTTTGGTAGATTAGTTATAAAATCCATGGAGAGGTCCTTCCAGGGGTCACTTGGGACAGGCAGCGGCTGCAGCAGTCCTGTCGGTTTCCCGGTGTCTGCTTTCACCCACATACAGACTGAACAGGACTTTACATAGTTCTCAATCTCTCAACACATCTGGGGCCACCAAAAGTCCTTGGCCACGTTCTGAATGGTTTTAAAGATGCCAAAGTGTCCAGCTGTCATGGAGTCGTGACACTGGCGTAAACATTTGAGTCTTAGATCTCCCTTAGGCACATATCTGGCTGCTTTGAACCACAACAATCCATCTTTCCAATGAAAACTTTCTTCTGGGTCTTGATCCTGTCCCACCTCTTGAATATATTGCAGCATGTGTGCATCTCCCTGTTGTGCTCTTTTGAGTTCTTCTTCTCACAAAGGCTGGCATGATCCCAACATCAATTTCTCTGGCGGGACAACGTACTGGGGCTGGTCGTTAGCCTCACCCCCTTTGAGTTGTGGTTGTCTGGATAAGGCATCTGCTCTCTGATTTTTGGCCTGGGCTTGGTAAATAATTTTGAAGTTGAACCTGGCAAAGAACTGGGACCATCTTATTTGTCTCTGGTTCAGCTTTCTGGCGGTCTGCAGACTTTCTAGGTTCTTGTGATCTGTACGCACTTCGATCTGGTGTCGGGCCCCCTCTAGATATTGTCTCCAGTTCTCAAAGGAATCCTTGATGGCTAACAGCTCCTTCTCCCATGTTGTGTAATTTTTTTCGGCATCTCTGAGTTTTCTGGAAAAGTATGCGCAGGGATGCAACTCTTTCCCTTCCTTGGCTGGCTGTAACAACACCCCAGCGATGGCAAAATCTGAGGCATCCATTTCCACAATGAAAGGACGGCTCGGGTCAGCAAAGCGTAGAATAGGCTCAGAAGCGAATTTCCTTTTTAACTCCTCAAAGGTGCTTGTAGCGCTCTCTGTCCATTGAAATTTTTTCTTTCCCCTTAGACAGTCAGTCAGAGGGACTGTTAATCTGGAAAACCCCGGGATGAACTTCCTGTAGTAATTTGCAAACCCCCAAAAACGTTGTACATCCTTTTTGGTGACTGGCTGACCCCAATCCAGTATGCAGCTCACTTTGCTAGGGTCCACCTCCACCCCTCCTGCTGATATACGATATCCAAGAAAGTCAAAGGATGTTAAGTCAAATCCACATTTCTCCAGCTTAGCATACAAGTGGTTCTCTCTCAGTTTTTTCAGCACTGTTTTCACATGCTGGTCATGCTCCTCTTGGGTCTCTGAGAACACCAGGATATCATCTAGATAACAAACCACATACTCATCCAGAAGGTCTCTAAATACTTCATTCATGAATTTCTGGGCTCCCACTCAACCCGAACGGCATCACTAAATATTCAAATTGACCGTAACACGTAAGAAATGCCATCTTCCATTCGTCTCCCTCCTTCATTCTGATCAAATTGTATGCCCCCCTTAAATCCAGCTTCGTGAAGAATTTTGCAGAACGCAGTCGGTCTAACAATTCCGAAATCAGGGGTAGAGGGTAGCTATTCGGGATGGTAATCTGATTTAATGCGCAGAAATCGTTACAAGCTCTGAACTCACCTCCTTTCTTCTGCACAAACAGCAAGGGGGCCCCAGCAGGGGATTGGGATGGACATATAAATCCACGCTTCAGATTCTTCTCCAGAAACTCTCTCAACACCTCTCTCTCCTTTTCTGTCAAGGAATAAATTCTTCCTGACGGAATACTTGCCCCTGGTAATAAATCAATCGCGCAGTCGAATGGGTGGTGAGGGGGTAAGGTCTCGGCCTCTTTCTCATCAGACACATCCTTATATTCTTTGTATTTTGAGGGAAGGGTTACTGGCTTGATTTCCTACACTGCCCCCGCCAGAGTGCTCTTGATTCTTTCTGGTTGACAATTTTCCTGGCAATACTGAGAAGGGAACCACACCACCGCCTCCTTCCAACTTATCTTTGGTTCATGCTTGACCAGCCAGGGCATTCCCAGGATCACATCGAAGCTTGAGAGGTCAGACACATACAGTGAAATGGATTCCTCATGTCCAGGAATTTGGAGTTTCAATTCCTCCGTGGCTCGTGTTACACCCCCTGATTTTAGGGGCCTCCCGTCAATGGTCTCCACAGATAAGGGAGCGTCCAGCTTCCACTGAGAAATTCCATAACGCTTGGCTAGCTTTGCGTCAATGAAATTTGTGGAGGCTCCGCTGTCAATTAACGCGGTGGAATTAAACATTGTCCCTTGGGGAGTTGTAATCCAGATAGGGAGAACCAGTACTCCTTGAGATGGGGGTTGGGTCATTGGAGGCCCTTTATACAAAGCTGCGCCCAGTCCACCGGCCTGTACGTGGACTGGGTGTTCTAGTTTCCCGACGGCTCTGGTTTTCCCCCTTTTAGTCCACAATCCCTGGCCACATGGCCCGGCTTGGAACAATAGAAGCATAAACGTTCTCGACGTCTTCTCTCCTTTTCCTCTTCTGACAACCTTGGCCTAGTCCCTCCCTGTCCCTCAGTTGCATCACTTGCCGTTCCTGAGGTTGAAAAGGCCTTGTTGCGAGATGCTGAAACCGAATACCTCAGGACCTCTTGTTTTTTTTCTAAATGCCTTCCTTCCAACCGGTGATCAATCTGTAGGCATAGCCGAATCAGCCCCGGCAGATCCGTCAGGGGGGTAGTTCTGGCCAACTCATCCAGGATCTCGGCACTCAGTCCACTTCTGTACATAAACATCAAAGCTGCATCATTGTGTCCAGTTTCCTGGGACAGGATTTTAAAGGCGTTGGTGTACTCGGAAACAGTCCCTTTTCCTTGTTTCAGCTCTTCGCGGATCCTGAAACATCTCAGTCATTTCTTGTATGAATCCTCTATATCTTCCTAGAAGGGCGTCCTTTCTCACTAGATATGGAGTCACCCATTTAGCAGCCTCTCCTTCCAAAAGGCTGATCACAAATGCCACTTTGGCCCCATCACCAGGAAATTCTGCATTCCTGACATCCAGGTACAGCTCACATTGAGCCACAAAGGTAGACAACTGATCGCTCTGCCCTCCATACTTTGGCGGTAATCCGATAGGAACCTTCACTGCCGCTGCCGGGGGAGCGGTTCGCATCCGATTGATAGTGGCCTTGAGAGCCTGATTGTCAGTCTTTAAAGCCTTGACTGCTGCCAGCAGAGTTTGAACATCTGATTGTAAGTCTGCCACGTTATTCCTCAGGAGCCTCACTTCCTCTGCTTCAGTGGAGTTCCCCCCGCTGCTCCCTTCTCCATCTCATCACTGTCGGATGGTGAGAGCGTTGAGGGTGAAATAGGTGGTTCTGTCACGCTGTCGTGTTCAGGTTGGGACTCAAGAATCAGCTCACTTGGTGAAAGCAAATCAGTTTTTATTAAAGTAATTTCCAGACATAGGCTCCTCCGTCGCATGAACAACTTCTGCAAACAAGAACCTGCAACATGGAAGAAAGGTGACAGAACAGGGGCGCTCTGCTCCCCCCACTCTTTATAAAGGGTTTTTTGGCGTGAATCCTCTCACTTCGTCTCAAAGCGCCCTGTTCTAAACCCCTCCTTTCTCTTTCCCTTGTTACTTTGAGACGCCTCCTAGAACGAGGCGAGGGTGGGGGCATGACCCTCTCTTCTTCTAACGTATCTGCCTCTAGGATGGGGGAAAGAGGGGGGGAAGGTTTAAACTGTCAGGCAGGTTTTTCTCCGCTTGAGGGGGAATTGGAACCCCTCCTTTTTCCGTCTCTGACTGCTCTGGGCTGGAGAGAGGGGAGGGTGTGAGAAACTTCTGAGAGCCGTCTGTTTCCCTGGTTACCAGGCTCTCAAGGTCTCTGTCGGCAGATAACTCTATCTCTGTTCTCTCTCTCTCCAGTGACTTTGGAAACTAATATCTCCCCCCTCCTCATCATCTGAACTCCCAGGGTCCCAATCTTGCATCCGGACAGTGTACAATCATGGCAATTAAAATAGCAAATAAGGTCAGAGCAATGACGCATCCCTGTTTGATGCCTGATCCCATTTTGAATGGATCACTTTGAGAGCCACTGTTGTCCAAAATTGTCACCGTCATGTTGTCATGGAGGAGTCGCAAAATGTTCACAAATTTATCCAGGCATCCAGTTTTCAGAAGGATGGTCCAGAGAGCAGTTCGATTTACAATATCAAAGGCCTTAGTCAGATCAATAAATGCCATATACAGAGGTCGGTTTTGCTCCCTGCATTTTTCTTGAAGCTGTAGTGCAGTGAAGATCATGTCCACTGTCCCCCTGGAAGGGCGGAAACCATTTTGGGATTCAAGGAAGGATGTCTTCTGAGATAGGTAGGAGGTGATTTGCAAGGATCCTTGCAAGGGTTTTACCTGATGTAGCTAGAAGAGAGATGCCTCGGTAGTTCCCACAATCTGTTCTATCACCCTTCTTGAAAAGAGTGATAATTATGGCATCCCTAAAGTCTTCCGGGATCTCCTCCCTCATCCAGATTTTTTTGATGACCTTATGAAGTTGTTGTGTAAATTCAGGCCCACCTTCTTTAAAGACTTCAGCCAGAAGCAAGTAGGCTAGATTAAATGTTCCCCATCCAGGCTCCCTAAGGAGGTGAGAAGAAATGATCCTGTCACTTCAGGTGGACCTGGGAACACCCTCTTTTAGCTAAGACTTCTATCTAATTTACATTCAGAGAATTTTTTTTGTTTGAATGGTATGCTCCAAGCAACTGTGCTTGATACATCATGCTCAATGACTAGGGCCTGCCCCATGACATTCCTAGTGCCTGCTCCTGAAATCTCAGGGTTTGGGATGCTTCTGGCAACCCTAAGCAAGGAAGACAAGTGAGGAAGTACTGGGCAAGCTATGGTACTGATGCCCACTTGAAAGTGGCACAAGGCCCACCAGTGGGACCCAGCCCACTGTTTGAGAAACACTGAACCAGAAGAAACCCTGCTGCAGGCCTATTTCAGAGACTTGGTAGGAAGCAGCATATATCGCTGTTAATATATTAAGCTTATATTAGCAACACTAACATGCAGCCCCAATGTAAAGTCAAGATTCAAAAGAAAATCTGGGAGATAGGTTAATAGTCTTTGAAACCCTTGCTTAGACTATCCTTTAAGTAGGCCTTAAAAGAACAGAGTCTTTTTCGAGCATCTTTTCTGCTTTCAGAGACACAGTTAGTGTCCCCAGAGAGAAATCTAATTGAGTCCTTTCACTGATTAGGACTGTGGTGCCAATAAGGAGCACTGGAGGAAATGACTTGCTGCTTGCTCCCTGACTTAATAAAAGGGCAGTCACGTTCTGCAGTAACTACCATTTGAATCAGC
The DNA here is from genome assembly GCF_030035675.1 of Rhineura floridana. Taxonomy (NCBI): domain Eukaryota; kingdom Metazoa; phylum Chordata; class Lepidosauria; order Squamata; family Rhineuridae; genus Rhineura; species Rhineura floridana. The sequence goes on from NC_084486.1 coordinate 50,678,013, forward strand.
TGAATTTTTTGTCCAGGGCAGGAAGCCCATCTTTTAGGTGAAGACATAAATCACAGCTGTAAGCCTTCCATTGAAGAGAAATTACAAAGCCTGAATATGTTTTGCATGCACTCTCCTGTATTTGTAAATAAGAGTCCCTGCCTCAAAGATTTCATGATTTAAGACAATCCACTTATAACTGTTTATCTTAGCTCTAAAGGTAAAGTAATAGATTTTTTCCTTGATACATTCCATTAATGCTTCTAGTGCATCTTCAATTCTAGCTTTTGCAGACCAGCACTCTTTAGAGCAGATAATTTTATTATGATTAATCATTTATACAGTCTTTTCCTATGTCAGCCGCTTTACAATCCATAGCACATTCATTTTTACAATGGCTCTTTAAAAGTCTTTGTGTTTCAAATTCACAAAATGGGAACTGAAACTGGAATAGGGAAACTTTGGCCCTCCAGATGTTGCTGAACCACAACTCCCATCAGCCCTACCAAGCATGGCCACTAGCCAGGGATGATGGAGTTGTAGTTTAGCAACATCTGGAGGGCCAAAGGTTCCCCACACCTGCCTTAATGTGATTATTTGGCCAAGGCTAGCCAATGAGCTAAGCCAAACTGTATAGGCCAATGCCATAGTAGTCTGACAGCCTGATCACTGTCATCCAGAGCTTGGAAAAGTTACTTTTTTGAACTACAACTCCCATCAGCCCAGTCCAGTGGCCATGCTGGCTGGGGCTGATGGGAGTTGTAGTTTAAAAAAGTAACTTTTCCAAGCTCTGCTGTCATCCATGCACTGGCCATCTACAGGACAAGATATACTAGCACACAGTGCTCTGGAAGAAACTGCCCATCAGCCACTGAAATCAAATGGAACTTTTCTCTGGTTCCCATCAACCAAGGAGCCCTTACATCCCTCAGGAGGCTGGTTAAATATTTCATATCTGTAGATGATTACATTTGGGTACAATACTTCGCTCAGATGCATGAAAGGAAAACCACCTTCTACATTCAAGTGAAATATGTTGCTTCCTATTGGGCATATAGGTGTCTGTGCTCGTTATATGTGTCAGGCGGCTGCATTCCAAAATGGTAAAACCTTTGCTATTTATCCTAGATCAGGGCTTAGCTACATGTTATATTAATGACATGATTAACAATTGCATTGTTGGTTTTTAAAATCAAATACCAGAAACCCAAGGGGAGGGGAAAGCAGTTGTGATCAGTACTACAGTGGGAAGGGAGATTAAAGCCTTCCCTTTCCAGTGGCAATCTAAGCAAAAAATTGCCACACTTGTACATGGCAATTAGCATTAGGAAAAAAGCTTCCACTGGCATGAACAATAAAAAACACCTTAAAAATACAATTATGGGTTAACCCTCCAACCTATGCAATATGATCCCAATCCTGTGTCCACTTGTTCTTCCACGCCCCAAAGCTGCTATATAAAAAAGAAAAATCATGCACTATAAATGCTCAGAAACATTTATTATCATATCTAGTTTGATAAGCTGCTTAGAGTGAATAGTGAGGGCAGAGTCAGATGCTTTATAGGACCAGGTAGAAGCCTGTTGGGACCTTAAGTCACCTAATGGGTCAATAGGATTCCATTTGCAGTCATGCTCTTGTTGCAGCTCCTTCTTTCAGTAAGCTACTGTAATGGCATGTTGGGAGCAAGGTGCTAAGATCTTCCTCCTTAATAGTCCCTGGTTTGAACCTCCCGCTGAGTCACTTGTTAAATTGGCTTCCCCAACTTTTCTTCTTTATTTATTCTTGGTATTTATAGCCTGCTCTTCATTGAATAATTTCAGCCTCAGAGCAGGGAACAAAGTAACAAAAATAAACAGAAAAAATATGCAAAAACTACAAAATCATATAAACTGGCCCAGTAATCAAATCAACAATTTTGTCAGGAGGCAGGCTAGCAAAACTACAATAAGGACAAAAAGTACAACTTTCAATTTAACCTAGGCAAAACCAAACATGGGACATTCAAACAGGTTAAACAACTAACAGCCTTAGCAAGAGCTTCTGCCCATTTATCAGATATGGCAGCCCACTCATACACACCCCATCTCTCACACCAGGAAGGCCCCACTCTGTGCCTTTGGGGCAACTTAACACCTTCCACCCCCACTCTGCAACCCATCCAGGCTCTCATCCTAGTGGTATGAATCGTTGCCCACTGAAAGAAGCTCCCGCCCCTTGTCCATAGTAGCAACAGAACAGCAAACAAACACAAATGAAAAAGAGAGTGGCAATAAGCCACAGCTGGTGTTCCTCTCCCCTTCCTGGTCCTGATAAAACTCACAATCCTCAGGCTCAAGGTCAGCAAGGCTGCTCAGAAGGGACATTTACTGGATTTGCTGGCCTCTTCCAGCCCTCTTCTCCTTGTCTTGCCTTTGTACAATTCCTTTTGCCTGTTTTTTTTCCTATTTGTAGCACACAGGACAGTTTTATTGTAGCTTACATTGTTTTCTGATATAGGTTAAACTTGAAAGTGATGGCTGATTTTATTTTATTTATTTTATTTTAGAGAATGCTGGCTCAAATAAAAGGGGTTAGGGAGCGCAGGGAGGGGAGAAACCTCTCCCCATGTTTTGGGGGCTTGTGATTATTTGGCAGCATTGCCTGAATATCTGTTTATTGTGAGATAGAAAAAGTAACAGCCACAAATACTCTTGACTGACACTGCCATTGTTTGCAATTTAATCATGAAAATATCCAGGATTGCTATTGCAAATGTTAGCTCACTGAAATCACCCTTCCTTGAAACCTGAAATAGTGCCCCAGGAGAAGGAACAGGGGCCCCATGTCTTTATTAGTTGGTGGTGCAAGAACATGAAAATTTGATCATCTTAAGACTAAAAAAATACATTACCTTGCAATATCCTGAAATCTGTGTTGAAAGGCATTTGAGGCCTTTACTACTACCGTCAGCTGTGTAGTTAAAAATACCTAAGCAGATTGTTTTCTTTCCTGAGACTCAGTTATATGCTGTGAAGAAAGCTATGAAATATATACTTGCATCCGGGAAGAACATTGTAGTAATGTGCCAATAAACTGTGATTCTGCTGCCTTGATTTTATTTTTCTTTCCACGGTACCATCTCTCTCAAAGGAAGTAAGTCTGCCTAAGGCTTATGAAAGAAGCCTTCCTTAGGTTTCCCTTTGCTCCTAAAAGGAAGGCATGTTATGTGTTAAGGGCCTAAGGTCAAAGAAATCCGAAGAATGTGTGCACTTTTATAGATATTAGTAAAAAGAATTAGTACAGCAGTAATAAAAATGAAAGTAAAAAATTGTATTTTGTCTTCACCCGGCAGTATGAACCATGGAGTCTAATTAACTTAATGTAGAAGCCAAAGGCAAAATTCTCATACATGTTATACTCCCATCTTACGGTCTTTAAAATTATAATATGAAATATAGGTTGCATTATTCTTTTGACACACTGTAGTTAGCACTTGCATATGCTACAGTATCGCTTGGTATCCCTATGTTATAGTATTAAAATGAAATACAAAAGGCTTGTCCGCACAGTATAGATTGATATATGTATTTGGACCAAAACTATATTTTGCTACATCTGTGCTAATTTCTGTGTTTTAAATTGTGTTTATATTGTTTTAAATTTTAAAATTGTGTTTTAAATTGTTTTTAAAATATGTGTTTTAAATTGTATATTTGTTTTAATGTTTTTGATTGCTGTAAACCGCCCAGAGAGCTTCGGCTATGGGGCAGTATACAAGTGCAATAAATAAATAAATTTCATACTTGTTTCACTGAATATTTCTGAGGACCAAACACATACTCTAGAATAAATAAGGGCCATGATCTGAGCCTTATTTGAGTTGATGTGCAAAGCTCCTCCTGAGGCAGTTCACCGTGTATGTGTCAGTAAAGTAATGCCAGCATTTGGTGCAGTAAACAAAGTGGATTTGCCTTTTTCCAAGTCAGGCTAATGGCCCATCTCACTCAGCACTGCCTGTTCTAGGTGACAGCAGCTCTCCAAGGTCTCAGGCAGGAGTTAGTCTCAGTCCTGCTACTTAAATTTCTTTGGCAGGGGATTTAATTGTGGGATCTTTTGCATACAAATCATTTGTCTGTCACAAAATTTTGGCCCCTCCCCTATAACTAGCCATCCCTAAACACTTAGGGATGCATGGTAACACGCTACTGAATTACTTGGTAGTCATCAACTAAGTGTATTCAACCACACTTCTACAAACCTTCTTCTGGAAACTTTTCAACAGCAAGGTACCTGTGGTTATGTTAGGATCTGGCCAGGCACTGAAACAATTGCATGCTTCAGCTGCTGCAAGAGACCCACTCAGCCCACACATCTTAGTATGTCTTCCTGATTGGGTGAGTTGAAAGTAACTACGTAGGTCTTAGTTAGGGTTGCCATATTCCAGTTCCACAAATCCGGTCAGGCTAATTTGCATATTATGCTGATTATTTGCATATTAATATTTGGATTGTCCAGTTGTTTTGCTTTTGTGGCTAGGAATTACCACCAAAAACTGGGGAAAGATGTGAGAAACCTTTTTTTTAAAAAGCAACATTTTCAGCCTTAAATGTCTAGACTCTAGTTTCCAACACTATGGAATATTTATTGATTGATATATCCTGCCCTTCTGCTGTTAAAAACAGAGCTCAGCACAGCTTACAAATATAATAAAAACAATAAAAATACACAATCAATATGAAAACATAATAAAAACACAAAATAGCAACAAACATAAAGTAAGTCAGGGCAGCAGTATGGTTAACCTTTGCTGGTCATTGACCGAAATAAACTTATTTACATTTTTTAGTATGGTTAACCATTACATATATGCTATATTTCAGAGATGTGGTAGGTGGAGAAAAACAAGAAGCCAAAATGTTAGGAAAAGGAGTCTTGCACACCACATGCTCAGTTCTAAATACTGTTGCAGCAAGTTTTACAAGTTCCTCCAGTATTCCACTGGTGCAGGCACTCAGACATTCAAAGTATCTGTATGTTTCTTAGGTTTTATAAAAGCAGAGCTTTGCTTAACTTAGAATTTCTTCTCCCTTTGATCAACCACATCTACACAGTTTCCACCTCCATACTCAATATGAAACTGGGCCTGGAAGTGTGCAACAACCCCCACACACACACACACCTTGCTAATTAGATTACCAATGCCAGGATGTCTGTCCTATCGACTACTCTCCTGTTCCCCCCCCCCCACCGGGCATCATGAAAGACCCAGTCCTGGGCTTAGAAAGAAAATAAATATCTGGTCCTCTTCAAAGTACTCATAAGCCTCTTGTTTTAATTAAAATAATAATTATAAATTCTTGCTCTTATCATTAATGGGGGTTAATTACCTTGCATATGCTGCTGTTGCTTCTATGGCTGTAACGGAGTGAGGTTAAAGATAAGTGAAATGCAAATAGGAAAACAACAACACAAAAGGCAGTAACACTTTCCTAAATGTAATACCACACCAACCACAACAAGATTCCTATGAGTAAGGCAGAAAACTCACAATCAGTCAGGATTCATAACCAAAAACCCAAACTAAAAAAGCCTAGCAGCCAGTCAGCCAAGGTCACAGAAATCCCCATGCAGCACAACCTGACCTGGGGACTGCAGTTAATGCAGAATGCTGCAGCACAATTGCTGACATGAGTGAGATCCTATCAGCACATAATACCTCTGCTCTGAAATCTGCAGTGGTTGCTGATTTGCTACCAGGTCAAGTTCAAGCTGTGCTTTCCATGTTATGGGTGCCACATAGTACAGTACTTGTTCTGCTCTTGTAAGAAATCAGTCCTGTAAAGTGGCAGCACCTACGCTTTGGAACTCCTTGCCTATTGACATTAGGCAGATGCCTCTTTTCAGCACCTGCTAAAACCAGTTTTCTTGAGGCAAGCCTCTCCAGGCAGGTGAAAGCTATTGTGTTTTTAAATCTGTTTTTAACTCATTGTTGGTTTTATTATTTTGAATGTTTTTAAGTATCTGTCCTTAACGCATTTGCCAATAATTTTATTGTTGTAATTCTTTCTGTAAACTGCATTGAGATTTTTTATAATGAAGCGGTATATAAATGTTGTAAATAAAAATACATAAATAAATGTTGGTGTCACTGTGGCCCTTGAGTCTCTTCCCACTTTTAGGAACCAAGCAATATGCTTTATACTGATTCAGGCCATTTCGTACCATGATTTCTTAAATGCCATACCAACCACAACAAGATTCCTATGAGTAAGGCAGAAAACTAAGCATCTCACAACCAGTCAGGATTCCTAACCAAAAACCAAAAATATGATAAATGAAGAAATATTTATATAAGCATGACTATCAAATATATTTATTATTTACACAAACTGTAAAGATATTTATAGTGCAATCCTAGGTTTATTTATTCAGAAGCAAGTCCCAGTGTATTCAGTGGGGCTTACTCAAACAGGGACAGAAATGCAACCTCAAGTGATAAGCAACTTCATTCACACAACCCAAAATTCCGAATCATGCCACTTTACGCTGTTTTGCAACTGTTTATACTTGTTTTTATGGTTATTGGATTTTAAATGGCTTTATTTCTTGTTGTGAGCTGCCTTGGTTTCCAACCCTACCTCACAGGGTTGTTGGTAACACTCCGCACACGCACACGCACACGCACACGCACACGCACAGCAGATGTATAAATACATACAGCCCATATAATAGTTTGTTGTCAAACCAGTTGGTCATTGCAGAAAAATCAGTATTAGTTTTTAAAAAATCAGTATTAGTTTCCTACAGAATAAAAACTGTAATACCTAAGTAAGCCCTGCCTACTTGCTTTAAAATAGGACTGGAGAATGGGACAGAAAGAGTTAGAACACAAACACAATTTTTTTTTACATTCACTCCAAAGTCCCATTGATTTTCAGCACATTCATAACCATGTCTACTCAAAAGTAAGTCCTATAGAATTCAATGGGATTTACTCTGGGCATATGGGATTAGCATTGCTCTTACAAAAGCAAGTATTGGGAAGGTTTTCAAAACACTGCCCAGGATCTGACTCCTGCACACAAGAGGAAAAAAAACTGAAATGTATATACTTACCCAATTTATGAGATTTTCAGATAAACGGGGGGAAACCACAATTTTCTGGCATCGCAATAAGGTTTTCTAGACACTGCCTGAGGTCAACCAAATGCAACCCTGGCTTCACTGATTGGCTGCAATCCTGAATGGGCGGGGTTAAAGCTACAAAGTGCTATACAGTACTGGTTAAAGAAAGATTTAACAGTCAGGGGGGCGGCTGATGTTTTTATGTATATCTCGAGAACCGGACCACCTGGAAACTTAATTTTTTTAAAATTAAAGCTGAGAATCTGGGCCACCTAAGGGGCTAAATGGGCACTGGGTGGCATGCAAAGAATCTGGGTAAAACCTGGCTAACTGGGCAATATGGCAACCCTAAGTGGGCTTTCACATATTACAAATTTATCTTAATTTGGCTCCATGCAGGATCCACTGTGACTGACTTAGCTATAGTTAGCAGGAGATTATATAACTTTCCTTTAGATTTTTTGTGGCATGGAATAAACTAGTTGGTCACCATCCAATCTCCATTGTATGATCATACTTGTGACCTTTGGCCAGTCACTGCCCTGTTAATTTACTTACCACTCAGGGTTGTTGCAAGGGTAAAAATGACATCCGAGGACCATGTACACTGCCTTGAGTTCCATGGAGACAAAATTCAATATGTAGAATAATTAAATAAATAAAACCAGCAATTGGGGCAAACTGCATATTACAAATGTGATTTCAGTTCATTTTGCTTCCTTTGGAGAATGAGATTGCAATAGGTGGGGGATTCTGCCATGTAGAGCTTTAAGTAAGCCATCAATAGCGTTCCTCACACCTGGCAGAGAACCTGCTATTGTCTTGGGAAGCCAGAAACTACTACCTGTCAGGACCTCTCAGACAGAACACTGTCTGCCGCTCTTGGCCAAGTGTAGGAAAAGTGGTTGCTGGGTTTCTTAAAGCTATACATGCAAGAATATTTTACTGGTATATCTATGCTGGTCTTTGACCACAATTCATTCATTCATTCACACCAGGGATGAGGAACATATGGCCCTCAGATACTTTTGGATTCCAGCTTCTATGATTGCTGACTGTTGGCCATGCTGGCTGGGGCTTCAAGGATGAGAATTTTATTACATGGAGTTTCTTGTTACCCATGAGAAGGGAAGCCTATGATTTAGAGCAGGGGAAGCTAAACCTGTGGTGTTACAGATATTATTGGACTCCTACTCTCATCATCCCCATTGGTCAGAGATGGAGTTGGAGTTACGGTTGCCAAGTTCATGGCCTGAGACTGATCCTGTATCTTTAGGAGAGAGTCAGCCAAGTGCAGGTGTTCTTGCAACTCTGTAATGGGGAAAACCACAAGGTGGAATTCTCCCTTCCCCCTGCACAACTTTTAAAGATACAGAAGACCTCTTGGTTGCCAGGCCCGGCCTCTGGAGGGCCACAGGTTAGCCACTCCTGATTTAGAGCATGGAATTAGAATCCTAGATTTGGAGGGTTGTTGTAAGGCACCTTACAACCTTCCCTTGTGGGCAGGGTGGTAACTCAGTGGTAGTGCATCTGCTTTGCATGCAGAAGGTCCTAGCTTCAATCTGTGGCATCTCCAGATAGGGCTGGGAATGTACCCAGTCTGAAATCCTGGCGAGCTGCTTTTGGTCAGTGTAGACAATACTGAGCTGGATGGACAAATGGTCTGACTCAGTATAAGTCAGTTTCCTATGTTCTATGTTCCTACCTAGTCCAATTTTTGCCTGGTTCAGGAAATCTAGAGGTGGAGCATCCCCAGCGGATGGCTGCCCAAGCATGTTTTAAATCTGCTTGAGAAATGTTGTTGGTGATTCCTTTTTTCTTTTTGGCAGGTAAGTTCTATAGATGGATCTGCCGTGCCCTTATTGTTCCTTTAGATGTGTGAAACCTCCTTGAGAAAAACTGCTGACCCTTTTTAAAAAATAACCAATCCTTAAAATTCCACTGGTTTTTCATCTGAGCAGTAGACCCCAACTTTGCTTTGAAATTTTGCTTTAGGTTGAAGTTAGGTTGACTCTCCAATGGCAAACTTATGTCTGGCTGCATTGAGACCATATTTCTACCTTCCAGAAAATATGTTTCAGATCTCCTGCTTCTCATGGTCTTGTAGTCATAATGACTCCAACATGCTGTTTTTCTTCCTTTCTACAGAAAAACATGGAATTTTAGGACATTTCAAATTTCCAAGATTACTTTTTTGTTTGATTTGTCCTTATTTTAATATTTTCCCAATATAGATTGACTATCTTTGTGACTGTAGGTTAGAAAGCAATCTATCTTTCAAAGTGAATTAATCAGAATAATAAACCAGAAAGTAGAACAGTTACTGAAATGTTCATGTTGTTCAGTTTCTGAGAAAATGTATAGCCTAAATCAGTTCTTAATCTTTATTTTCTCAACCTACGTGTATGTGCAATTACACTGTTTCTAGTTCTAAAATCCATTTCAATATAAGCATATAACTTTGTGATATAGCAACCTTTCTTATGGTTACAGAAGAGTCTCATGAGAAATGTATTTCATAATCCCACACAGAACACCATGGCTTCCCGTTGTTTATATTACCCAAATTATATTCCACATTTAGACTATAATTAATTAATTTCCCTGCCAGTTTCTTGACTTCAGATTTCTGGTGCAGGAATTCTAGTCCTCTGTATCTTTCCAAGTGATCTCTCAGGTGGCTGACCCATATTTGTGAAACTCCTTTCCCCGGTGATTCATCGAAGTCTGATTCTAAGCATATTCTAGATGTTTTAAAACAAGATAAAACTTTTTTTTTCACGGGAGTGGACATCTGTGGGTTAGACAGCAAGGGAAAATTGCATTTAATTTAGTATACGATATATTTAAAGGCTACCATCCAAGCCTGCCCACTGCCTGATGAAGAGATCCTTCTTTCTGCCCTGTAGTGGAGGCTCAAAGCGCCTTCTCACTGCCTGCATTTAAATTGTCCTGCTCTTTTATGGGTATTTTGCCATATGGCAAACCCATTTTTGTTCTGGTAGGATTTTGGTTTCTATTTGATAGATAATTTGTTTTAACTGATGCCTCTCTTTTATTTGCTGCAACTGTCTCTGTTTTTATTATATTGTATCTTTTGGAATGTTACTACATTTTAAAGTTAATTTTAATTATTGTTAGCCACCCTAAGTAGTGCTTAAGGATATACAGTGAATGTCCAAAATGTGAACAATCTTGATGTTTTGTAGAGGTCCAAAAACAATGAGACTGCTGTATTTCACCCGCCTGATGAGCAGAGACTGTTACCAGGGAATTAAGAGATTTATTTTTTAAATTGTCTGGATTGTTAACATTCACATGTGTTATGGTATTTTATCATTTTAAGTGCCCTGAGTTTTAGCCAGTTCCATAAAAATAAGTCTCATTGGGCTCAATGAGAGTTACTCAAGTAAGTGAACAGAGGCTTGAATCCCTAATTGGATTGTTGCTTTAGATCAGGGCTGGGCAAACTTTTTCTGCCTGAGGACTGTATTTCTTCACTGCTAACCTCCCAGGGGCCATATGCCAGTGATGGGTGGGGACATACTGCACACTCTCAGAGTGCAAGTGTAGGGTTGCCAACTAGCCAGCAGCCCTCACTGATGACAACAGCCCACACTTGCATTGGGCACTCCTAGCCAATCAGGAACTGCATCCTTGCATTGTGCTAACTGAGATGCCCCCTACACTCACTCAGGAATCAGTGGTAAAGGCTTGGTTTCCCCTCGTGCATGAGCAGTGATGGGTAGTTCCAACCAGAGAAGCAGCTCGCCAACCATGGCTGGCAATGGTAGCTTTATTGTACCATTTTCCAAGTTTCTCAAAAACAATGATGTGTACAACGATGTGTAAGAACATAAGCAAAGACCTGCTGGGTCAAACCCAAGGCCTATCTAGTCCAGCATAGTATTTCTCATAAAGACACAGATGCCTGTAGGAAGCCCAGAAGCAGGAGATGAGGGCAATCACATTCTCCCACTGTTTTACAAGCATTATGAGTTGCAAGGAGAGACTGAGCGAAGGGATCAAGGCAATGGTAAATGCATCCTTGAAAGAGGGTGCAATGCCATTAGCCCTCAAGGAAACGGTGATAAAGCCCATCTTAAAAAAACCCTCCTTGGATCTCTGAGAGCTGAACAACTTCCGCCCGGTATCTAACTTACCATTCTTGGGCAAGGTGATTGAGCGAGTGGTGGCCGAACAGTTACAGACACACTTGGAGGAAACGGATTATTTAGATCCAATCGGGTTTCAGGACTGGGCATGGAACTGAAACAGCCTTGGTTGCCCTGGTGGATGATATGAGGAGGGCGTTGGATAGGGGAGAATATACCTTCCTCGTCCTCCTAGATCTCTCAGCGGCCTTCTATACCGTTGACCACGGTATCCTTTTGGATCGCCTAGAGGGATTGGGAATGGGGGGCACTGTTTTACAGTGGTTCCATTCCTATCTCTCAAATAGGCACCAAAGGGTAGCTTTGGGAGATGAGGTTTCAGACCCTTGGTCTCTTAATTGTGGAGTACCACAGGGTTCTATCTTCTCTCCCATGCTGTTTAACATCTATGTGAAACCGCTGGGGGCCATCATCAGGAGTTTTGGGCTGAAATGTCACCAATATGCGGATGACACTCAGCTCTATCTCTCATTTAAGTCCTCACCAGAGTTGGCTGTAGATACCATGTCCAAGTGCCTGGAATCTGTAAGTGGATGGATGGGAGAGAACAGGCTGAAGCTGAATCCCGACAAGACCAAGGTGTTGCTTGTGGGGGACAGAGGGAGGCTGGGTATTACAGACCTGATGCTTAATGGGGTGAGATTACCCCTGAAAGACCAGGTCCGCAGCCTTGGGGTCATTCTTGACTCCCAGCTGTCCATGGAGGCTCAGGTGTCAGCAGTGAGTCGGGCAGCTTGGTATCAATTACGTCTGATACAAAGGCTGCGTCCCTACCTTCCTGTTCATCTGCTCCCACAGGTGATACATGCCCTGGTCTCCTCTCGCTTAGACTACTGTAATGAGCTCTACGTGGGGTTACCCTTGAAAACGGTCCGGAAGTTACAGCTGGTACAGAATGCGGCGGCGCGCTTGATCAAGCACAGCCGTCGCCGTGATCACATCACTCCAGTGTTAATGGATCTTCACTGGCTACCAGTTGTCTACCGGGCCCAATTCAAGGTGTTGGTGTTGACCTTTAAAACCCTAAACGGTTTCGGCCCAGTTTATCTGAAGGAGCGCCTCCAGAGTCACCAATTATGCCGCCTAACAAGATCAGCCTCACAAGACCTTCTCTCGGTCGCACCGGTTAAAACAGCTAGGCTGGTGCGGACCAGAGAGAGGGCTTTCTCGATTGTGGCCCCCACCCTCTGGAACTCCCTTCCTCTTGATCTTTGACATGCTCCCTCCCTGATAGGTTTTCGCCGAGCCTTAAAAACCTGGCTATTCAGGCAGGCCTATGGGATTGGGGAGGGTTAGTTTTACGATGTTTTAATTGGAAACTGATTTTAAATTGATTATGACGGTGTTCTGTTTTGTATACTGTATATTATGCATTGTTTTATTATTGTAAGTCGCCTAGAGTGTCCAGTAACCTGGACAGATAGGCGACCAATAAATAAAATTTATTTATATTATATTATATCACTAATCTACCTCTTTAAACCTAAATAACTCTTCTGAAATGAATAGCACCCTTCCGTTACTGCACTCACTATAAAAAGAAACAGGCATCACATGCCTCTTTTTCTCGTGCTTGATTGTCTCCCCTCACTGTAAACTTTCGAAGACCTGTTCCCTGATTTTGAAATTTCAACCCTCTGGTTATTTTTTTGGGTCACGTGTCCTTGAAATTTGCTAGAGGCAAAACATTTCACTTTGTGAAATTTCACCCCCCCCAACACACACACCCTTGCAATTTAACCTAAAGACCCATGACTTCTTTTCTGTTTATCTTCTGTCCCTCCCCCTTCTAGAAGTCTGCTTTGTTCTGTCGATACTCAAAAGTACTCATGGAACAACACTTTCCTAAGCTTGCAATCCTCCCATTGCTGTTTATTGCATCAAAATTATTAAATCTTTTGGGAAGGAGAATTCCAATTTAGGTTTTTGTAAATGGTCCAAAAAAGGGAGGGGGTTGAAAATCATAGTAAGAATGCTGATAGAAAGGCAAATTAAATGGCATGTCAGATTAATAAAACTGCCAAGCTTTATTCAGCAGAAAGATACCTTCTGTATTAACAGAAGAGGAGCCTGCTGGATTAGGCCAATGACCCATCTAGTCTAGCGTCCTTTTCTCTCAGTGGCCAACCACATGCCTATGGGAAGCAAGCAAGACTTGAGGACAACACCACTCTGGGGTTTAGAGCAACCGCTATTCAGAAGCATACTGCCTCTGACAGTATGTGGAAGGTTATAGTTTGGCCTCTATGCTTCTTGGCGAAAGCAATGAAAGGAAGGTAGGGCTGGCTATAGAAGCATCTCTGACTGCAGTTTAATACTGCAGTAATGAAACCGTCATTAAAATGACCTGGGGTGATTCATGCTTGCATGTTCCTCACACTATGCCTCATTACTTGATTACTCAACAGTTGAAGATGCACAGCTGAATGTATGAACTTGCTGTCTTATCACTTGATTATGCACTCAAAAGCAGAAAATGTGGGACAAAAATACCTTTGCACATATTTAAATAGAGTCATGCTTGGCGAGTCTGAGATATTGCAGTGCTGGGAGACTCTGGGAACTGTTGCACAGACAAGCAGCAACCAACGTCAGATACTGGAAAGCTGATGAAAACCTGGAGCATTCTGGGAGTTGTAGCACCAAAAAGAACAGCAACCTGCATGTGATGCCATAATGCTGGTGAAGAAAATGGAGCACTATGGAAATTGTAGTTCAAAAAATGAACACTAATCATTTAAACCCAGAGCTACCATTCTGCAACAAAAATCTGTTGTTTTTAAAGAAAGCAATGGATACTTGTCAAAAAGAGTTGGCAAGGGCATTTTTGTACCTAATTTTTAAAAATTTACCCAATAAATCTGATGCAGAACCAGTTGGCATGCATATACGGCTCAATTCTATGTGTGTTCATTCATAACGAAATCCTGCTATATTCCATGACTTTGGCAAAGCAGTCATGTCCTTGGTGTGTGTGTGTGTGTGTGTATGTGTGAGCAAGCAAGCAAGCACTACCAGTTCACTGCAACCAGGGCAGGAGCTGTGGGGCAGGCAGAATTTTTAATTTTCCTTCTCATTTACTCCAATGGGAGGGAAACAACTACGTCAGCTCCAGGGCTGGTATACTCTTGAAGTTAATTTGTGAGCAGGTCAGTGAACAAGGGGTTTTGGGATCCTGACTATCCATACCACCCTTGACAGGCTCTCAGAATGCATCCCTGGCAGAACGTGTACTCTGGCAGGGCTTTCTGTGGATGTGCTAGGTAGGGGCCTTCAGCAGAACAGCAGTTGCATCACTAAAAGGCCTTCCAAATGTCCTTTTTGTGTGTGCATTTATGATGATTTGTGCTCATGATGGTATCAGGGCAGTTATATGCAATCCTACTTTCAATACTTTTTCTGCCTGCAAAAGGTTTATGGCTGACATACTGCTTCATTTCCAATCAGTACGTGTCCCGTAACTTCCTGCTGAAATCCTGTAACTTTTTATACCACAAATGTTCCCATGTAATTTTTCTCCCCCTTTTGTTGTGCTATAATGCAAAAGTGCCCCCACAAACAACAACAATGCAATGACATTAGAGAAGTAGTGCAGAACTATGGATAAAGTGAAATGTGTGGATGGTCCAATATAAATCCAGTACTAACGCACAATTATTGCAACAATTGTGTATTGCAGAACACACACACACACACACAAACACCAGTCTGGAGGGTTCCTAAGGTTCCTGAGCCAGCCTCCAACTAAGTGTAGGATTACAGCAATATTTCTTAATAAATCTGTTTAAGATTGCAACTGTCTTGAGGCATACACAAAATGTGCTGAATAAACACAAATAATCTGTCACGTTGTGTCCACTTCAACATTTAAACAATGGTCAGCTTGTGTCCACTTCTCGACATGTAAGCAGTGGTCAATTGTAGCGCACATCACTTGTGTGTTAACAGCATTTCAGGTTTAAATTGTGTGTAATCTTGTATAAAAAAGGTTCCTGCCATTAGTTATTCTACAAACAAGATGAAACTATGGATGACACAGAGCTCCTGGTAACAAGATTATTGACATGATATTGTGGCTCTGCTTTGTAATCATGTAGACATTATTGTAAGGGTTTGCTAGATTGGAGGTTTAGTTTCACACAGCAACATTTTTTCCCTACATGCGGAAAAGATACTAATTCATATTTCAGCCTTTAATGCATTTTCTACTAGTCTGGAGCTTTGAAATAACCTGAAACACTTCTAAGTAATTCACTTTTATGAATTCAAGCCTTTGACCACTCGGATGCATAATTGGTTCATCTCAGCTTGATGCACAACTTAGGAGTATGCATAATGCTGATTCATACCTTCTTGTACACTATGGGGCTGTAATATATTCTCCTGAGGAGTTTCAGAGTAAAGTTCTTAAAGATACTGAAAGCGTGTCAGTTACAGTCTGTTGGCAGGGTCAGCCCTGGGCTGCGTTAGGGTAGCACAATTCAAGGACCTCCTACCATGTCAAGAGTCGTGGGTAGGTCTGATCATTTCCTGCTTCTAACTCATCACTTGAAGTTAGATGATGCCCCAGGATTCTTTGAGACATTCACTGAGGCTCTGGAACACACTATCATTTTGCAGAGGGAGGGAGCTTCTTCAATAGCAGGGGGATAGTCCACTGGAGTCAGACAGCAGTGTCATTTGGGCAGGACTTTGGGGCAAAAGTTCAAGGCCCCAGTCAGCAGAATGAGGAGGAGGGCTCCGAAAGGCAGCAGGGTTATCTTCCCACACTTTGAAGCAATATATGTTACCATCTAAAGAGGGGCTCCCCTAATGACCATTAAGTCCAGAGTCTAAAATATCATAACTCTGCTAGTAGAGTTTAGAAAAGAGTGGCAGAGATTACAATGTCCAGCGGAGGCTTCTGATAATGAAATATTAGAAACAAAAGTAAAGAAATACTTTCTAGGAACACATTAATGGTCCATTCAGTAGCTTATGTTCCAGTCATTTATAGGCCTTGGAAGTGAGGATGTTGGTACAACATGTACATTCTAATCTCCAGTGGTCCTCAGTGGAATGGAAAGACAAAAGTGCCAGGGAAAGAAACCTCTGAAGACATTACAAAGCTATTGTTTTCAAAATGTGTTCCAAGGAACCCTTGGGATCTCTGGAAATTTATCAGAGTTTCCTCAACAAAAAGATACGCATTGGCTAGAATTGACACAAATTGCCCATGGCAAAATCAGAGAGGAATGATGAGTTGCACAGGGGAAAAGCCAGCAGATAATAACCCTTGTTTGTGGTCAGCAAGAAAGAGATGGGAAACAGCCTTGGCGAATAATGGACCCCAACTGTGTCTTCAGACAGATTGGTTCAAATCACTAAACAAATAGAAGAACAGAGGCAGTCTGCTATATATACTTTTACGTGCCTGAGGAACTGGTCAAGCTTCTATGCCACTATTGCCCTAAGATGGTCTGCTCACACTTGAGCCTCCTGCCGATGGTGAAGTCCTGTGTTGGGGCATACAGTTTGGATACGGCAGGTCTTATCTGCAGTTGCCTAAAATCTGTATGCTATTACCCAGCCCTTCCACTGTTCACAGGTACCACTCCAGCCCTGAGAAGTCCCCAGGCATAGCTTATTAGGGCAGGTGCCTACGTCACCGGGTCTTAATTCCCTCCCTCTCATATTTTACCTGCTCTAGAAAGTTTGATGAAATTGTGTGTCATTGACAAATCATGCTTTATTTACATCCTTAATGTGATACTTCACGGAAGCCATCTCTGCTATCTTTTCAGCACCTTTTGAAAACTTTCCTCTTTCAACAAACCTTTTAAGTTGAGACCTATCCCATTCTGCTTCTGTGTTAGAATTGCTTTTACCATGTTTTCTTTAATAATATGTTTTTAACCTTTTTTGTTTTTAAAGATGTTTTTAAAACTTTTTAAAATGTTTTTAACATTGTTTCATTTTAATGCATTTTAAGGTCTTTTTATGATGTTTTAAAGTGTTTTTAGCTTCTGTTTGCTGCCCTGGGCTCCTGCTGGGAGGAAGAGCAGGATATAAATAAAATAATAAATAAATAAATAAAATATACCCATCCATTGCCAGTCAGGACAGCATAGGGAAAGATGGTTTTTCCAATCAGATGGTGGATACATATCCTGTCCTGGATGGGGTTACACTCCCCCTAAAGGAACAGGTTTGTAGTCTGGGAGTCGTTCTAGACTCTTCCCTGTCACTTGAGGCTCATGTAGCCTCGGTGGCACAGAATGCGTTCTACCAACTTCGATTGGTAGCCCAGCTACGTCCCTACCTGAGTAAGGAGGATCTTACATCAGTAGTACATGCTCTGGTAACCTCACGTTTGGATTACTGTAATGCGCTCTACGTAGGGCTACCTCTGAAGACGGTTCGGAAGCTACAGCTGGTGCAAAATGCGGCGGCCAGACTGCTAACAAGAACGAAGCGGTCTGACCATATAACACCTGTTTTGGCCCGCTTGCACTGGCTTCCAATATGCTTCCAGGCCAAATTCAAAGTGTTGGTATTAACCTATAAAGCCTTATACGGCGCGGGACCTCAATATCTGTCGGAACGCCTCTCCCGCTATGAACCGGCTCGTACACTACGGTCTGCTACGAAGGCCCTCCTCCGGGTCCCGACTCATAGGGAGGCCCGGAGGGCAGTGACAAGATCAAGGGCCTTCTCAGTGGTGGCCCCCGAACTATGGAATAGTCTCCCCGAGGAGGTTCGCCTGGCGCCGACACTATCATCCTTTCGGCGCCAGGTTAAAACCTTTCTCTACTCTGAGGCATTTTAATTTTTTGTTAATGATTGTAATGTTTGTAATTTGATTTTAGCCTTTGCTGTTTTTAGATTGTGAAACTTGATTTTAGACTGATGTTTTTGTATTATATTGTATTTTATTGTATCTATGTTCACCGCCCTGAGAGCTATTGCTAGTCGGGCGGTATATAAGTTTTAAAAATAAAATAAATAAAAATGAATGTCTTCCTGGCCTTCAACAGAGAGAGCACCTGCCGCCTGGATTGACCCTTATGAAGAGAGAAAGTGGGTGAATGGTGCCATTTGCTCAGCCTTATGAAGGCCTCACACTAAATCTCACATGAAAATCTCATGAGACATGGCTTCCCAAGCTTTGCAAGATTTCCTGTTGGGAAATGACTTTCTCTGATTTTACCAACAGCAATTGGTGGCTGAGAGAACTAGAAATGTGTACAGAGTCACATAGAAAAAATACTTTAGATCTGAGTTTCATTCCATGTATTATAAATCTGAAAGCTAGAAAAATCCTATAAGAAACATAAGCCATATTATATTATGATGTACTACTTTTTATTTAATACAGTTATATCCCACCTCTTCTCCAAGGAGCTTACACGGTTCTCCTCCTCTCAATTTTATCCTTGCAACATACCTGTGAGGTAGTAAGAGGCAGTGACTGGCCCAAGGTCACCCAGTGAGCGTCATGGCTGAGTGGGGATTTGAACCCTCGTCTCCCAGGTCCTAGTCCAACACTCTAACCACTATACAACAGTGGCTACTAACTGCTTATGCCTGTTCTGCCTGAGTTCAATTTTTCCATGTCCCACTGCTTTTTCAATGTCAATTTTTCAATGTCCCATTGCTTTTCAATTTTTCAGTGTCCCACGGCTTTGGAGACATCCATGCTAAAAAAAACAGTTTCAGCTATAATATGTACGAGTGGTCCATTCCTTTGTCTGGATCTTGCCTGACATCCACTGTGTTCCTTTCCTGGGATTCCCCATTTGAAATGGCACTCCTCTCTTATTAAGCAGAATGAGTTTTCTCTAGTTCAGGGGTGGCTAACTGGGGCTCTCCAGATGTTGCTGGACATCATCCCTGACCATTGGCCATGCTGGCTGGGGACTGATGGGAGTTGGAGTCCAACATCATCTAGAGGGCCACAGGTTAGCCACTCCTGCTGTAGCCATGTCATTAACTTTTACAAGCCCTCCATCTTACAATCTCTCTGAAGACTTGTGGTGATTGGTACACATCACAGTTGAGACAAATCTGTCTACCCACTCCTGAGGGTTTTTCTTATTCAAGGACAGGACTCCTGGCTCCTTGGCAATTCAGTTCCTTCCTGATATGTCTTCTTGAGTGCCTCTCTCTTGGCTGAAGTCTCAAAGCCTATGGGGACATGTGCCTACAGTATATTCACTTTGAAAATGTCCTGAAATAAATGCCTTTTGGAGCTTATGCAATTTTGTGGGAACTCCAGGAAATTGAGTTTTAGACCATTTGGAAGCCCACTGTGAATTGTTTGCAAGGCATTTTGAGTGTAAAGTCTTGATGCCTCATCCATATCTACTGTAGTCCTCAATGAGATGCCCAGTGCAACATCTGCTGCAACTTCTTGGGAATGGTTTCAGTTGATGCAGCCTGATGACGTAAACAAGGTGCTTGCGATGATGCAGCCAGCAACGTGTCCTCTCGACCCTTGCCCTTCTTGGCTTATTAAAGCTTGCCGAAGGGGGTTGAATGAGTGGATCCAGGGTGTGGTCAACATTGTGGGAGGAAGTGGTTCCAGCCTCCCTAAAAGAGGCGGTGATTCGACCACTCCTGAACAAGCCCACCCTGGACCCATTGGTCTACAACAATTACCGACCAGTCGCAAATACCCCGTTCTTAGGGAAGGTGATTGAGAGGGTTGTGACGAAGCAATTACAAGTACTCTTGTACTCCCAAGTACTCTTGGGAGCTGCTAGCTATAGGGCGGTTTAGAAATGCAACTAAATAATAATAAATAATAAATGAAACAGATTATCTTGACCCATTCCAGTCTAGGTTCAGGCCTGGTTATGGGACTGAATTGGCGTTGTTCGCCCTGATGGATGACCTTTATCTGGAGAAGGACAAGGGGAGTGCAACCCTGTTATTCTTACTTGATCTCTCAGCAGCTTTTGATACCATTGACCACGATATCTTTCTGGGCCAACTTGGTGAGATGGGTATTGGAGGCACTGTTTTACAGTGCTTCTGATCCTATCTCCAAGGTCGTTTTCAGAGAATAGCATTGGGTGATTGTCTTTCGGTTCCCTGGCAGTTGTGCTGTGGGGTGCCGCAGGGTAACATCTTGTCCCCCATGCTGTTTAACATCTATATGAAGCCTTTGGGAGCGGTCATCAGGAGATTTGGAGTGAGGTGTCAGCAGTACTCTGACGATACCCAGCTCTATTTCTCTGTAACATCTGAATCAGGAGATGCCGTGCAAGCCCTGGACCACTGCCTGGACTCAGTGGTGGACTGGATGAGGGCCAATAAACTGAGCCTGAATCCTAGCAAGACGGAGGTGCTGTGGGTTGGTGGTTCCCGAGTTCATATAATTGGTCAGTTGCCTGCTTTGGATGGGGTTGTACTTCCTCTGAAAGAGCAGGTCCATCGTCTGGGGGTGCTCTTGGATCCATCTTTGTTGCTAGAGGCCAAGGTGACCTCAGTGGCTAGAAGTGCCTTTTACCAGCTTTGACTGGTAAGACAGTTGCAGCTGTTTCTGAACTGGGATAGCCTGACCACTGTTGTTCATGCACTGGTAACCTCCAGGCTGGATTACTGTAATGCGCTCTGTGTGGGGCTGCCCTTGAGGTTGGTCCGGAAGCTGCAGCTGGTATAAAATGCAGCGGTAAGACTACTCACTGGGGCAGGGTATTGCCAACATGTCACCCCGCTGCTGAAAGAATCGTACTGGCTGCCCATTTGCTACCAGGCGAAGTTCAAGGTTCTAAAAGCCCTATACAGCTTGTGACTAGGATACCTGAAAGACCATCTTATCCCTTATACACCCAGTTGATCACTTGTTGTTTGTAGTGCTTTTGTTTGCTGCCATGGGCTCCTGCTGGAGAAAGGGCGGGATATAAATAAATAAATAAACAAATAAATAGAAATAAACTCGATTGTAATGCTAACTTAACCAAACTTTGTAGAAAGTCAAAATTCCTAACTAATCTTGCAGTTTACTCTTTTTATGCTTTTTTTTGGCATAACACTTTTGACACTTTGATTGTCATAAGAGTTGTCTTCATATATGAAAGTGTTTTGTCCCTGCTGTAAAATAGGAACTTGCCTTGGGCTATTTGGTTACCCTCTTTTTGCAAATTGTGTTAATGGTAAAATTCATTGGGGGAAAAGAGGTTACATAGTTTTGTTTTATTTAGTTTCTTTTAAAAACTTATATTCCGTTTACTTTCAAGATAACTCAGGTTGGCTAACAAGTCAAAATGCCAAAAAAACAATTCAAATATAAATAATGGCAAAGTTAAACCCAATCTTAAAAGCCAAAGAGAGTTATAATTCCAGTACAATTAAGCACTAGACAGAAAAGTATCAGCCAAAGGCCTTGGCAAACAGCCCCATACGCCTAAAAATCATATAGTGATGGGCCCTGACACCCTTCCCTAGGCAATGCTTTCCACAGGCTTGGTACCACCCCAGTGAATGCCCTAGCCCAAGGTCAAAGGATCTGGAGCAGAGCCTCAGATGGTGATCAGAGCATGTGGGGAGTAATGTACAGAAGCCCTTAAGGTACCCAGGTCCCAAGCAATTTAGTGCTTTAAAAGGGTGTTTTGGGGTGTCCATGTTGTGGTGATAAGTGATTCCTACCTTTTTCTTTGAATGTTTTAAGGGAACCAGCTATAGGACTCAAGTGGAGGATGTTAATAAACACCTCAGGTTGGTTTGGGCTTTTCACACCCCAGTGAGAAGTAAAATGAAAGATGCCCAAATGAGACTGATGTGGATCTTAATATCCATGTTGATTCAGACAAATGTAATATCTGAAGCAGCTTTCAGTAAAGGTGGCTTCATAAAAATGGTCCTTCTAGCAGAACATCACTTATATAGATAAGTAATTTTTCTTTACCAAATATTAGACCATATATTTAGAGTATGATTAAATCTGAAGCAGAGGGAAAGGGCATGTCAGAGTATGCTGAAAAATGTCTTAATTTCTTATAGCACCAGCCATTATCTATCCTAAGGCAGAAGGTAGGAGGATCTTCATCCATCTGTTCCACTGGGAGGTTATGAATTTGCTCTGCATAACTCATCTAGCACAAGAGAAATCATTGGGAACAGCTCCAAGAAATTCTCTGTAGGCTTTCCCAGATGACAAAAATGGAGGGGGGGATTTTATTCTTAGCTTTATACTGCTGATGCCTGTAGCACTGATCCTGTTGCAGCAATTTTATAACGGTGTCCCCAACTAACAGAAGATAGCTACAGCCATCAAATGATCAACAAAGCAAACTTGTAATTGGGTGTCTGACGCACTAAACTACCATTCAAATCACTATAGTCCAAATCATTAGATTAGTATATATACTTCTTTGCTTTTTGGATTGAGGAACTAGCAAACACTGAACATGTGTACATGCAGTGAGGTTGTACAAAGACCTAGATTATGCTTTGCAATTTTATAGTTGCAATTTCAGGCATGTTACTGAATAATTTAGGACCTTGAAGAATTGGGTATCAGGTTCAGCAGTCATATAAATGCTATGCTCAAACCTTAGTTATGCTACTGACTCCAGCTCAAGATATTATTATGCATAATCTGCATAACAGTCTCATTCTTTTACTTTTAAGTGCTTCTTCTAGAAGAGAAACTTTTTTTACAAATACGTTAAATTTGCCAATCTTAGATTTTGTAATTCAAATTCTTCAGAATTTGTATTTTTATCTGGATTTTTTATTCAAAAGGTTCAAATTTGAATGCTTTAATGTGTTGCCATTGTGATGTCCCTGTATTTTAATATCTGTAAATATGGTAAGTGCGGGTTTAGCTGGAGAATGCTGTATGATGATTGGCTGAGTGTTTGAGTGGCTGAAGGTATAAATGAGAGGATGACAGTTGGTTCAGGGTTCTGTTTTGTGTGGGAGTTGTTGGCGATTGGTTGTGGAGTGTGGATTGGAGTTGGCTGTGGGTTGGATTATATTTGGCTGGTATTTAGGCAGAATATATAAGACTGGAAACATAAAGAGTGACACTATATGAAACCATACGCTTGTTGAACATTCCTAAAGTAATCTTATTTCCTGGTGTTATCAAATAAATACTTTTATTGGTTTACCAAAAGGCTGATCCTTGGCTGGGGATTCACAGACCAGAAGGTAGGGCGGGGTAATTACCAAGGCTGGAGGGAAACAGTATCAAATATATGGTGGCAGCGGTGAAGGAAGAAATTGTAACAACATCAAGTATCCAGAGCAACCCAGGATTGTATGCTTTATAGATAAAGATGCAAGGGGGTTGTGGACAGCAAGGGCACCCAGACACAAAGTAACAATAAGCCATAGGGAGACAAGGCGAAGTCTCTAGCAGTATTGTTTACAGGGAGTGGCTGGTGGTGCTGCCTAGCAGTGGGATCTTGTGAGATCTGTGCTAGAGCGGAGTGAGAAAAAAAATAAAAACTACGTTTCTCCCTGGTGGGAGCCACGGGTGGGAGCCTGACAGGTGGTGCCAGGGGAGGAACATTACAGCCATCTCTTGATTGTTTTGGCAGCTGTCAATCATGACATTTTATAAACTGGCAGCTGGCAAATATTTCAAGTATTAAATACCATTGCATTCAGGTTATCAAATATTGTCAAATACTATTTCATATTGGCTACTGAATACTACCAAATACTACCTAATAGCTGCTGAGCTAAGTTCAAGATTCTGGTTTTGGTCTACAAAGCCCTATACAGCTTGGGACTAGGATACCTGAAAGACCATCTTATCCCTTATATACCCAGACGATCACCACATTCTGCAGGTGAGGGCAAATACCAGGAGGTCCGTTCCGCACAACATAGGAAACAGACCTTTAGTGTAGTGGCACCTATCCTTTGGAATTCCCTCCCCTTAAATATTAGACAGGCCCCATCTCTGTTATCTTTTTGGTGCCTACTGAAGACCTTCCTCTTTCAACAAGCCTTTTGAGACCTATCCCAGTCTCCATCTGTGTTGGACTTGCTTTTTAATGTGTTTTTAAAACTTTATAAGAATATATGTTCTTAAAACTTTTTTTAAAAAAGTTGTTTTGTTTTAATATATTTTAAAGTCTTGTTTTTATGATGTTTTAGAGTGTTTATAGTGCTTTTGTTTGCTGCCCTGGGCCCCTACTGGAAGGGCAGGATATAAATCTAATAAATAAATAGTAAATATAATTACACATCAACCACCAAATACAGTCAAATAAGAAAACATTATTGCATGCCAACTACAATATACCATCAACTTCTAAATACTGTTTCACATTGACTATCAAATAATGTCAGATATTGAAACGCAACTATCAAATATATTGGAATTAAATATTGTATATTAAATACTGATATCAAATATTTGGAGAATATTGAGGAAATACTCAATATCAACATTTGCACAGAAGAACTGTTGGATAGAAATTTATTAATAAGTAACACACAGTGCATAGTTAAACTATGAAATTGGCTCCTGCAGGAGGCAGTGAGGGGCACCAGCTTGGATGGCTTTAAAAGAAGATTAGACAAATACATGGAGAACAAGGCTATTAGTGGCTATGCTCTGCCTCCATAGTTGGAGGCAGCATGCTTCTGAATACCAGTTGCTGAAAACCGTAGGGGGAGAGAGTGCTCTTGTGCTCAGGTCCTGCTTGTGGGCTTCCTATTGGCATCTGGTTGGCCACTGTGAAAACAGGATGCTGGACTAGATGGACTATAGGCCTGATGCAGCAGGTTCTTCTTGCATTCTGAAGTTTTGCTCCAGATTTTTCTATTATAATTTTATCATGTACAATTTGCAATGCTCTTGACACATATGTCATTCCATAATGTGATGCCTGAAGATTGCATGTGTACTCATCAGTAATATTTCATGGCAGTGTGGGAGAAAACCTATTAACAGACAATATGATTTATTTATATTCTGGGGCACATTGCTGTTAAAACACACCATTCTGTGCTTATTTCTGGATAGGTAGGTGGGAAATGCAGTTGTTTGCAATTGATCATTTTTATCTAAGAACTCGATAAGATCTCTTCAAGGCCTTTCCCCCAAAGGCTTTGAATAGGATTTTGATAAAAGATCATGCCAGTGAAGGGTGCAACAAAGTAAACGAAAGATGCAAAATTGTGTTATTTATACTCAGCTTCTTAATGCCAGTTGGGTGATGAAGTAGCAGCAGTCATACAAACATGATGTGTTAAATGTCAGTGATTTTAATTTGGCATTCAAGCAAGATGGTATTTCAGCGACGTAATGTGACTATCTGAAATTCATGTCAACTGCCTATAACCAGCATGACTTAGCTGTAGGGAAAAAATGAGTAATTTCCTTTCCCTCTTCCCAGGTGTTATTTAGGATGCAATTCTGACACCAGTTATCCTTGGGTGTGTTCCATTGATTTCATTCGGACTTTTTTTATGAGTAATTCAGTGCAGAACTGAAACCATAGGGTGTAGATTATGAAGAGGAAAATGCCTTAGTTCTGGTAAATAAAAAATCTTATTGCAAATCCATATTCAGAAATATCGTATAATTTTTTTGTGTGAAAATCTATTTTAAAAACCAACAATTTCTTGAACTGGGAGGGGAGAGTAATACCCCAAGTTTTTTGTAAAATCAAAATTCTTCTTTCAGATTTTTATTAACTGAATTTGACCATCACCACCATCACCACGCACTGTGAAGAGTTGTAAAACTGATTGTACAAAAACAGGGACAGGATTTGCTCACATGAGGCCAGGATTTGAGTATTACCTGTGCCAGGTTTTGTCTTTCTACCTTGTTCAGAAGATAAAAGGTAGGCATATTTACCAATGATTAATACAAACATAAGAAGCCGTTATTGATATTAGGAAGTTTGGTTCCAGCTTTCAGAGAAATACTTATAATAGTTAGGATTTTTGATCTGTATATATCCCCACTTACTACTATTCCCTTATGTTTCCTGGTTGCAAAAGACCATGATGGTAGCATTGGCAATACCCCAGGCTGATTGCCAGGCTGACAGTCTCAGAGAACTCATGTTAAATGATTGGAAACTGAATTGAGCATTGACCTTTTAAAAATAGTTATGGAATACACTTTTTGCTCCAGTGTAAGAATAAATTGTCCTCAAAACAGGACTTTACAGTTGATTTTTTTCTATACCAAAGAATCAACAAAGGTCAGTCAAACATACAGTTGTTTTGCTTTGTTGACCACATTTACTACAATGGTTGACAATTTTGTTAGCTCTGAAGCTGAACAAAGCAATGAAAAGAAGGTTATGTCCTCTAACCCTTGTACCCAGTCCTAAATAGAATGCACAGAAGTATTAGAAATCAGAGGAATATATTTTCAGGCAATGTGTTTTGGGCTGTGTAGAGTCAATCAGCAATGTGGCAGGATGGCCCCATTAGATCCAGCTCAACAAAAGAGAAGAAAACCTAAAATAATGCAAAACAATATTTAATGGTAAGTACATCCCAAGCATGAGGCTATTCAGGAGGATAATTTCTGTGAAAAACAAATCCTGTTTTCTAGCTCTGCCTTCTTGGCTTCTGTATGTCAGCGAGAGAACTCTCATCTTCAAAACACATCCGAACTTGCCATTAAATATTAGTTTTCTCTCTTTTGTTGTGCTGTGCACAGATAGTAACTTTTCAGGGACTTGCATAAAAAAATGGAAGGGACCTTGGAGGTTCAACTTCCTGCTGCATGCAAGATCTGCAATGCAGGATACAACTAGTACTTCAAGCTGTAATCTGGAAATGCTGAAACATCTTTCCCCAGAAATGTGACTGGCAGAAATGTGCATGTGTGCGTGCGCTTTGGTATGTGATCCCCCCTTGGAAATTATTTCAAGTTTCTTTTAGGAGTGAAAGTGACTATGCCAGGAGTTCCTTAAGATTCATTCTAGTCAATTTCATGTTCCCATTAACAGTTAATGATTAACTATTAATAGAGCTCAGCATAGAAAGCATCTGCTGTTAGAATTCAAGAGCAAAGAGGCTTTATCACTACACAGTGGCAATGCACTACACACAGCAGCAATGTTTGCTAAGTGAGGAAGTTATTCCTATTGCTCTACAGCAGCCTTTCCCAACCAGTGTGCCTCCAGATGTTGTTGGACCACAACACCCATCGTTCCTGACCATTGGCAATGCTGGCTGAGGCTGATGGGAGTTGTGGTCCAACAACATCTGGAGGCACACTGGTTGGGAAAGGCTGCTCTACAGAAACAATAGTCTCTATACAGGACTAGTGTAAGGTGCACAAATGGCTCAAAGCCCTGAGAGTAAAGGAAGAATGGGACTTTGTTCTGAAAAGTGGAATAAATATATGATTAATAAAAACATATAAATTAAGGGCTATCTCATTCTGAGCTTACCAAGCAGAAAAATATTGACTGTAACTTTCTTAACTTGCAAAACAGTATGAGCTAGTCACATTTCATTTGCCTCTAGAGTATACTGTTTTCCCAAGCTAGTGCCTATTTTCTTTAATAAGAAATCTGTGTTTTATGCTGCACTGCACTGAGATCAGTTCATTTTTTAAAAAAAACTTCCCAACTTTGTTGAAGCTCATGTTGGCTAGTGACAAATGGGTTATGGGCTCTCTGTATATATATTTCATTTTTGAAAGCTGTCTGATATTCATCTAGAATCATTCTTCCATTCCAATGTGAATTTAACAGTACAAGAAAGACTATATGGTGTGTGAAGTCAGAGTACTAGTATGAACAAGCACTATTCTTGTTTCTGATAGGTCTTCATATAGCAACTGCAAATCATTTGGAATAAACTTTGATGCAGCAAAGACTGCCACTGATCAAATATATTTGAAGCACTGAACAAATCTGTAAAACCCTGACACGAACAGGGTGCGTATTAGGGTTGCCTGGTTCATGGCCTGAGACTGATCCTGTATCTTTAGGAGAAGAGAAAGTCAGCCAAGTGCAGGTGTTCTTGCAACATTGTAATGGGAAAAACCAAAGATGGAATTCTCCCTTTCCCCTGCACAACTTTTAAAGATACAGAAGACCTCTTGGAGGCCAGGCATGGCAACCAAGAGGTCTTTTATATCTTTAAAAGTTGTGCAGAGGGGGAGGGAGAATTCCACCTTGTGGTTTTTCTCATTACAGGGTTGCAAGAACACCAGCACGTGGCTGACTTTATCTTCTAAAGATACAGGATCAGTCTCAGGCCATGAACCTGGCAACCCTAGTGTGTATACGTGCACATCATAAGCAATAATGCTCCTATTCACAGTGTTTCACACCTAGGGTTGCCAAGTTCATGGCCTGAGACTGATCCTGTATCTTTAGGAGAAGAGGAAGCTGGCCAAGTGCAGGTGTTCTTGCAACACCGTAATGGGAAAAACCACAAGGTGGAATTCTCCCCCCTGCACAACTTTTAAAGATACAGAAGACCTCTTTGTTGCCAGGCCCAGCCTCCTGAACCTGGCAACCCTATTCACACCACCCTTCAATTCACCCTTTAATGCACTAAAATAAACTGTCATCTGTCTGCATAACTTGTGTAGTTCTGTGTAAACAAGCAAGGCACTGAAGCCTGCTCCTCACTGCATGGAAATAATGGCATCTAAATAAATTATTAGGATAATTTAAGGAGTATAAAAATAGGCCATATTATGATGCTTATTGAGAAACTTTATTTTGGCACATACACAAACTCTTGAGGTTCACCATATTGCTCATTCATCTGATAGGAATGCTGTCTGTAACTCTGAGCCATACCTATAACATGAACACTCAGGTAAGTAGGATCTTTATTGTGAGTAGCTCTAAACACAGTTCTTGCCAAACTGCCAGTCTTATGTAATATTGATCTAGCAGTTGATGCAGCCACCTGAGGCTTGTGTCAGAATCCTGAAAATCTAGGTCTTGGGGGGGAAACATGGAAATAATCGCCCTTGTCCTCATTCTTGAGGAAATGCCAAATAACAACAACAAACTGATGGAACAGATGGGGAAGTGTAACAGTTCCAGCCGCACTCAGTTCATTTGTGCTTTTTAAGGTAAGCCAGTATCTCCAGGAATGAGCCTGCAGTCTAATTTCAATTCAAGCTTGAAAGAAGACCAGTGAAACTCATCCCTGTAATTGCGTTGAGCTTTGGTCATGTTCAAAAGCTGTGAGGCTTTCTGCTATTTTCAAGGACCCTCATTGTCCAGCACAATACGAATGGTGAGACCCTGGCCCTCTAATAGGTTGAGGAAAGGAAGATTTGGGAATAAATTTGGCTGGCTATTAAGGGCCCTTCCAGACTTGTGTTTATGTGTAGTTCCATTCCACAATATGTCATTGGTGCAATAATACTGCATTATTGGTAGAATAATACTAGACCACACATCTACTAGTTGTTCTGTGATACTTCTCCAATGTTGCCACATTACTGCCATCTGGAGGGGCCCTCTTGCCCTATAGTACAACAAAAGTTGAGACAAAAAAAAAAAACTACCCACAACATTTCTGGTAAGAAAAGCTACAGGATTTCAGCAGAAATTGGTCACATGCACCAATTGCAAATGAAGCAGTATGTCCTCCCCAAAGCTTTTGCAGAGGATGTTTGTGAAATATAGAAGAGGGTAAAAGTATATTTCCATAAGCTGATAATCCATTCCAGGCTGTTATGCAGGGCGGGGGAAAGGTTTATTACTTTTAAAGCCAACATGGTACAGATATTTGTGCAAGATTGGAGAGACATAATATGGTGCAAACAATCCTATTCTACAGGGATAGCCATGTTAGTCTGTTGCAAAAAAAGCAAAAGGGTTTTGCGGTATCTCAAAGTCTAATGAATTGTTATTATGGCATACAGGGCCAGCTCCAGGAATAATGGGCCCTTGGGCATCAGCTGGCCCTGGCCCCTGGCATGTGTGCACGTTTGCGCGCGTGTGCGTTTGCATTCAAGTTCACGTGCGCGCAGCCCAGCCCACCCCCACCTACCTGTTTCCTGTCTTTTACTATTGCCATTAACCAAGATGGTGGCCGCGGTTTCCCTAAGGGGATGAAGCCTCCACCACCATCTTTGTTGATGGCACGCATGCGTGCCACGCGTGTGCATCTCTGCCATCAACTAAGATGGCGGCAGGGGCTTCAGTACCTTAGAGAAACTGCGGCCACCATCTTTGTTAAGGGCAATGGTAAAAGACAGCAGACAGGTAAGTGGGGAGATGAGGGGGGCTGCGGATCATGGAAGGGGAGCAGAGGGGTGGCTGAGGGGCCCCCTGTAGCTCCAGGGGCCGTCGGGCCAGTGCCCAACCTGGCTGCCCTTTAGAACTGGCCCTGATGGGATAAGCTTTAGTGGGTTACAGTCCACTTCATTCTAGTTATTTACTGTTCATTCTTATATCCTGCCCTTCCTCCTGCAGGAGTCTGGGACAGCTAACAACAAGCATAAATTACAAATATTATAGAACAATCAGTAAAATAACAATATCCATCAGATGCATGAAGTGCCCTGAGTTACAGAAATATATACACTTGGTGTATGTGTTGGTTGATGGTGGTGACTGAACAATAAACAGTGAGGTCAGAAGGAAATTAAATGCCAAAAATGCAGATGGTGATTATTATGTTACTAAACATTGGCCATTCACCAGTGGTGTAGTGGAGCAGGGAAGAGCAAAGACAAAGCACTACCATTTATTTCAACAGCAGGGGTGATTATGTCATTTCCTAGGGTGCTGTTTCAAACTCTTTGCATGCCAAATAAGTTTTTTTCTTATAGAGAAATCCACCAAATAACCTAAGCGAAGAGGTAGGTTACATTAGCATGCATGGCTGAGGGTTATTCTGACACTTTTATTTTGAAAAATCCCCAAATCCCTTTATTATGAGTGACCAAATGTCAACAAAACTGTGAGCAAGCTTTTGAGTCTACCAAAAACTCTTCATCAGACTGAATGTTCTTTTTAAAAAATGGGGGTGGCTGTGTGAGAAAAAAGCTGGTCATGTCTATTTTGTTTGTTTTTGTTGTATACTTTTAGGAGGTGTATAGCTATGGGGATATGGCTGTGATGATTGTCATGAAGAGCATCTACATTTCACAATTTAACACTATACTATTACCATTCACACAAAAAACAATTGTTATTGATAATACAGACATCGTGGCATTGGTAAGCCAATCAACAAACATAGCGTGATAAGAAAAAAAATCATTTCCCTGATTCAGTCTACAAATGATAGCACTGAACCTTTTAATTAACTTCAAGTCAATGGTTTCATGTTGCAGTCTCCCTTTAACATTTCTTTTTTCAAGGGTAGTGAGTGTAAGGCCTGTTGCAGAGTGTTCTGGGATGTTTCCCAATTGTTTTTGATATTGCCATTTATTGTGTCAGATTTGTGTCCATTTATGCTTTTAGAGAGACCAGTTTGTCCTATGCAAAATGCAGAACATTGCTGACAAATGATGGCATTTATGACAATGGAAAATGAGCAGGTAAATAATTCACTGGCCTTTTACTAGCTGTTTCTGTTTGGGAATGTGAAATCAGACTACATTACACTGACTAAAAAGCTGTAACTATTGCTTTAGAGTATATAAACAGCTATTTATTTATTTAGTAAGGATGCAATCTTTTACAGGGAGCAAGCCCCATTGAAATCAAGGGGTCTTAGTTCCGAATAGACACATATACATAGGATTGTGCTAAGTCCTGGTGAGTTAAACGTTTTATACTCTGTATTTCTTTTAAAGTCCAAAGTGGCCAACAAACTCAGAATATAAATACAAAATAACATCACACAGAAGCAACCAATCTAAAAAAAAAAAAAGCAAGATTAAATTAAATTATATAAAAAGTCTTCATTAAAACCATCCACAGAAAATCACCATCAATGAAATCGGTCACAAAGCAAAATAAGAGAGACGTAAGTAGATATTAAAGTATAAAGACCTTCCTAAAAAGAAGACCTTACTGTCCATCAGAAAGTTAGTAAAGAAGAGGCAAGATGAACCTCCCTTGGGCGTAGTAGCAAGCAATGCAGTGGGGCTGCACTGCAGAGGGGCTCTCCCAACACAGGCATCACTGCAGATTACCTGGATGGTGCTGGGGTTTATCTGAAGCAATGCAGCTATCAGGAGGCTACTGCTTGGGAAAGAGTTCCACAGCCTCAGCACAGCTATCCAGCAAACCCTTTCCTTGCCTGGTTCCAGATAAAAATACTCTAGAGGTAGTTGAGCCTCATAAAAGTGCCTTCTTCTATGATTATACTAAGTTGGTAGTTCCTAGGAATATCCTGGTTCTAAAGAGTCCCTGGTTGGAACTTAGTTGCAACCCATAGTTTGGAACTGAATCTGGTTCCACCAGCACTTTAAAATAAAATTAAGTTTACAAAACAGAATAACACAGAAAGTTATACTAAAAGCCAATATTTTGTTAATCAAATGGTCTACCCTATGTGCAGTTTTTATTTCACCAACTAGTCATGGACCCTCGGAACTGGACTGGAATTCTGGCATTGGAGGAGTGTTTAGGGGACTTTAACCCTTTGTCCATTGCTGTGGTACTGATAGGAATCATGTCCCCCAAACTGAAGCTAGCGGGAGCTACCCGCTCTCTGCAAATAGCAGGTGTGATGGGCCAATCCAGATGGGTACTGTAGCAGGGAACAAAGGGTTAAAGCTCCACTACCACCATGCTAGAGTCTGACTCTGAATCAGGCCCCTCATGCTGA
This sequence comes from Rhineura floridana, assembly GCF_030035675.1. Classification (NCBI taxonomy): domain Eukaryota; kingdom Metazoa; phylum Chordata; class Lepidosauria; order Squamata; family Rhineuridae; genus Rhineura; species Rhineura floridana. The sequence continues at coordinate 50,710,958 of NC_084486.1, forward strand.
CTATATGTGAGCTGACTTAATCCGCACGTAAGGGCAAACCACATGGTGAATGTAATGTGTAGCTTTGCCATAGTTCCTGGTGCTGGATCTATTCTCTCTGCTTATTTAGCTGTCATTGGTACATATGCCAGGTCCATTTATGACATTACATCAAGGATGTCTTGCTTGGTTCTGACTGGAGAACATATTTGCCATCTGAAATTTGCAAATAATTGAGGAAATTGTTTTTTTTTTTAAAAAAAAAATCTTGAAAAGGTAACCAAAGTGCTGTCTCTTGAAAATAACATGGATAAGGTCAAATAATCAAACAGATTATTCACAGTGTGTGATTTGCCTTAAAGTTAGCATCTGACCTTGAGGCATAAATTTTTCATCCCTTCTGGAAAATAAACCAGCATTATGATGTGGTTTTATATAAATGCAAATTAGCTTGGGGAAAAAGGAAACCCTCCATGTTTGTATTGTAACTCATATGTTAATTATGTGCTAATGAATGCCACAACACATATTATATTCTCACACCAGAGGCTGACATTTCTACACTTCATCTTTTTCTTTTAGTTTGCAGCTATTTTAAAACAAACAGATACTACTTTAATATATTCCTCTATCCTCTGCTTGATTATGACAGGTAAGCTTCTGAACGTCAGTGGTATGTGCAGCTGAGTGTATCACATGCCATTCATGCAGGTGAGGAACAAGACCCGCTGCCCTCTTGTGGCAGTTTAAGCTGATGAAATGTGTAATTAATTTTGGTGCTTCTTTTAACTGAAATGGCCTAGCAGCTATGCAATATCTGCATAATATATGTAAGAAATACACATCAAGAAGCACTATCCACAAGAAGGGTGGTCACAAATGCCAGGTCAAAATTGATCAAATAACTGAGATGTTGGAGTCATGTTGTTGTGTGTCCTCAAAGTATTTCCATTGGTGAAATCTTAGAAACACATATCCACTGAGGGCTCCTTCATATCCACAGACGGCCCAGATTGTGAGAAGCTTTGAACCACCCAAAAATGCTCTGCTGGACAACACTGTGAAGATGCAATGGTGTCAGAAGAACTGCTTCCCTGCTCAGTAATGGGCTGTTACTAATGTTTGGTCAGACTTGGAGTCAGTTTTATGCCACTTGCACTCCAACAGTCTCCCTATCTGCTTCATTGCTCTCAGTGATCCAGGATGTCAAAGAACCAACTGGGCCCGGCTCTGTCAATGTTTGGGAGGGATTGTGTTAGCTTCCTGACTCCTCTCCACAACCTACCAAATGATCAGGGCATTAACAGGAGTGTCAATCAGGAATGACAGTCCAGTGGAGTCCAATGGAGTCCATCAGTCTCCAAGGGCGAGCCATCCTAATGGGTCCTCCAGCCCTGCAAAAAACAAATACAGTCAAATCATTTATCAAGTGGTAAGTTCCCACCAAGAGCATGTAACCGTCCTGTATTATCCTGCCAAATTGTGAGAGAAATCTTACAACTCTCCCACGCCCAGCAGTTCTGATCTTGTGCAGAATTGCCAAGTATTTACATGCAGTCAATAGTTAGTGATCACTTGGCAAGGTTGTCTATATTTACCCCAAAAGATGTGGAAACCCATGCTTTTGCACTCTAAACAATGGTCATAAAATGTGCAAACCGATATAAGTAGTCTCATTGTGAGCATAGCATAGATTAATAACAAACTACCACGTTTTGAAATAAGATTCCACTTCCCAGGAAGATCTAATGTCAGAGCAGAAGTGAATAAAGATAATAATTGCTACCAGGGTACGTCTTTTGAATGAAAACTTTATACAGATGTACTCTCTATCTCTTAAATTCAGTGAAGAAAAATAATCTCAAACACACACAAAGATGTTACAGCTGGCAATTTGTGTGTGTGTGTGTTTAAATGAGTAACTCCTGACAGTGGAATTATCATACAAGGTTTAAATAGCAGGTTAGCACTGAAAATACATCTACTGTGCCAAGTACAGGATGATAATGTATATTGAATTCAATTTCTGCTACTTCAGAATTTTTAATGGAGTACTATTCCCATCTTTTACTAAATTGGAAAAACTCACCCGGATAGTTAAGAAAAGGAGAACTCGGGGTGTTTCCAAACTGTCACTATTTTTGAGTGGGATTCAATCAATGCTGGCAAAATCAGGTTGTGAAATCACAGGTCATTGGGAGGTCTTGAGCAACAAACCTACTTCCCCAAAAGATTTGACTTTTTGTGGTAAGGAAAGTGATGGGAAAATGCACTGGAAAGTGTGGGATATCACTTGCTTTAATGCAACATCAACTAACCTTCCCACAAACAAATCAGAGTGAATGCTCATTAAATAGTCAATGCTATCTGATCCTCCTGCAAACAAACCAGGATGATGAATGCTCAATAAACAGGTCATCTGGAAGAGCCCTCAAACATATACGGAACAAGGAAATTCTGAGCAAAAGAAAGCATGGGGGCACTTAATGTAGGGGACCAGGCCTGGCACCAGCAGCCAGCCAGGGTGGAAACTGACTGAGGGTCCTTGCAGTCCAGAAGAGCCTCTCCTTAGGCTGGGAAGATGGAACTCCCTCTCTGCAATCTGCACTGGCATTGGGTCATGGGGCAAATCATGTTTGGTGACCCAATGCTGCCATGGAGCGGGAGCTCCACCCTCCCAGGAAACCCCTCATGCAGGTGGTGTGGGCTTAAATAGACCCACCTGCCCCACCTACCTCATGCATCAATGCATTCCATGCCCATGCTTCCCATCACCCAAGATGGCGGTGGGGACATCCATAAGGAGTTGACATCTTGGGTGATGGCAAGCATGTGCGCACAGCACACTAACATGCTGACAAGGTGACATAGGAGGTGAGGCAGGCAGGTCTATTTAAGCCTGCACCACCTACATTGGGAGGGGTGTTGGGGAGCATGACAACTGCGGCAGTCTGATGCCCGAGGGCCCAATCATACCTGGTGCCAGCCCTGTTGGGGACTGTTAAGCAGATAACAGGTCTTTTTAGTTTAGTTTGAACTGGGATTTTATTGTACTGAATTGAAAAATATATAGATTTCAAATTTAATTTTCTTTTTTACCTTATTGTAATTTGTGTCATAGAAATTTTATACTGAACTTTTGTCTGAAACTTGTCAAGGCCAATGGATAGCACAATAAAATTGCTGCTGCTGCTGCTCACTTTTCAATATTGACCTAAACTATAACAGACATGTTGGATATAGAAAGAACATGTGGGACCTCCAACAAAATGTTGTAGGGTGGAGTGCTGTTCTTCACTGTTCCAGTCAGTCAGCCATGCTCTCCTCCATAATACTACATTGGATTCCTCCTTCCATCCACTCTTCCATTCTCCTGCCAATGATCAATGGCGTAGTACATGCTCTGCATGAATTCTATAGCATCCACAATGAAAGGTAGCAGGGCTGGGGAAGACAGTGATACTTACGGAAGGCTGTTTACCTTTTGGGAGCCATTCATGTGGCCATTGAAAGGCACAGCAAGCCAGCAGGCCACAAAAAGGCAGATGGTCTGACTCAGTTCAGTGGCTACAGAGCTTGGAAAAGTTACTTTTTTTGAACTACAACTCCCATCAGCCCCAGCCAGTATGGCCACTGGATTGGGCTGATGGGAGTTGTAGTTCAAAAAAGTAACTTTTCCAAGCTCTGCGACCTTCATATGTTCATCTGATTCAGACTGAGTTGCAAATGGGAACTGCAACAGAATGTTGTAGTGTGGAGTACTGCTGTTAAGAATTGCAGCCACTCCATTCCTCCACTCCCGTTTTTCTGTTTTATTTCCCAGCAGTCAGTATTCCCTAGTTACTGAGCAGTCCTCGTTGGGTTGTTGTTTGGGTTTCTCCATCCTTAGTTTATTTTCCCCTAAAGATTTTTTTTTTATTTTTGCAAACTTTGGGTTCCCCAGAACCTGCTGATATCTCCCACTTGTTCATGGATGGTGCTGTTTTGGCTTCATAAGCAAGGAAAACCTGAACACTGGAAATAGACAAAGATTTCTGGACCTTTTCCTGATCCCCTCTCCTGGCAGCAACTTTCGTCTACATTATGAAGAGATCTTGTATTTTACTGATCTATGTGTGTGCACGTATATATTCTTTTCAGTTCTTAATAAAAATTACTGATAAATACAAAACAACGTATGTTTTGCAGCATAACTTTATGATGGGTACTTTCATAGCCTTGTTATCTTGAGTGTTCAGCCACCATTATCAGTTAACCTACATTTTTTCAACCATCGGTGCTGAAATCCCTGTGACTATTTCCTTATAAGTGGCATATATTTAATATTTAAGCACTTTCAGCAAATCTTTGAGACAATTATCTGATAATGAGCAGCCCACATGCTAGCAACCTAGTCTACAGTACTTCACAAATGCATATTAACCTTTAACAAGGAAGAGAAAAAAGGCCACACAATCATCATCTCACCCAGAGCACTTTCAGTGACTGAATGTATTATATTTACAGGAATGTTCTTTATAAAGGTGCTGTTTCTATAAAAAGGACCAAGCAATTGCTGCAAGGGAATTTGCAATACTGTGGATTGCTTTGGCAACTAAGAAAAGAAAAAGAATCATACTTATATAATGCAGCTATGGACAAACACTGAGATAAGCAAACATGTAGCTCCAAAATCATGCCAGGCTATCTATATTTTCATATTTTAAACACTAGCAAACTGAGGTATTCTTATTTTTGTGGCATTTGAACCCATTCATATATGCATGCATATGAATCATTGTTTATGTAGTCCAATTCAAAACATCCATGATCCACTGCAACCATAACTAAAACATGTATGTTCTTATATGGAGAGCCAGTGAAGGGATAAAGCAATGCCTGCTAATGTCTGGCTGTCACAAAAGCTGTGAAAGGCAGAGAACATCTGCTGGGGGGGTGGGGAAGACTCTGTTGGATGTCTTTTTGAAAGCTTATGAGTTTTGAATTCACCCAGGCTGAAAAATTTGTCAGGGCGGGGTATAAATATAGCCCTCACCTTGTCAAGAAATTGGTCAGAAAAGCCTTCAGGCTCCAGGTGACCAGCATTGTGTCCTCTTGGCTCAGCAGGCAACACAGGCAGTCCATTTTTAAGTGAAATAACTAGCTGTTGTCTACAATTTCAAATCGTAGATGTTTGTTATTCTTTATAATGGAGAAGCTTAGCTACAAAAAGAGATGGATTTAGACTCGTTGACATAAAAACTTACTGATGTTGTTGAAAGATTCACAGGTAAGGGCTACTTTGAACTGCTGAATAGACAGGCATAGCTGTGATCTGATAAACCCTGTCCTTTAATGTAGAGATCTGGGAATAAAGCCCAAAGGAAGAGCTCTGTAAGAGGGGTGCACTGGGGCATAAAAAAGTGTTTCTGATTCAGATGATAAACACAAGTTTAAGGAAGCACAAAAATATCCAAGAATTTGCTGAGAAACTGCCTTTAAAGTGAGCATCGTTGGTTCTCCTGGGGCCCAGCAGCATTTACTTGTTCTAGGAATATTTAGGGCAAGTTGTTACAAGACTAAGGTGGCAATCCAGATCCCCTATCTGCCATGACAAAGTGGGGGTTGGGGTTGGATGAGGTGGAGGTCTCTTCTGAATTGCAGCACCTGCACAGTGGTTGCTGTTCCCACTCCGAATGAGTAGTCACCTACCTGCTCCAATCTGCAGGAGAAAAAAAAGGAAGGAAAGTAAAACAGCAGAACACTGCTTCACCATCTTTCTTTCCCCAATTGCCCTGGTGTGCCTTCTCTGCCCTCATCGCTGCCCTTCCAACTGGCCGGAAAAGGGAGGCAGAGCACTCTTGGTGTGAAAGGGTTGTAGCAGGAGTAGTGCGCATAGGAGTAAGTGCAATTCACTGATCTCTGGCTAGCCTGCTCACTCACTCACACTGAGGGCAGCAGATGTAATGAGTAGCTGGGCTGTTGAGTGGCAGGAGGAGCACAGCAATGGCACACTTGCCTGCTGTACAGGAAAGGTGGTGGCGGCAGCAAGAAAGGGCAGCCCTGCCACCTGTCACATGCACCATATTTTCAATCACCTCACCTGCAGAAAGCCATGACAAAGTAGGGGTCTGTCAAGCAGGAGGTGGGGAAATAGGGAGGCATGACATTTGTACATGTGTGTGTGTGAATAGATGAATGGATGTATGAGAGTGAGAGAGAGAATTGCTTCTCTGGAGCATGATTTATCTTGTGGCTGGCTCTGCCCTCGAATCACCACCATTTTGTCACTACATCTGCCATGAACCACCATTTTAATGGTGGGTCTGAATAATGTTCAGAGCTCAAGTGGGCCCAGGGGGGCAGAAAGTTTGAGAACCCATGCAATATACTGTTACCAAATACTACAGTTGATCAGTAGAATAATGTGAATTAAGCCTTTATTTTACATTTTACTACATTTCTGAGTTGGAAAGCTTTCTATTGTTCTCTTTGAACAAAAGGCAATTGATTTTGCATATTTTAAAAACTCCCCTTGAGTTCAGTGGGAATGAACTAACTCACTCACTAACTCTCCCTCAAACACACATGCAGACAAAATCTATGCAACCTTAAAGGTTACATTGATTTTGTTTAAGTTCTTTTGGATTTTTTTTAAACGTGCAGTGTTAATTTTTACCAAGCAGCTGAATTTTTACTTGAGCAAACATCCAAGGATATACAAATAGCTAACGTAGCAAAGCAGCTAAAAGTGCAATCTGACATCCCATTGAATTCAATGGGCTTTACTCCAGGAAAGTGTGTATAGGATTGCAATCTAAAAGAATGAGGTACGAATAAGAAGCTCCTGTTTTGAATCTCACCTTTATTATGACTTACTGCTCTTAAGTAATTCAGGGCACTCGGGGTCAGCTCCAAGTTTTTGAGGGCCCATATCCCCTTGCTTTCTTCCTCAAACCACACTACTTATCCTCTCTTGGCCCCACCCCTTTAAAGTAAAAGAAATCTTGACCAATATAGCAACTGTCCCATTGTCAAAGAAAAACAATACAACATTTTGAACTTTTGAAATGATGAGGGCTATTTCTTCATCACTGAATGGATACACCACTCCCACTCATCTAAAATTAACCCTTGGGTCTCTCTACTATAATCTCATTTCATACTTCCTTTTTTGGAAATAAAAACATAAAATTACTGTACAGGCAAAATACATAAATAAATAATATTTAATATTATAGCAACATCCATAAGCTGGATCTGCTGGTGGGGTTGGGCTGGGGCCAGTGAGGGGCCCCTCTGAGCTCCTGGGTCCTCTGCCAGGGCCCCACTTGGCCCTCAGCTGGAGCCAGGCATGATGGCACTCTCTCTGTAGCACAGTGGTAAAGCATCTGCCTTGCACGCAGAAGGTCCCTGGTTCAATCCCCATCATCTCCAGGTAGGGCTGGGAAAGACTCCTTGTCCTGCCCAGAGCCTGAGACACAAGACGGAGAAAAGGCTTGATGTAATTCTCATTTTATTAGAGTGATGCTTATGTCCAAAGCATAAACCTGTCTACTCTAACTCACTACTTTCCCTAGCTAAGCTACCTGGATAGTCTTTGCAGCATGTGGGGAAAGTTGAATCAGCACTGGAGCCTGGGTGGGCACCTGCTTAAGTAGGGAAGGTCTTCGCCCATGACTGACGGAAGTTCCACCCTCTCAAGGACCCTTTTCTCATGCCGTCTTCCGTGGGGTGAGAGGGGGCGAGCCTCCTCTGGCCCATCTGACAGCGGGGCTTCAATAGGCGATGGCTCGACCTCAGGAAGTGGGAAGCTAGCTGGCTGGGAAGCGTTTGAAGTGCCGAGCGGGGATTCCTGTGGGGGCGTGGTTGGTGCGCGTGAGGGGTCGCTTCCCAATGGCTCAGGTGGGGGGCTTGCAGGCGGAGCGGGAACTGCCTCGATGGCGGGGCTGGCCGATGGAGGCTGACTGCTCTCTCCCTTCCTTCAATGCTCCCAGGGACCTCGTCTTCATCTGACTCTTCCCCCTGAGTTAACTCCTGCGGCGCCTGCGGCGCCACACTCCTGTCTGAAACCCTGGAGAGCCATTGCCAGTCAGTGTAGATGGTACTGAGCTTCATGGACCAATGGTCTGAATCAGTATAAGGCAGCTTCCTGTGTTCCTCTTAGCTGCAGATTTCCATCTGCCATATGGGAATAAAAACTGTGCACATGAATCACTATGAGTATGGTCTAAATGCTAAGTAGTAGTTCAAGGATAACGAACCTGTGGCCTCCAGATGTTCCCATCAGGCCCAGCCAGCATGGCTAATCATCAAAGATGATGGTAGATAGAATCCAACAACATAGTTTTTATTGTATTGTTGTTATTTTTGTTTTGTTTGTTAACTTGTTGTAAACCTCTTTGATGTTTTTAACAAAATAGCTGTATACAATTATACTTACAAATATCTGCTCCACCAGGCTTTTTCAGGCAATAAAGAACATGTCTTTTCTCAATAGCTGACCTTTGTTTTTATTGTTTTTGTTGTATGGCCAAGTTCACATATCACGTTGACTAATAGATACTTATGGGGTTTTAATGAACTGTTACAGAGCAATTCAACTCATGGGAAGCTGGAGGAAGGGGTGCTGGTGCAGGAGGAGCCGGCAGAAAGCTCTGTGGCATCTCATTTACCATTCGAGAGCTGCCAAGTCAGCTAAATGTTGTCACCCAGGGCTGGTTTTAAAGGGCAGCCAGGTTGGGCACTGGCCCGAGGGCCCCAGAGCTACAGGAGCCCCTGAGGGGCCCTCCGCTCCCCTTCCGCGATCCACGCACCCCCCCGCACCCCCGCGTGGCCCCTCTACCTGTCTACAGTAGTCTTTACCATTGCCCTTAATTAAGATGGCGGCCGCAGTTTCCCTAAGGTACTGAAGCCGCTGCCGCCATCTTAGTTGATGGCAAAGAGGGGTGTGTGTGTGTGTGTGTGTGTGTGTGTGTGTGTGTGTGTGGCACGCACATGTGCCATCAACAAAGATGGCGGCAGAGGCTTCAATCCCCTTAGGGAAACTGCGGCCACCATCTTAATTAAGGGCAATGGTAAAGACTACTGTAGAGAGGTAGGGGGGCTGCACAGGGGTGCAGGGGGCACGTGTGTGTACGCGCACACGTGTGCGCACACCCACCCACCGGTGGCCCAGGGCAAGCTGATGCCCAAAGGTCCCCGCATGCCTGGAGCCGGCCCTAATTGCGCCCTTAGTCTGAGACAGGAGAAGTTGATGAAAACTGTGGCTATTTTAGGTTGTAGGCTGGGAGAGAGAAAGAATACAACCCCTTGTTCCAAGCATTCATGGCATGTACTCTCTATTTTTTAAGGCTGACAGATCCAGAGCAATCCTACCAAGTTTTGTGTTTGTGTGTGTGCTACAAAAGCAAATGAGCTGCCAAATCCACAGCACAGGGCAGAAAGTGTGGTGAGGAAGGAGGGAAGCTGGCTAAGGGGGAATCAGTGCTGGAGTATTTTTAATATTCAAAAGATGTGTACCCTGCCCTTCTAATACATTCACATTGTTCAGACTAGCTTACAACAATAAATAAAATAATGGTTTATTTCTGGTGGTGGTGGGAAAACAGGACTTTGGATCTAGAGGATGCAAATCCTATTCTGATCTCCTTCAAACATGCCCTGACACACTCCCTTCTTGCTCTTACTGTTGGGATAATCAAGCTTGCATGCTTTAGCAGGGAGATGTCCCTTCTAGTCAGAATTTTGGGACACCTCTGTGCTTGTTTACTGTGATGTAACTTACTGTTGACAGGTGTTATTTCCACTGTTGCCAATTTAGTGGTTTCCCCACTAAAACTAGTGTTTTTAGGCATTCATCTAGTGGCAACTTTTCCTATCTAGTGGTTAATCTAGTGGATGTCAAATATTTTATGGTGAGAATCTGGTGGTTTTTACAAATACTCCAGTTTCATTATTTTTTTCTTTGTTATGTATTTCATGAAACTGTCTAGCCAAAATCAAGCCCTTTAAAAAATATTCTACATTTTCTTGTATTTTTCATTGTTTGCATTTCTGTTCCTGTGTACAGTTTCTAAAGTGTTATTAAGAACATAAGAAGAGCCTGCTGGATCGGGCCAGTGGCCCATCTAGTCCAGCATCCTGTTCTCACAGTGGCCAACCAGGTGCCTGGGGGAATACTACTTGAGTATTGTTTCATTTCTGCTGTAAGTCATGGCTAATTGGATACCTCTTTGATTGAAAAGATACGAGAGTAAGCTACCCAACACCACACAATGAGAAAAAAGAGGATTTTTAAGTTAAGTCCCCAGATCCTCTAATATGTTGGTATTTTAAGGGTATGAAGACAAGGGGGTTCTTGCCAATTGGCTTACTGAGAAGGAAAATGTGCAGGCCATGTTCTACCCAAAGTGTGATGCAGCCTAAGCACCACCTCCTCCTCATTCATTCATTGGCAATCACTCGTGGCCGAGTAAGATTGTCTTCCAAGATAAGGTCTTTAACAGTGGGTCCGTAAGTGACTGTGGAGGCCAATTCTGGATCCACACAGTCTCCCACAGTGAGGACATAGGTTTCCAGATGGAAGATGGTTGCGATGAGGATTTGTTTGATGTGCCTTCCACTTAGCTCGTTTGTCCTGTTCGCCCTGTTTTCGTGCGTCTTCAAAGTCCACAGCACCTTTGATAATAGCCGACCTCCATTTGGGATGTTTATGGGCCAAGACTTCCCAGTTGTCGATGTTCATGTTACAATTTTTTAGATTCGCTTTAAGAACATCTTTAAACCTGTTTTGCTGCCCGCCAATGTTCCGTTTTCCATCCTTAAGTTGGGAGTAGCTGCTTTGGAAGACAGTGATTAGGCATTCAAACAACATGGCCGGTCCAGCGAAGTTGATGTTGAAGGATCATTGTTTCAACACTATAAGCCTCAGAAATAAATGGTATGAGCAGGCACATAGTGCACTTACCTCACCAATGAGGAACCTCTGTTTGTATTTAATATGGTGATTCTACAACAGGTACCCTTTGTATAAACAGTACATTTTATAATCATCACAGGAAGAATCTGCTATATCAGGCCAAAGACCCATCTAGTCCAGCATCCTGTTCTCAAGTAGCCAACCAATGAAACACACACGCATGCACAGCATTTTTAAACCTAAAAAAACCCCAAGAATGCAAAACCTCCATACTTCTCTCAGATCTAAAAGACACACACACACACTTATATCTGGAGTTTCAAACTTAAATACAACACACAGGCACATGGAGCATTTTTGAACCTTTTAAGTTCTATTTTCTACCTAGTTAAGCAATTCCTCATAACAGTGTTTCACAATAATGTTATTGACACGGTGTCTAGTGGATTTGGGGTGTGGATCTGGTGGGAGGGAAATTATTGTTGGCAACACTGGTTATTTCTTCTTTCTCTTCCTCTTCTTTGATAGGAGTTGTTCTCTTATTTGCAAAACCTCTATTAAGCCACAAGAGAAAGGGCAGAACATCCCAGTCATGGACTAAAATTGACTACCTACTTCTATCTTTTTTCTCCAAGTTAAAACCTATGTTTTCTGAACATATGAAAGGTAATGAGTAATCATTCTTAATACTTTTTACCAAAGAAGACTATCTCTGTTGCCTGGTGGATTTACAATTCATGTGGAAGTCATTTTTAAAGGTACATGATTAAATGGGAGGGTTACTGTAATGGGCACTCATTAAATCATTTTTTAAAATAACTTTAAACATTCTCTCCCCCCCCCCCACGTTCTGCTGACTGTCAAATTAATATAAAATAATCAATATTAAAACCCAGCAGTTCTTAATAAAATGATAGAACAATCTGACTCTCCACTTCACAAAGGTGAATCTAATTCCACTCCGAGGAAAAGTATTGTTTTCAGCATCAAAATATACCACGACTGGTGCATAATGCATGTTTAGTGACTGTGAAAATGTTTGTTGACCTGCTTCCTTCTCCTAGAGAAAGGGCAAAGTTATTATTACATAAAGCTAAGATGACTGATGAGCTGCTCTTGATGTGTACTAATTTTCTAAGAAGTCCTTAAATTGACACTGATCTCATTCGGGCTAACTAACACATTCATTGGCATTATTTCTCCTCCCATCATTACAGAACATTTCACATTTCCTCACATTCTTTTAAATTATACAGCCACGAGAGTAGCTGTATATTATAGTCAGCATGGATATTTTGCATTCCACAATGTTAAATTGAAAATACCTCCATGCCATTCTGAGGCTTCCCATAAGCTCATTTCAAAATAAAACCTTACAAAACTTAAAGTCCTGAACTCAGAAATGCTTGCTTAACAACCTTCTAAATTGTCATGGTGATACACAAAACAGTCAGAGAGAATCAAGAGTTGAAATTGTAAAAAGAGAGAGGAACAAAACAGACCCCTTTTGGACTTTTTTCTGTCAGAGTTCTCATAATCTGTTGAACTTAATTAAAAATCAGCCATGTTCACGGACTGTGAAAGACCAAGCCAAATTGTGTTTGCATTTTGACAAATTTGTAGGGCAGTCCAATATCTCAGAGAGGAGGGCAGGTCTCCTGCTCCCCTGGTGCATTCACTATAGCTGCCCAATTTCCCTGCTTTTTAAAGGTACGTTCTTAAACTGCAAGTTTTTTTGCCTGTTAGTGATTAATATGAGTATATCTGCTCAAGAAGGACATATATCTAAAAACCTTTGATTTAATGGGGACTGCCATTTGTCTTTGGATGGTTTTGTTCTGTTTTTAAAATAAATCTCTTTAAAATATTTTCTTCTTCAAATCCAATCCTGTTGCCAGGATCTCTCTCCCCCCCTCCCTCCCCACCACGGCAAAGAAGTTCAAGCCTTAAGCATGTGAATCAAAACCCAATGTTTTTAATTTTTAAAAAATTAAACAATGGCTAACCCACTCATGCAGGTAAAGTGGGAAATTGAAATGCTTTTTTTTATGAGGTGACTTTCCCACACATGCAAAGATAAATAGGAAGAGAAACATGGAAATCAGAACAAATAAGTTGAAGGTATTGAATATTAGCCTATTCAAAACTATAATCATTTATCCATGAGTCTCTTGTCTATTGTGCTGATTGATGGAGCTCCACATTCTCCTTTTGAAAGCAGTAATGCTAGCAAGCGTTTTTCATGTTCTTTGCATTTCTCTGTTCTGCATCTATCCCTGTCATCTGTTAAACCATAATGAATTTTTTTTCTTGATAAAGAGGATAATGATCATTCCCCAGTGCCTGGATAAATAAAATTCCCAGTTCCAATTTTCTCAGCACTAAAAAAGGAATGCCACACATTTTTTTAATAAGGTACATCTTCCATAACCCTGCTGTAAGATACACACACAAAGATGGAAATATGTGTCTCTTTAATGCCATTATACATACAATCAGGGTTACACTAAAATTGGCTCTTGAAAGACCTGAGCCATATCCACATCATACATTTAAAGCGCAACTACACCACTTTAAACTGTCATGGCTTCCCCTAAAGAATCCTGAGAACTGCAGTTCATCAAGAGAGCAGAGAATTGTATGGTGACCCCAAATCCCCTCCCGGAGTTCCCAGAGTTCCCTGGGAAGAGGGCTTGATTGTTAAAAAAAAGAAAAGAGAAAGAATATAACCTATAAGCAAACACAGTTACATTGTACTATTGAAGAACTGAAGTGCCCTAACCCCAGGTGCCGTTGCTTAGAAAGATATGCTTAGATTAATTGCAGCAGCAAACCATGTCTAACAATGCAAAGAAAGCTGCTAGAGTAATGTAGGTAGTCTGTGTGACTTGAAGGAAATCCCTCTATGTCTATGGCCTCTTAATAATGTGACAAATTATAGCCTGTGTATGTAAACAAGACCTGATACTCAAAGCCCTTATAGATAGCCTTTCTAAGCCAGGGTATAGTCATCCAGGGTTTTGGGGGGTCTTAGACCTTTTACTTTTTCAGAGCAGGGTCCTTACGTCTCCAGCATCCTACAAGCCAATCATCATGGCAGGGGAATGTGTTAGCCACTCGGAAGGTCTTCTAATATGCTTCTTTGTCCTTTTGTGCCAATTGGAGCCAATCAGAGGGAAAGGATTGAGTCAGCCACTGAGAAGACTCTTCTCAGTAGCTAACACTCTCCTCTTTCATGCTTATTGGCTCCTAGGGATGTTTGTTTGGAGAGAAGGCATTAACAATATCACACTCTCAACGCCACAGCAGAAAAAGGGGGAGGGGCATGCCTGTGGCTAACATGAAGGGACCCTGCTAAGAACTTGGTTTCCTTTACAAAGTCTAGTCACATTCACAGTCCCTTTAACAAGGGATTCTATTTCCCTTCTTGCAGTTTCTCACTCCTTCCTGAGTCTAGCATCACACGTACTCTACAGCCAGGGCTGTTGTTCAGCCAGGACATACCTGCTTTTTTCTAAGGATTTAGGCTTCCTTTGTGCTTTCTTAAGTTCCAGACCACAAAATACAACTCAAGAGGTATTCTGAAATAAGGTTTTGCTTTGCTCTCAGGGATGGAGGAGAAAATGGTTTGGGCTGCATTGTAAAGCAATCTAACCTAATTAGCAGGACCTGGACTTATATGTGGATCAGCATGCAGCTGTCAGACAGACTATACACTTTTCCAAATTTTGTGATGCAGTTTCACACTAATGTATATTTTATGGACAGATGCATATTTTTTGGGGGGATGCATCAAAAAGCATAAAGAAATGTGTACTGTAGGGCCAGAAAACATACAAAATGCCTATAATATGCATACAAAATGCACACAATTAAAACACAAATTTTTCAAGCATGGGGAAAAATCAGCAAGATCCAGGATGGAACTGACCTATGACTGAGCTCAAGGGAAAGTGATATGGAATGGAAATAGGCTGATCCATCCATCCCTATCTGCTTCCAAGAGAAGATAGTGATTTCAAGTATGGTTCTCCAGTCCCTTTCTATAACATGCCTCTGCTTGTACTCAACATACATACCTCTATCACTAGTTCCATTAGCAACCAAGGATTTTGAAGTCTTATTACCACTCGTGATCCAGGCAAGGCCTTTCAGCAATAAGGGGACATTTATGGTGCTGCTTATCTCTTTATAAGACTAACCAACAATGTTTTTAATACCCATGGACCTGTATCAGCCACAAGGCATTTTTAAAATAATAGTTGTGTATTCAAATAGACACCCAATCCTAGCTTTTGGACACCCAGTGGAAACAAATGGACACATAAAATTTAATCAATGAACCAAGAACCCATATTCAGATTGGAATCCACTGAAACTCTGACTGGAGGTATAAAATTTTAATGAAATTAAATAGAAACAGTAGAACATAGGAGCAAGTTGCACAATAATTCTTAGGGTTGTTACAAACCACCAGTCTTTCTGAAAAAACTTCTTAACAGAATCTCTCTCACTCTACACTGTGATGTCAGGTTGTCTGTATCTTGGATTTTGTTTTTTTATAAGAATTCTGCTACAGCAGGGTGTGGATCATAAGCAGCAGTTTTTAATTTTAATCTGCTTTTCAATTCATGTATTTGCTGGTGGGTGGGCTAGGCTAGTGACTTGTGTAAATGCATTTGCAAGGCTGTATTCACTCCCTGTCTTGTTGTTTTAGCTTGAACCACTTAACTTCAATCCAAAAGTCAGGGTTTGTCCATGGTAGAGAGGCTTCTACGTGTAAGCTATTTGAATGAAAAAATGGTCACCTAGTAACAATTCCTTAAAAAGTGCCCTGATCAGCCATATCAGCTGGTGTATATTTGAAAGAGCTGAGTGATGTCAGAGATGCAGGCACCCAACTGAGCATAAATATGCAATGGGCCTGAATAAATAATTGGTGGTCAGGCATGAGTCATAAGATCATTGTTTTGTTGCTCTACCCCTTGTTCTGGCTAAGTTCCAGATTCAGTGAGCTCAGAATTGGTCCCTGCAGCAATGGGAACAATGCTGACATTGCTCCACAACTTACCAGGGCTAGCAAATAAGGACAATAAAGAAACAGTATACCTTGTACATTGGATTATTTCCTTTCTTTTTTTCAGTTGTGAGCAAAGTGTTTTCATTGGCAATGGGCAGATCTGCCAATCAGTTGTGAAATTTGTCTGAAGCAAATTTTAAAAGACCCCACACTCAAGCTGATCCCACCCGGTTTTACAGTAAAAAGGGCCAGGGTTTTCAGAAAAGAAAGGTGTAGATGCACTGGAACCGGCAGAACAGTGACCGTGTTTCTACCTTTAAAGCAGATGTGGAACAGAAGCACACATAATTGTGGTTTTCTAAAAAGTTGCACAGAGGATCTCACAGGCTGAAATAACAGAGCAGCCTTCACCACTCTGGTGTTGTCCACATGTTTTGGACTATGATTTCCATCATCCCTACTGTGCTATAGTTTAGCTGTAGTCTAAAACATCTGGGGGGTGCCAGATTGATGAAGGCTGCCCTATATATGCAGATAGTAGCCTACACATACTAGCTCTGTGTTTCTCCTAAACCTGGAAACTCTTTCCATTCTCAGTAGCTAAGGCTGTATAAGTTAACAAATCAAATGAAATCAAATGAAGCCCAAGGAAGTGTTTGAGTAGCAGTGTCCCTAAGCACAGTTCCCAGGTGGCTCCATGAGGCAAAGTGGCAGTCGCAGCATTTTGAGGTGCGTCACCTCAAAGGACAGAGAAGTGGGTGGCGATGGCAGCAGCAGCCGACAACACGAACCTGTCGGTGGTGGTTCACAAAGCCGGTGACTTGCGCCTGGAAAATCAACCAATGCCTGAACCAGGTCTCAATGATGATCATACTTCATTGGGTTCAGTGAAGCTGCCAGCATGGAGACCATCAATGTGCCAACCTTTTCAAGTGACAGTGGCACAGGGAATATCTCATTCACTAGGACATCAAACAACTGTGTCATTTGACTGGCCCCTGCAGTGTAAAGCTCTCTCTGCATGAAGTTCCCATCAGCCTTGCACATTATTGCTATGCAGTTACATAGGCTCCTAAGATTAATCACACTGCTGGTTTATTACTTAGTGATAATTAAGTATTGATGGATTCTGTTTTACTGATATATTTCTGTGTATAATGTTGTATGTATATTCTTTTTTATGATGGTATGGTATTTTATGTAAACTGCTTAGGGATTTTGTATATTAAGTGGTATACAAATATTATTTTCCAAAAAACGAAATGTCACAACTGAAAACAGTTTCAACACCTTACAATGCTGGAAAAAGCACTTTTCCACAGTGGCCAATCATGCAGTTGGTGTGAAACTCCCAAGTCTGTGATCCCATGAGGCAGACCAAATACCATCACCAAAACTTGCCAGGGATATGGAATGTTAGCATGGAGACACTGCACGTGTTTAAGCCAATGCAGAGAGCACTTTCTACTGCTTGGAGCATTACTATGGGGAGGTGTTTTTTGCCAGAATTCACACAGCAAGTTATATGTTGCTGTAACATTTAAACCAATATTAATATAGTTAGAACCTATGAGCAGCTTTCCAAGTGATTTTTCTCACTACTGTTATTTATTCTGTAGTTGCCCCTGTGGCAAAGCTTCCGGTAAGCAACAATTCCTCTTTTACATGTTCAGTGTGCTCTTTATGCCTTGTTTTCATATGCAATCAAAATTCTGTGTGCTATTATCTGAGAAGGTTATCTGAGGGCCAGTCTAGTATTCAGAGATGGGGGAGAAATTTGTTTGGTTTCCATTTTAATGCAAACCTACTTAGTAAGCATATGCAAACCAGAAAAAATGCAGCTATCCTTTGAAATTCTCCAAATTGTGCAGTGCAGTTCTCCAACACAAACATGCATACAGAAATGTGTATATTGGGGGAAGTGCATACATAAATGTGCACAATAGTAAAAACAATGTATAGAAATACATTATATTTGGGGAAATTGCTTGCACAAAAAGTGTGTATTAGGCTAAGTTGAATACAAAAATGCATTTCTTATGAGAATTGTGGACAAAAATGTGTATGAGTTTTCACTTTTCTAAAAATTGTAAACTGACATGGAATTGGGGCAAACTGAACTCAAGAGTGAAAAAAGAGAGAAACAAGAGAGAAGCCACAACTGGCTGATTCTTCACTCCTAATCTGTGTGTGATATGTTACATCATTAGCTTGGCATGCAATTTTTTTTATAAACTTATTTAGCACAAAGTGAGGGATAGGATCCAGGACCATGGTATGGAGGATGAGGGCTTTAACCCTTTGCCCCTGCCGCTTTCCTCCCCTTGTGAATAGCAAGTGTGGACAGGAATCCAAGCTCCCATTGGTACCACTGGGAGAAAAGTTCCAAATGTGAATAGCAAGTGTGGGCAGGATTCCAACCAGGACTGCCACAGGGGCAAAGGTTTAACGCCTCCCCAACACACACATACAGATCATGGTTCTGATCTGGCTCCCCCTATTTCAACTATTGATTTTTTAAAGATCTTGTAAGCTAGGGGCTACTGTGTGACAAACATCATGTCTTGTTTGGCCCTCATACACTGGGGAAATCTACTCTTAACGGTGTGGTTAATTTCAGCAAATTGCACCATATGAGTTCTTGCCTTCTTCCTTTGCTTATGAATAAATGAGAAGCAACAGAGCCACAAACAGGAAAGAAAACATAAGGCATTATAATGATACAACAATTGGCAAGAACAGAGCCTGTTGCTCAGTACAATTGGGATCCTTCTTCCTTGCCGGTTATGTTGAGTGAGCTTTATGCACCTGATGCCATCTAGTCTGATCTGATATTGCAAAGGTCAGTTCAGTTTCTCCTTGTTACTGAGATGCCAATGAGCAATAAGGAGAAGGCAGTGTTGCTCCTATCATAAAGAGGAAATGCAGCATAGCTCATTTGCAGGAGGGAATTATTTATATATTTATACTCAAAACTGCCTCATGATGTGCATTAACTGGCTCTTTTGTCCTTTAAATTGGCATTTTGCAAAACTGTCAGTCCAGTTTCAAACTCAGGGGTTGGCACACTGATTACCAAGTCAAGTTTATCCTCTTACCTTCTCACCCGCCTTCCTTTTCTCCTCCTCCTCCTCCCTTTTCCACTCTTTATTCTCTCTCTCTTTCTTTCTCTCTGCCTGTGTTTGTTATGCAGTTAAAATTTCAAATAGTTATTCTCTTTTGAAGTGCTAATGTCAGCACTGCTGTTTCCGTAGCATTTCACTTTGCTGGCTGTCAGGTTTCACTATTACTGTTTTGTTTTGTGTTTGCTATTTTTTTAATTATCAGGAGAAAAACAATACAACAAAAAAGAAACTCTAATTAAGATTTGTGAATAAATGCTAAATCCCAGCAGTCCTACCACCTTAGGCTATGATCTTTTCAAATCTCACAAGCAAAGAAGGTTGTGCCCAGTTAGTAATTGGAGAGGAGGCCTTACAGAAAAACCAACAACATTGATTGCATGATGTGGAGCTGAAGATTTGAAACCAGCTAAGAGATGTCATGTAGTAGCTATGAGTGGGAGCTATGAAGTCCCCAGTTCAAATCCCACCTTAGCCATTAACTGGGTAAGGATCACAGCTCAGTGATAGAGCACGTGCTTTGAATGCAGAAGGTTCCAGGTTCAGTCCCTGGCATCTCCAATTAAAAGGATCAAATAGCAGGTGATGGCAAAGGCCACCATCTTCAATTTATTTATTTGTAAATATATATATATATATATATATATATATATATATATATATATATATACACACACACACCACTATTTATTAAAAAAAATCAAAGCAGTTTACAACATATATAAAAATCATATACAAATTTAAAATCAGAAATCATTTACTAACTACTGCAAAAAGATATATTCTCAATTGTCTGCATAAGCCTGGTGACAGAAAGGTTTCCTGCAGGCATTTGAAAGTCAGAGCAGAAGGTGCCTGCTGAATCTCTATTGGCAAAATATTCCACAGGTCTGGGCTGATGACACTAAAGGCTTGATTTCTTGTTGGTGTGAAGTGAGCCTTGCCAACTCGGGGGTGACCAACAATGCTCCTGCAGATGACCTCAGTGATATGATCATTTAGGTGGTTGCTAAGGGTTTAGGCAGTCCCTAAAGTACCCTAATTTGTTCAGGGCTTTGTAAATTAATACAAGGACCTTGATCCTGGCTCTGTAATAGATGGACAGCCAGTGCAGATGTTTTAACAATGGTGTCACTTGTTGCTGGCCATGTACCTCCATCAGCAGTCTGGCTGTCGCACATAGAGCGCATTGCAGTAATCTGGCCTTGAGATTACCAACACATGGACTACAGTGTTCAGGCTATCCCTGTCCAGGAACTTTTGTATATATGGATACTGTATACTGTCCTACTTACAGATTTTAATGATTCTTGAGATAACATATGAGATTGGGAGCCACATTGAACAAGTAAAATACTAAATGCTTGCTAAGTACTATTATTCTAAAAAGGCATGATGCTACTTTTGGATGTTATGTAAACGTCCCGCCCCTTTTTTCAAAAACAGCGATTTCATGAGACTTTTTTGGTATACAGACCAATCCAGGGTCTATGACTCACCATGCCCTGCTAACCCACACTGCGTCCGTAACTAGAAGCTGAAAGGAATAATGCAGGACTGATACGTTGAAGTAGGTGTGTATTATTGGTTTTGAATAAAAAGTTTGTTGAAATATGTTGAACTGCTCTTCTTTTTTGTGGCGCAGGAACCTGTCCCTATTCCTTCCATGTTATTCCTGTCTCTGGTACCAAAGTTTCTGTTAAAGAAGGACTGTCTGGAAATGCATCTACTTAGTTAACTGAGGTATTACTGTATACATTTTTGCAAAGCATTTTTTCTTAATACAATGCATATTTGTTTGTTACTTTCACAAATATATGTATTTTTATATACACTTTATCCTAGTATATGCATTTCTGTACACATTGTTTGGCTGGAAAACAGTGCTGTAAAATTTGGAGAAGTGTGAATTTTGAAAGACAGCTTTGTTTCTATTCTTGTATCATTTTGAAATGGGAGAATTCTATCGTTTCATCTTTAAATGTGAACTGAATTGAATATTTCCCCCCTCCAAGGGGTCTTCTGTATCTCTAAAAGTTGTGCAGGGGGAAGGGAGAATTCCACCTTGTGGTTTTTCCCATTACAGTGTTGCAAGAAAACCTGCACTTGGCTGAATTTTCTCGTCTCTTAAAGATACAGAATCATTCCCAGGCCCTGAGCCTGGCAACCCTATATTCAAGGGTTTTTATTTGGCAGAGGAGTGCCACCTTGATTGTACATATTTCTGTTGCATCAGCAAAACTTCACTTATGCTGTAGTACCAGTAACAACTATGCTGCAGTGTTTACATAGTGAAACAATACATCACTCGTGATATTCAATAACATCAGTGATATTTGGGCATCAAAACAAGATGTTAGCCCCTAATCCTGCCAACACTTCGACTTAATTTTGCCATTGTGGCAGAGCATTCATATTCACACTCAATAACAGCATAACACTTGAATGAGCTATTCTTCCAGCAAAAAAGCTATACAATAGTTATTTATATGTTAATGTGTATAGCACTTTTGGGACTTACGGATTAACTATAAACATGTGGTGTTATTAAAGCAACTATCATGATATAAAGTTACTACATTAATCCCCCTTGGCAGGGAGGGCAAAGGTGGTGGCGGGAGCGGCACTCTAGCAAGGCAAGAAGGGTAATTCATGACTGTGTTATGTTGCTAATTTTCAGACCCGCTCAGCAGCATAGAAGAATCTGCTCAGTAAAATGGAAAGTCTGTGATTGTGCTGTGGTCAATTTATCAGGGAGCCGCTACAAGTCTCATTTGTTAATATTGTATGCCTTACAGCCCCACAGTAATCATATTGCAGAACTTCAGCATTTTCCAATCTCTTCAAATTTTAATTTATTATAGAAGTTTAATCAGTTAGCTTGGTGCAGTGATTGCAGAAAGGAAAGGAACTAGGCGAAAAGTCATATAAAATACCTTCAGATGTTGCAACATTTGCCCCAATAATATGGATACTTTCAGAAGTGAAGACAAAAGAAGGTTCTTTGAGACCAGGATTGTTCATGGGATGCAATTTTTTTCCACAGAAGGAACTAGTTGAAGATTCGCAAAATTTGCCTTGAAATGCAGTAGAGTAGTAGTTCCCAAACTCCCCAGCCCCATGGATCACTTGAAAATTGCTGAGGGTCTGGTGGACCACTTACTGATTTTTCTGCTTGTTGTGTAGCAATTGTAATGTTCTGTGCTAGAGGCTGTATTATTTTTAACTGTATTTTTATTACAATAAAATACATTCTATAAGAAATAAAGGAAGCACTAAAATACAATTAAAATCACGATAAATATTTAATGTGATGAGTGTGTCATCTTCTGTCTTCGGCCACAAATTCACAGACATTTGCAGACCACCTGAATAAAGTTTGTGGACCACCATTGGGAACCTCTGAAGTGGAGATTTGCATCTAGAACTAGACGTCTATGGGATGGTTTAAATGTGGATTTATAATCCCTTTCATAACAATTCATGAATGAAAATCATAGCCCATGTTATAACAACCACTTTTGAGAACAGGCTAAGCATAGATTTCATTTTGTGTCCTGCTTTCTGTCTATCTCTCTTGTTTTCTTTTACCGTAATCACTCCTTCTAATAACAAACTCAGGTGGTCAGAGACAATGGGGGTTGACGCCAAAACAGGGTCACTGAAAAACAAAAGGAAGGTGTCAGTATGCTCAAAGGAATCCCCAAGATTTTCAGAAGTGTATAGTTATAGCACAGTGGGGAGGAGAGCCTGGCTGGGAGTCCAGAGTCTGTGAGTTCAAATCTCCGGTCTAGTCTCCTGGGTGTAAAGGGCCAGCTAAAGAACACCCCCACAGAGAGTGGCTCAGGGTTACATGCCCTGCCACTTGTGGAGACGTGGGCAAGCTGCATAGTCGCAAGGAGCCGAGTTGCCCCCCAGCTGGCAGTTGCAGACAAGGAAGGGGCTGGCTTGTGCAGCTGTGGCAAGCTGAGCAGGCCCTAGCCAGCCGGGAGGACTAGCCTCAGAGGGAGGCAATGGTAAACCTCCTCTAAATACCGCTTACCATGAAATCCCTATTCATAGGGTAGACATAGGACCCTCCATGGCACAGAGAAGTAAGCAGTGGTAATGCAGCTGAAGCTCTGCTCATGGCCGGAGTTCGATTCCAACGGAAGGAGGAAGTCGAATCTCTGGTAAAAGGGGTCGAAGTCCACTCAGCCTTCCATCCATCCGTGGTCGGTAAAATGAGTACCTGGCATATGCTGGGGGGTAAAGAAAGGCCGGGGAAGAAACTGGCAATCCCACCCCATATGCGGTCTGCCTAGTAAACATCGCAAGACGTCACCCTAAGAGTCGGAAACGACTCGCACTATAAGTGCGGGGACACCTTTACCTTTTTAAGGGTAGCCATAAGTCGGGATCAACTTGAAGGCAGTCCATTTCCATATTCATATTTATAGGTACACACACACACACACACATACACAACCCACCAAGAATCCTAAGAGGGCAAAACAACAACAGAACCAGCCAAATGATCAGTAGCCAGAGAATGTTGAGCGTCAGATGCAAAAGAAAAGCAGAAAAGGGGGCTGGGGAGGGAGTGGAATGCCTTTTTTCATTCCCTTATAGCTTATAGTATCCCAAAGGAAGACATTTGCTGGCTGGACTCTTACCAAGAGCACTTTTTTTGAGAGAGATGTTAACACTGCCATTATTGTTGCATATTTTACCTGCTCTTCAAAACTGTCATTTCTTTAATTTCTTGCTTGTCTCAGCATTAAAAGTCTTGCAGGGATAATTCACCCTTAACATTTGGCACTTGGGCATGTATACCCAGGTACATGACAAAACTGGCGCATGGAAAATGGCACTTTAGCGGGCATGTGCAAAACTTGGCATGTGCAGTAGCTAAATGGTAGTTAAATCATTCCCAGATACATGCAGCTTGAGTGGCATTTATCATGCTACCATAAATAATATAAGATTGTATTTTTAGTCTCTGTCCAAGCTGCCCAGGAATGCCAATTGGCACTGAGGGTACAGAGTTTTACTTTTTTATAAATAAATGAAAATAAAGCTATTGAAAGTAGACTGAATGGGTTACACAGCAAATGTAGGCTGAGCTGTAAACTTAAAACCTGCTGAAGCAATGGTATGCCCACTTTTATGACAGATGCTTAACCATAGAGCCACATTCTCCGTGTAGTACTCTGCGTTAATTGGACTTGAATTTCTAAAATCAGGATCTTTCCTTTTTTAAAGCGGACAGCAGAGTAATTGAACAACTGTCTGACAATTCTGAAATTGTCCCTAATTTGACAGGGAATGTCACATTATATATCATTAACATTAACTATTCAAGACAAGCATAAATTGTCTCCTCCTATAAGTTTGCACTGGCATTCTCCCAGTAATTCTAGTCTGTCACTTTAATCTTTCTAACTGGCTGCATGTCTTCTGTGGAAATCATTCATTATAATTCAGAGGTCAAGGGTTGTAGTACTTAATTACTAAACAAACATGAGACAAAATGCATTTCTCCCAGAGCTTGGAAAAGTTACTTTTCTGAACTACAACTCCCATCAGCCCAATCCAGTGGCCGTGCTGGCTGGGGCTGATGGGAGTTGTAGTTCAAAAAAGTAACTTTTCCAGGCTCTGAATTTTCTCCATAGTCTTTCAAAGGTTAGTTTTGTGTAAATGCCAACTGAAGAACCCCCAGGGTTCTGATATTATAAAGCTCCTTTGTCTCTTACAAAATCTACACACCATATTTAGATATCAGCTTGAAGATACAGAACCATATTTTAGGGACCATAGGCCACAGCAGTGTTAATTCTTCCAGCTTCGGTTACATTATATAAAAAATGAATCCCAAAAGAACAACTATTGTAGGGTCTATCATCAGATGATTTTGAGCAGTTATGTTTCTTTTCAGTCAAAATTCACACCCAGCTATGAAGGGTTATTACAAAAAGATCAATAGCACAATCTTGTGCATGTTTACTCAGACATAAGTCTCACTGTTTTCATTGGAACTTGTTTCTGCATAGAGCTGCAGCCTCAGTGTATCCGGCCCCTTAAACTTTAGTAGGACATCATACTAAATCACAAGGGGGCTTGAGAGACATGTCATGAAATTAATATGTTGGTAGTATGACCAGTAGTATTTTAAGGCTTAGAGATGTACGGTAAATAACAACTCATTTAAAAGAGAAATAAATGAGGAAATAATTTTTGAGAGAAAGATTATATTTTTTACCACAGTATTGTCTCAGACACTCGATTATAAGATGGGGTGGGGAACCTGTGGCCATCCAGATGTTATTGGACTACAACTCCTATTATTCCTGACCATTGGCCATGCTGGATGGGGCTGTTGGGAATTGAAATCCAACAGCATCTGGAAACCCATGGGTTCCCTATCCCTATTACACAGAAACTAAAAAGCAAGCATCTGTGAATTCTCTTCTTCTTCTTCTTCTTCTTCTTCTTCTTCTTCTTCTTCTTCTTCTTCTTCTTCTTCTTCTTCTTCTTCTTCTTCTTCTTCTTCTTCTTCTTTGCATAATGCCTGCTTTGACAATAGTTCTGTTCCCATTTATTTGACAGTAAGTCCCAATATATATGAGACTTACTTCTGGATAGACATAAATAGGACTGTATTGTTAGTTTCCAGACGCTTGCCCAACACAGGCTGTAAATCTGTTCCCAAACAGGTCATATTCCCAATCAACAATACTTTCGTTTATCTGGTTCAAGTTTCCATTGTTCACCCTCATTCAGTGTATTGCTGACCTCCAATGTGAGTTCAGAACTTAGTCCAGTGCACCAAATACAATATAATCCTATGGTGTCTTTATGACCAATGGTCAAGGATGATGGGAGTTGGAGTCCAACATCATCTGAAGGGCCACAGATTCTCTGTCCCTGACCTAGGCTTATAAAATCCATTGCACAGACCTGGCTCAATTTGAGCCGCTTCTCTGCTGCTGCTGCTGCTGGTGCTGTAGCAACTCCTAGTACTGTGATATACTGTTGCCCAGCCCTGAATATGCCCATGTACCATGATTTGCTTGTTCTGCCTTTGCCCTTGTCCTGCCATCCAGGAACAGAGACTGGTTGAGGCATGACACATTTATTGCTAATTAGCAGAAGTTAAAGCTGGTATCCTTCTGTTGGAACAAGTTAAAATCTTTTTGGCTTTGTGTTAAGCTAGACATAATTTGGTATTTTTTTGTATTGTGTTTTGTGGATGTTTTTATTGTCTTTAGTGCTTTTATTATGTTGCACACACTGTTTTGGGTGTAATATTTTTGGCACAGAATGGGCTATACAAAGCATTAAATAAATAAATATTTTAATGATTGCATCTATAATCACAATTGTACGATGGCAGCAAAACAACACAAAGTACGGTGCACATGAAAAGCTGCTCTCAGAGGACTGTTGCCTGCACAGTATTTATTTATTAGCTTTTTATAGTTTTCTCCCATCTCTCTCCCCTCCCCCTATTAATGTAAATTTTTATTTGCTTCCTATACAAAAGACAGCCATGGCTAGAAATCCTAGAGTTGAATTTTTACTTTTATTTGTATTATTAAACTCAAAACTCTATATTTCATGCTTGGATGGTTAAATTTAATCCCAGTTTGAGAAAACTATTATTCTGAGGACAATTACATTCCCACAGATATAGAGGAATGCTTTTAAATGATTCACTTTTTAAAATTTAATCTATATTATGCTGGTTTTCCATATTTTTGTTTTAATTTTCTGTGTCACACAGCCAATGTTCCACAAACCTCAAAGCTATAATACTACACAGAGATAGAGAACTGAAGAAATATAGACATATAACACACTTTAGTCATGCCCTAAACTGAATTCACTAACAAAAACCTTGATCTGGAAATACATTCCATTAACTTCAGCAGAAGTGATAAGAAGGAATCTTTACAACAGGGGTGGGGAACTTGTGGCTTTCCAGATGTTGTTGGTCTCCAACTCTCATAAGCCCCAACTGGCATAGCCACTGGTAAGATATGTGTTGTAGTCCAACAACATCTGCAAGGTCACAGGTTCCTCATTCCTGTTGGACAGAGCAATCCAACTTGCTGAAGGCCAGTAGGAGCGAAGCTGGCCGAGGGAGAGCGGGTGGAAGGGGCCGCCACATCCGTTGGCCACTCAGAGGTCTCTTGGAGAGGAGGACACTAGCTGTGGGGACAGGGCATGGCAGAAGAAAATACATGTTTCCTTCCACCACCCCTTTTCCTGGAGTACTGGCTGCCACAATGGAGGGCCATGGGAGGGAGCTGAATGGGGCCTGGATAAGTCCCCCTCAGCCCCTCCTCCAACACCCCCCCAGAATGCCCCTTTTGCAGGCCTTCTGCCAGCTTGCATCAGCTCCCCTTATACTGTGCTGGGCTTCCCTGGCACACCTCCAGCTGATCTGGCTGGGTCCTGGCTCAGCCATACCTGGCTCAGCTGAGGTTTGCCATATTCAGCACACCTCAGCCCAGCATAAATAGGAGTTGGATTGCGCCCTTAGAAACATAGCTGTATAAGTTTGTATGCATATTTACTTAGAGTAAATCCCACTTAGTCTGTTTGGGAGTAATACCCATTGAATTCAGTGGGCCTTGTACCTGAGCTGATGTGGATGGGATTGTGCTGTTAAACAAGTTTAGCATTAGGGTGGCCATATGCTGAAAATCCCTCTATTACAGCTGACAGAGCCTTGTACTCCTTTGCATATGGATATTTCTGACTATCCCACATAAAACCATATTTTCACCCTCTGAAAACAAACCACATGGACTGCACACCATATGAGCTGCTTGCACTGGAAGCAGGAAAGATTGATTTCTGAATGCTGGCCACACAAGATGCTGAAGGAGCATTGGAGAGATGAATTACTACAATATGAAATGCTCCAGAAATCCAGACACCTATGATTATGTGCGACACTGTTCATGATTCCTGAATATTAGTATAATTCTGCCACAGGGAACTAGCCAGGAGGGAAAATCTTTTTGTTTTGTTATTTTATGTCATGATTCACTTTGAATTATTGGGAAAAACAGTGTTAAAATGTTTTCAAATGAATTCTAAAAGTTGAGAAATGAGCTACAACTTATTAAATCTAGCACCAGAAGGACAAAGGAAGGATTCATCTCCGATGCCTCTGAAATAATCTGGAAGTTTTTGCTCCAATAAATAAGCCAATACTAAAGCAGAGCTTGGAAAAGTAACTTTTTTGAACTACAACTCCTATCAGCTCCAGCCAGCATGGCCACTGGATTGAGCTGATGGGAGTTGTAGTTCAAAAAAGTAACTTTTCCAAGCTCTGCTTTAGTACTCTGCATTTTAGAAATAGACCAATTCACTTTAAAGCCTTATTTTTCTAGCAGAAGCAGCCAGCGAGGGAGACAGTGCCGCGGAGCTGCCTTCCCAAATGTGGCATCACTGTTGCTTACCTGGATGGTGCAGGAGCAAAACAGGCTGGCAAATGGGCTTGGGGCTGCACCAGCAGATCCAACACAGCATTATTTGCCTATAGCCTTTTTAAAGCCATCGAAGATAGTGGTCACTGCTGCATCTTCCAAGAGCGGTCTCACCATAGGTTTGTATAGCAGCATTATGATATTGTTTCATTTTCATTCCCTTTCCTGATGAACTCTTAACATAGAATTTGCCTTTTTCACAATTGTTGCTGTTTTAATAATGGGTTTAAGTGATGTTTTAATGATATGCCACATGTTTATGAAATGTATGTAGCCTTCTCTGTGATCTTGTGGTGAAGGGCAGATAATAAAGCCAAATGATAAATAAATAAATAAAGCTCCTAAATTTTTCCACCACAAAATCTTTTACCTACTTTCACCTATCCCGATCCCCATGTTTACAAACTTAATATGCCTGGTGGGCGGGGTGGGGAGAGAGAAGGGATTTCCTCCAAACAAGTCTGTTTTTAGAAGCTATGCTTAAATCCCTTTCCCCCCACTATTTCTTCTATATCTGGAATTCAAATGCTATCTAGATTAGAGGATTAGAGTATCTAATGACTCTTCTGCTTTTTGTCTCAAATAAAAACATGTTGCATGTAACTGTGGCTGAGTCCTTCGCACACTTCCCTGAGAGTAAAATCTATCAATCTCAGTGGCACTTATTTATGAGTAAGCATGCAACATGAGACCTGTAAAAGGTGCTTGCACAGAACGATCCCATGCATGTTTACCCAAAACTAAGTGTTAGTGCTTTCAATGGGATTTAAAGAATGTTTCCTGATAGGTGTTTATTGTGGGAGTGGGGTGGCTCATCCATGCAAGTTTACCAGAGCATCCACATTATTATTTCTTAGATTTATTAGTCACTTGATACCCAAAGGTCTCCAAGCAACTTGCAACATTACACTACATTGTTGGCATCAAAATGACAGCCTGTATTTACTCCATGTTTAACCATTCAGCAGAAAATCCAATAGGATAAAAAATTGCCAATGACCTGCTTGCAATACCCCATGATCAATTTGCGAACCACTCTTACTAAGAACTACAACCTCAGGCTTCTATCCATTCGACGCCTGAGTGTAAGTCCCATTGATTTCGGTGAGACTTCATTCTGTGGAGACATGCACACCTGTGAAAACACTCTAACATCACAATCCTATACATGTCTATGGCGAGTAAGTCCCATTAAATCCAGTGGGTCTTATTCCCCAGTAAGTGTGCATGGGATTGCAACCTAAGTAATACTGCAACCCTAGGCCAGTTTACAGACCTATGGGATTGTTATGTAAGGAGCATTTCTCTGAGGCTTCCCTAGCGCGGGAAAGAGAGGTGGGGAACCTGTGCCTTTCCAGGTGCTGCTGGACTCCAATTCCCATCATCCCTGACCATTGGCCATGTTGGCTGAGGGTGATGGAAGGTGGAGTCTAACGACATCTGGAGGGCTACAGATTCTCCCGCCCGCCATGATCTTTCTCTCTGGACCCACGGCTCTCATCGAAGCCGTTTTTCTTGTAACTGACGGGCCGCCATCCCTCCCCTGTCCCTCTTAGACACACCCGCGTGCAGAAAAGGGCTTGCATCGCGTGCGAGGCGCTGCCCTGGTTATTTTTCACACCCTCTCCGCGCGTTGCCATGAGCTGAGAGCGCCTGCCTTTCGGAGCCCGCGAGGGAGCTCGGGTTGTCTACACGTCACCTGCCCCCAAAGCTCCTCCCCCTTTCTCAGCCCAATCTAGCCCGAGCTTAGTCGGGCAAGGGTGAGGCGAGCCGCCCTCTATGGCACGCGCGGGTCGCCTGTCGTCGAGTGCCGCGCGCTCCAGCTAGCTGGCTAGCAGAGAGCAGCCGACGCTCTGCCTCTCCCGCTGAGCGCTGAGCCGGAAGAATGAGAGAGTCATGAATCTATTAATGAACTCCGCACGCGGGAGTTCCAGCCAGGATCGGGCTTGCGTTTCCTCAAAGCCGCTCTTTCCCCCCCTTCTTTTTCCCGTGTTTATGGTCACTGGGACTGATTAATGAATCATGAGGTGGCTGCTGTTAATGCATTTATCTGGGACGGACTGTACCGCAGCCTTCAGCCTTAGCACGGTGGGGTGAAGCGAGCGCGCGCGCGACAGCAACCTTCCCGTTTTCCTCGGGTGCTCCGACACCTGCAGCCGACCCCGCTTCTCTGCCTGTCTGCCTGCCGCCCGCCGCCCCATAGACAGACCCCGCAAGCTGAAAAACCATCGCTCCCCATGGCTCCCGAGAAGGTAACAATAACGTGAAGGGGCTTGTCTCTCCCCGACCCCCATATGGAAACCAGTTCTCTCTTCCAGGGAAGGAAGAAGCCAGAATTTCGAGGGGCGGGAGGCGTACTTGGGACGGGGTGGCGTCGTCAATGTTAACGGCTTCTCTAAGGTTCAGGCTGCCTCTAGTCACGGGAAGCGAAACGAGTCCACGTGTAAATGGGTCGCGCGCGCGCGTGTGAATGTGATGCCCTCATAAATTCTTCACCGGAGCCATGCAGTAGTGAGAATGTATCTTTGTCTGGTAAGACTGTACACATGTCGAGTTTGGACTTCTCTCTGCTGATGCTGTAAGAGTGTAAGGGGAGAAAAATGGTCCCTTTGAAATGGGGATGGGGAAGTCCATCCAAACTTGCAGGTCACTGGCGATGTGGCTGGGGTGGATTGACAGCTATAAAATATTAAACACAGCTAATGCGCTGACTTCATCTTCCAGTACTTACTCAAGAGTAATGAAGGCATGCTAATTAATTTACATACTGGGAATTATCTTGGAAGAAAGAGGGGAATGAATGCCGGTTCACCTCTCCATTGTACCTTCTCCAGAAGAGTTAAGTTCTCTGAATCTAGGGGATACATTTTTTGTTTATTTTTGGCTATGATGATTTAGCTTTGGTTAACACACAACAATATAGTGCATCTCCAAAGAGCTGTATTTAAATTTCCCACTTGGGAAAAAAACCATGCCATGTAAATTGGTGTCAATTGCAGGTTAGCTAATTTAGTTTACAGTAAGCTGCAGTCATTTATTGCAAGCCTGGAGAGAGAGAGCTGTCTTTTCTAATCAAACACAGATAATTCACTTCAGTTGCTTAATTTCTAACAAATCAAGTGCCCCAGGGCACAAGCCAGCCTAGTAGTTGTGTGTCCTGATCTGGTAGCTCAGTTTCTTACTTCTGAATTTGTAGAGGCAGATGCCGCTAATTCAGCAGTGTGGAAAAGGAACTCTGCATGTGCTCAGATGCATGGTATGCTTATTACTTTGCATGTTCCATGGCTGAGACCTGACACTGAAAATAGTTCTTGCAGCTGAGCAATGGTCTGTATTCAACACTGAGTCACATACATTGTCCATTGTTAAATGGGATTTTATATATATTAAATCTGTTTCAGTTTTAAACTGTAGAATGATTGCTACTATTTAGGTGATGAGTACTGAATTTCATGTACACTCTCAAGCACTTGAGTAAGTATAATGATTTTTATATATATATATGTGCAGTTCAACATCGTTCTTCAATCCAGTACTTCCCATATAAATAGGTCACACCCCTCATGTATTTTTGTAATGCATTTCTAGTTTAGCTGGTGATGGGACTAAAATGAATGAATTTGGCTGTGTACTGTGTTCAACGGTTGGTTCAACCATTGTTGTTGTTTTTTAGGGGGGGTGTCTGACATTTCAATGTGGCCATTCCATAAAACTCTGTATTACAAAACCTGTTATATGGAGAAGGGGCAGAGTGTAATTGTAATGGCAAAACTAGCATATCAATCTGTTAAAACCAATGAAATTAAACCTAAAATAAACAATGTCAGTTCAGGTTTGTTTGTGCAGCTTTGTAATATCCAGTATTTATGTGGAGACCTGAGGAAAGAGACTCTGAAAGTTCTTCCTTTGTGTTACAAAATCAGCCTCTAACAGAGAGCCAGAGATGACAGTCAGTTCCTTCATGTGACAGCAAAACTCACCCCGTCACCTTAAGAAGAAAAACTTTAACATGATCCATCTCATATGTTACTTTTATTTGTGGCCATTTCTGATTCTTGAAAGGGAACCAGGGAAGATTAACATAAATAATTCAACATGTTAGGCATTGCAATTCCTAATTTCAATAGACCAGCCTCTAAATTATGAGCTCAGTGCTAACTGCCGTCCTGGGAAGTAAATTCTTTTGATTGAATGGACCTTACCTTTAGTAAATGTGGTTAGGATCAGGCTGCAGCATCTGTTGTACAACACCAAATATACTTTTCAATTTGTATCAGGTAAGATAGACAGCCCCCAGCTGTTTACAGCTGGACTTCACTTAGAGGCTAAATTGCAAATCATTTCCCCAAAGGGCATTTTCAGATTGTTCTTAATGCATTCAAAATACAGTTATTACCTATTCATTGCAGACAGTATCCCCTCTCAAGGTCTCAGAGACAACACATTTCCCCATTGGTAATATTTTCCAAGTGGTGCTGGATTGGGGTAAGCGTTCAAGTGTAACAATACGAAAAATGTGTTAATCATCTGGTTATACCACTATTGGTACTCCAGGTTGTATGTTACTTTACAGCAGGGATCGGAACCACTTTGACAGGTAGGTGGGGCTGCACACCTCCCAG
The DNA here is from genome assembly GCF_030035675.1 of Rhineura floridana. Lineage (NCBI taxonomy): Eukaryota > Metazoa > Chordata > Lepidosauria > Squamata > Rhineuridae > Rhineura > Rhineura floridana. Next base: position 50,744,083 of record NC_084486.1, read on the forward strand.
TCACCTGATGTCATATGACATGAGGTCTTTGGAAGTTCAAGCAAGTCTTCTTTGGATCCCTGACCTCTGTGGTTGCAAAGGAAGATTCTTTACAGAGACTCAGTCTTATAAGCAAGTACACAATTTCTCTGTTTCCCATCTTCAAACAGTCAAGAGGTTAGGAAAACTTTTAGCACTGAACATAAGAACATAAGAACATAAGAAGAGCCTGCTGGATCAGGCCAGTGGCCCATCTAGTCCAGCATCCTGTTCTCACAGTGGCCAACCAGGTGCCTGGGGGAAGCCCGCAAGCAGGACCCGAGTGCAAGAACACTCTCCCCTCCTGAGGCTTCCGGCAACTGGTTTTCAGAAGCATGCTGCCTCTGACTAGGGTGCCATTGATAGCCCTGTCCTCCATGAATTTGTCTAATCTTCTTTTAAAGCCATCCAAGCTGGTGGCCATTACTGCATCTTGTGGGAGCAAATTCCATAGTTTAACTATGCGCTGAGTAAAGAAGTACTTCCTTTTGTCTGTCCTGAATCTTCCAACATTCAGCTTCTTTGAATGTCCACGAGTTCTAGTATTATGAGAGAGGGAGAAGAACTTTTCTCTATCCACTTTCTCAATGCCATGCATAATTTTATACACTTCTATCATGTCTCCTCTGACCCGCCTTTTCTCTAAACTAAAAAGCCCCAAATGCTGCAACCTTTCCTCGTAAGGGAGTCGCTCCATCCCCTTGATCATTGTGGTTGCCCTCTTCTGAACCTTTTCCAACTCTAGAATATCCTTTTTGAGATGAGGCGACCAGAACTGTACACAGTATTCCAAATGCGGCCGCACCATAGATTTATACAACGGCATTATGATATCAGCTGTTTTATTTTCAATACCTTTCCTAATTATCGCTAGCATGGAATTTGCCTTTTTCACAGCTGCCGCACACTGGGTCAACATTTTCATCGTGCTGTCCACTACAACCCCGAGGTCTCTCTCCTGGTCGGTCACTGCCAGTTCAGACCCCATGAGCGTATATGTGAAATTCAGATTTTTTGCTCCAATATGCATAATTTTACACTTGTTTATATTGAATTGCATTTGCCATTTTTCTGCCCATTCACTCAGTTTGGAGAGGTCTTTTTGGAGCTCTTCGCAATCCCTTTTTGTTTTAACAACCCTGAACAATTTAGTGTCATCAGCAAACTTGGCCACTTCACTGCTCACTCCTAATTCTAGGTCATTAATGAACAAGTTGAAAAGTACAGGTCCCAATACCGATCCTTGAGGGACTCCACTTTCTACAGCCCTCCATTGGGAGAACTGTCCGTTTATTCCTACTCTCTGCTTTCTGCTTCTTAACCAATTTCTTATCCACAAGAGGACCTCTCCTCTTATTCCATGACTGCTAAGCTTCCTCAGAAGCCTTTGGTGAGGTACCTTGTCAAACGCTTTTTGAAAGTCTAAGTACACTATGTCCACTGGATCACCTCTATCTATATGCTTGTTGACACTCTCAAAGAATTCTAATAGGTTACTGAGACAGGACTTTCCCTTGCAGAAGCCATGCTGGCTCTGCTTCAGCAAGGCTTGTTCTTCTATGTGCTTAGTTAATCTAGCTTTAATCATACTTTCTACCAGTTTTCCAGGGACAGAAGTTAAGCTAACTGGCCTGTAATTTCCGGGATCCCCTCTGGATCCCTTTTTGAAGATTGGCGTTACATTTGCCACTTTCCAGTCCTCAGGCACGGAGGAGGACCCAAGGGACAAGTTACATATTTTAGTTAGCAGATCAGCAATTTCACATTTGAGTTCTTTGAGAACTCTCAGGTGGATGCCATCCGGGCCTGGTGATTTGTCAGTTTTTATATTGTCCATTAAGCCTAGAACTTCCTCTCTCGTTACCACTATTTGTCTCAGTTCCTCAGAATCCCTTCCTGCAAATGTTAGTTCAGGTTCAGGGATCTGCCCTATATCTTCCACTGTGAAGACAGATGCAAAGAATTCATTTAGCTTCTCCGCAATCTCCTTATCGTTCTTTAGTACACCTTTGACTCACTTATCATCCAAGGGTCCAATCGTCTCCCTAGATGGTCTCCTGCTTTGAATGTATTTATAGAATTTTTTGTTGTTGGTTTTTATGTTCTTAGCAATGTGCTCCTCAAATTCTTTTTTAGCATCCCTTATTGTCTTCTTGCATTTCTTTTGCCAGAGTTTGTGTTCTTTTTTATTTTCTTCATTTGGACCAGACTTCCATTTTTTGAAGGAAGACTTTTTGCCTCTAAGAGCTTCCTTGACTTTGCTCGTTAACCATGCTGGCATCTTCTTGGCCCTGGCGGTACCTTTTCTGATCTGCGGTATGCACTCCAGTTGAGCTTCTAATATAGTGTTTTTAAACAACTTCCAAGCATTTTCGAGTGATGTGACCCTCTGGACTTTGTTTTTCAGCTTTCTTTTTACCAATCCCCTCATTTTTGTGAAGTTTCCTCTTTTGAAGTCAAATGTGACCGTGTTGGATTTTCTAGGCAATTGGCCAGTTACATGTATGTTTAATTTAATAGCACTGTGGTCACTGCTCCCAATCGGTTCAACAACACTTACATCTTGCACCAGGTCCCGGTCCCCACTGAGGATTAAGTCTAGGGTTGCCGTCCCTCTGGTCGGTTCCATGACCAACTGGTCTAGGGAATAGTCATTTAGAATATCTAGAAACTTTGCTTCTTTGTCATGACTGGAACACATATGCAGCCAGTCTATGTCCGGGTAGTTGAAGTCACCCATTACTACCACATTTCCTAGTTTGGATGCTTCCTCAATTTCATATCTCATCTCAAGGTCTCCCTGAGCATTTTGATCAGGGGGACGATAGATCGTTCCCAGTATGAAGTCCCTCCTGGGGCATGGTGTCACCACCCACAACGATTCTGTGGAGGAGTCTGCCTCTTTTGGGGTTTCAAGCTTGCTGGATTCAATGCCTTCTTTCACGTATAGAGCGACTCCGCCACCAATACGTCCTTCCCTGTCCTTCCGATATAGTTTATATCCAGGGATAACCGTATCCCACTGGTTTTCTCCATTCCACCAGGTCTCCGTTATGCTCACTATATCAATGCTCTCCTCTAAGACCAAGCACTCCAGTTCTCCCATCTTGGTTCGCAGGCTCCTAGCATTAGCGTACAGGCACTTGTAAGCAGTGTCTCTCTTCAAGTGTCTTTGGCACTTGTGGTTAGGCCTGTGGTAATTTTGCTCTTCTGAATTTATATCCTGTGCCCCTGCTCTCACAATGCCTACTTCTAGGCCTACCCCTTTTAAAATTTCATCATTTCTTTGGTTTTTATCCCAGGGGGGAGGTTTATTCCGAACCGGACCTTTCTCAGCTCCTGTCGGGTTTCCCCCCTCAGTCAGTTTAAAAGCTGCTCTGCCACCTTTTTAATTTTAAGTGCCAGCAGTCTGGTTCCATTCTGGTTCAAGTGGAGCCCGTCCCTTTTGTACAGGCCTGGCTTGTCCCAAAATGTTCCCCAGTGCCTAACAAATCCAAACCCTTCCACCCGACACCATCGTCTCATCCACGCATTGAGACTGCGAAGCTGGGCCTGTCTGGCTAGTCCTGCGCGTGGAACCGGTAGCATTTCAGAGAAAGCCACCTTGGAGGTCCTGGCTTTCAGCATCCTACCTAGCAACCTAAATTTTGCTTCCAGGACCTCACGGCTGCATTTCCCCATGTCGTTGGTGGCAACGTGCACCACGACCACTGACTCCTCCCCAGCACTGTCTACCAAACTATCTAAACGACGGGCGATATCCGCAGCCTTCGCACCAGGCAGGCAAAACACCTTGTGGTTTACACGGCCATCACACACCCCACTGTCTATGTTCCTAATGATCGAATCACCCACTACAAGGATCCCTCCACCCCCTGGAGATATATCCTCGGCACGAGAGGATAGCTGCTCATCCCCCAAGGAATGGGTCCCTTCTAAGGGATCGTTTCCCTCTTCCTCAGCTGGATGCTCTCCTTCCCCGAGACCATTGTTCTCCATGATAGCAGGAGAGCTATCATCGTTGGAGTGGGACACAGCTATAACGTCCCTGAAGGCCTCCTCCACACACCTCTCTGCCTCTCTCAGCTTTTCCAGGTCCGCCACCTTGGCCTCAAGGAAATGAGGTCGTTTCCGGAGAGCCAGGAGCTCATTGCACCGAGAGCATACCCACGACTTCTGTCCAACAGGCAGATAGTCGTACATGCTGCAGGCGGTGCAAAACACTGGAAAGCCCCCACACCCCTGCTGGCTTCTTACCTGCATAGTTTTGTTTAAGGTTTATTACGTCAATGGGTTGGAGACTGCAGTTTAGTCGAGGTCAGGGAACAGACGGGCAGAGTGGGGGGCCCTGGCCTCCTCGCCCTGCTGCCGAACTCGCTCTGCTGCTTAACTCACCTTGATGCTTCGTCAGCTGGGGCTCCCTCTAGCTCGTGGAGCAGGCTGTCCTAAAGACCATTGGTAGACTCGTGTTCCATGTGCTTTATCCTGCTTCAGATATTTTAAAAAGTGAAAGGGGATTATTATGTCAGTCTATGTTGGATACATTTCTTGAAGTTCTCCTTAATTTTGGGTATAGCTTGTTAGGTCAGTCACAAAGGGAACTGTGTACAGAAAAGTTATCAGAAATCCCACTGTATATGTGGAAGCTCCCCATGTGGGCCTTTGGATTTCAACAGGATATCAGGTAGTGTAATTTAAAAAAGAAAAAAACAGGTTTTGTAGGATTTGTGCTTCATTATAACTAATAGTCAGCCCTATCTAACAATAGTGCAGGTCAGAGCATTGAAACAATATGGCAGATCACATGTGATATAACATATATGAGATTTGAGGTTTGTTGTCAGTTGTAATGAAACTCTTTTTGATGTCACTGTGAGTTTTGCACTGGTCAGGACTTTATTCTCCGCTCACAATACACTCAGTGTTATTACAGCATAAGGTAGATATCCTACAGAGGCTCAAATTTCTTCTAGTTCTGCCTCCACCCAGTCTTATATCTCATGAATGAGTGAGAATATAAACTGCAGATCTATTCTATCCCTGTTGCTATATTCTAATAATTTTAATATGATTGCCCATTTGAGCAATTTATTATGGTATTTGAAAATGTTTGAAACACATTTGAAAAACAGACCAAGTTTATGCTTCCTTGATTTTTTCTCTCTCTTACTCTGGAGGTTTCTTCCCTTAACTGTTTGCCTTTGGCTTAGCTCCCCGCCCTAGTGTCTAGGATGAGAATATATTTGGGTAGCTGACTCATCTCAGTTTTGTCTTGGATATTCTTGGGGAAAGGATCAAACCCACTAATTTCTTGCCTTTGGAGAAACTTATGACAAAGTTCGAGAACTCTGGAGCTATTAAGCCTTGTATTGACTGGGATTTAGTCTCTGATTTAAGTTGAATGTGACTGGCATATGCTATACTAATATGACTGGAGAAACACAGTAGATCTCTGATGCATAAAGATTGCTAAAATCTTATTTATGTTGCTTTTGACTTTCTATTATGTTACTATAACTAGTTGGCTAATTAGTTAATTTTATTTTAGTGTGGTTTCTAAATTTTCTTTTCCATGCTAGCTGGAAGTCACTGGACAGCAAGCAGTGTTGTATGTATTTCCTTTAGTCTTGTTGCTCAATCTATATCATACCTTTCTGTAGCATGGTGCACCCAAAGCTTAATGATGTGCGTCAAAGATAGTCCCATCTGGTTTTTCAATTCTTGCAGCAGACTAAAGTGTTTGCCTTTTCAAATCTTAAAAATCTGGTGTTACCTGTTTTCTGATGACACATGAGTTTAAAGAAGCTGAACAGGGCAAAACTGCAATATTGCTCGACATACTGTAAATGATGCACAGTTTACTTTATGGCTGGTCTAAATTGGTGATGATTTGAGCATGCTCTCTTTAGCTATCTTGTTTTGAGTTGAATATTATTCACAGGTGCTTGGCATCATAAATTGTACACCAGTATATTTAGAGATTAACATGTCAGAAAGATGTTTCTCAGGGGTCAGCTGTAGCCATACATTTTTTAAGAATTGTTTGTACAGAACCTTACTAGAAGGCATCATCTGTCTTCAGACTGCAAACTTGACAGTTCAGGCTTGCTTAGCTGAGCTATTTACGCTTTGATAGCCTTTCTTTTTACTGTCTTACAGTTTAGAACCATCATTTCATCTCATGATGCAAAACAAAGTTGTCTGCTATGGCAAATATTCCTTACAAAATATACTGAGTGTGAGCATGTTAATCATACAGAGTGTGTTGCAGAGTAGCGGAATTAGGTATTTGAGCTTCTGAGTGAGCTTTGTGTATTTGAATTTTTGCTAAAAATTACACCTTCCCTGGAATTAGTCAGACAGAGACTTTAAGCTTAAAATAAGAAATAACTACTTTATTCCAGAAGTACATACTTGATAGGAAAGATTTCTACATCTAGCTAACTAGCTAAGTTGGAGATGCAAACACTAAGCCTAGTGTTTGCTCTCATGCTTGGAGGAGAGGGAGAGACAAAGAGAAGATGTCTGCTCTCCCTCTCAAGAGAAAAAAAAGAAGATAAAGAAGGAAGGAGGCCAAAAGATGTGGTCAACATCCTAAGCATATCAGTCTAGCAGGAAAGGAGAGTCAACAGATCAAATGATCGGTATTACCCTAGCAGTCAGGAGGTCTCCTCTCTATCTACCCTTTTAACCCCAAGCAGCCTCAACCCACGAGTTCGAGTTGAACCTCATATTCCAACAGACTGCTCATTTTTAGGCCAGCAAGCCTGCACTTGGGCTTGGGTTAGGAAGAAAATGCTTTGAAACTTGCAGTGTAAGTGAATTAACACACATAATCTGATGAGATGCTACAGTGTAGGTAGAAAAGTTCCTTGCACATATTTAGTAGGAAATATTATAACTGCTTTCTAGCTTCTGATTGTAGGATATAATGTCCTGACAAAGATGGAAACAGGCTGGTAGTCTTTTGTGAAGTAACACACAACACAGCAAAAGGTTTGAAGGAACTGGTATGATTTCAAACCAGTTGGTTCCAGATGAAAATGACAAGTGCCTCATAAAGTGTAGGATTGGACTGAGTTTCAGTCCTCTGCACAGCTTCCTTTTCCTCACCTATTGGTGCTACTTTTACTGGCACAATCTCCCAAAACCCTTGTTCATAATTATTATCCTTGGTCATCATAACCCTGTATATTTTAAAAAGGTTGAAATCCTTTAAATAAAGTTATAGAAGCAAAATTTATACAAGATATTCAGGTCTTAAACTATCCTAAACTTGAGGATTTTTTCTGTAGAAAAGTGGGTTATCCATAACTTGTACTGAATATTTGATAACTATATAGGTAGACCTTCATAGCAATTGATGCCCATGTAACATTTTTTCATGCCAGTGTAATATTTTTAAAAGGAGATCCACTGCCGTGTAGCGGGCAGAGAGCTGGACCAGGGAGACCCAGCTGTAAAGTTTCCTGGGATTCACAGCAAACCATGAGACAGTCATAAGTTATATAAGCTGCTCTTGAGCATGCAGCAAGTTGCTAATGGGAAGCATATTTGTATCAATTAACTAAAATCATTAATTTTTTAGTCCAGCAGCCAGAACTAGATTTTTGTCTATAACCTTGCAATTTTTGTGCATAGTGTTTTACAACAATTTTTGTTTGTCCTGACTATGCTGAATCAGAATCTGAGTGATGTCACCTTTGAATATATTCAAGATAGTGTCCATCATATCTGGAAAAATAGAAGAGCTTAATAGCTTGGATCCTGGAATAGGTTAATTTATGAAATTCACGGAATGAAAGTTTCCCATCCCCTCCTCCCCTCTGGAGCCACATGCATTGCCCAAAAAGGTTCTCTAACTTATCTCCTGGGCAATATGGAATGGGGACTTGCGTAGAAGGCTGCAATCACCCCAAATTGGGCTTGGATCTTTTGATAACTTAAAGAAGTAGTGGGTGACTGCCTGCTGGGTTGGTGGGGTAAATGACAGAAGAGTGCAGACCAGCTAACAGTAGATGGAGCTAGGGGTAGGTGGAGCCAGAGATCACAAGTTGCAGAACACACTTGATACAGAGACCAATACAGGTTGATGCACACTGAGTTTAAGTGGGAAGGTGGGCAGAAAGAGCAAGGCTGTGGGATGGGAGCAGAAGAAATTGAGAGGCTAATGGGTGGGGAGAACTTTTCTGTGCTGCACTGCAGAAAAAGGAGTCCTCTTCACACAGCTTAGGCTGCTTTCACACATGGAGCTGATTACATTAGTTGAACAGATTAAAAAGGTAGTGCTTCTGTCCTGATTTCTAAAATCCCTTTCACACTGCAGTACCTGTTGCATTAAGGAACAGCAGCTTTTTCAGCCGATATACCGGCATTTCGTGCACCTGTCTTTCACACAGCTTGTTTTCATCCCTCACCCATGTGCACTGTTCCGCACTGTGTAGAAGGTCTAAGATCTCGTCCCGTTGCCATGCAAGTCCTCTCCCTTTAGGATCTGACTTTTTAAATTGTTTTAGTGGTATCAAGACAGGGCTTGTGTGGGAAATGCTGCTGCTATCTATGCTGATGCCGGAATACTGGTACAACGTTCGTCAGGAAAAAGAAAATCCCGCGCGACTAAAGGGTGGGAACACACTGCATGCTGGGATGCCTGTCACGTGAGCAGCTGCAGCTAGCGAAAAATTCCTGCAACCTTCTGGGTTCCCAGCCTTGCTTACGGATTATTTCTGGTATAATTTATCATGGAAATTTGTGCTAAACTTCCACTACATTCCACTAGAATTCTGGAGCTAGCTTGTGCGTTATGTGAAAGATCAAATATAATGCGCAAATTACCAGGTAAGAAATCATCAGAAAAATGGAATAAAGTACAGTGTGAAAGCAACCACAGAAATCAAACAGTGTTGTCATAACTCTCAGCCTCTGCTTTGAACCAGAGCAACATAATCTGCCTATTCCTTTTGCTGATTCTGCCAAGTCTCTACAGTTGTGTGTTGGCTAAGCAACCCTCTGTCAGAACAGAAGTGTAGCAGCAGCAGCAATGTGACTGGTTTTAAGAATCATAAATGAAATCTGAATGGTCCAGACACACCAATCAGAATAAAACTGAAGGGAATATTTTGAAGTGCTTATAGTGGATTGATTGTGGGCATTGGTCTGGAATGAACCACTTCATGCAAATTGCTATAAAGAACTGTATCTTGGTTGGATAGGTGTTCCCAATCTCAAGAAAGGGAAGATTGGTGAGTCTTATTTGGAAGATTGGTGAGTCTGCCTGAACACTGTTTTTCTATGTGAAATTTCTCAGAACAGGATAGGTTCCCCCCCCCTTCCTTTCCTTCTGAAGTGTTATGGGGACAAAGGGCAGCAATGAAGTAGGAAGACAGGCTGCTGGAGGGAATGGAAATGGTTGCTGTTGGTGGGTCACTACATCTTTTGTTCTTATGGGACAGCCACCCCTGTAAAGTTCAAAGAAGGGAAATTTCCTGTTCCCTACAACTGTAGATTCTGCTACAGTTTGCTGGACAGGGGAAATGGTTTTAGAAATTAAAACAGATTTGGAGCCATTGTGAAATACTTATCCAGAAAGTACTTTAACTTTAGTTTGAACATCACTTTTAAGGATGTTTATATCCTTTTCAATTTTAATTTTCTTAACTCTGCTGTTTTAAAGAAACAATCCATATTTAATTCATGCATGCTAACTGCCTATATAATATATTTATTTATTTAAAAAACCCTTGTATACTGCGATTTCATACAAAATATCAATGTAGTTTACAGTAATTATACATAAACAATGAAAACCACACAAAAATTTAAAACAGATCACCAGCTATGTTTGGTGGCAAATAAATGTTTTCAGCAAACCTTTAAAGGTGAATCTCTGTTGAAAAAGCATTCTACGGGACTGAGCCAATGACACCAAAGACTTAGTTTCATGTCATTGTCAAATAAACCTCACCAGCTTGGGGTTAAATGGAGAGAATTAGCTGGTGTGGATCATAGAGTATTGGATTAGGAAGAGTCTGCTATAAAACTCCAGGACAATTTTTCTTTTTTCTTAGCCTACTTCATATGGTGGAGTCTCTCTCTGTGTGTATGGATATATGGCTTATATGCAATGCTGTGTCAGCAGAGTTCCACTGGCAGGGCTCCATTCATTTACTCTTCTCCCCTGTGTGCCTCCAAATCTGCTCCAGGGGGTCTCACTACTCTCCAAGCTGATTTTGAGGGTGTATGGGGGACTGGAGGAAATAGGAGAGGGAGAGGAAATTCCATTGTGTGCACAGAAGTCCCTTGCGCCAGCTTTACAGCCCCTAGATATAGATGATAGTATGTTGGATACCATGCAAACAGCTGTGAAAAATCCCAGATAACTGACCACCTTGTATTTAATCATTCAATAGAGAACTGGACTCTCCAAGGAGGGCTAGAGGAAAGCCATTTGGGCTCCCAATTATGTGCTAGTGATCTCCTAGGAATGTTTTGGAGACTGCCAAGCCTGCATGTATCTTGGCACCTGGTGTGAAAACTGCCCAACCTGGCTTTGTTGATATTCTCGAGTTCCTACTGAGACAGTAACCAGGAAGGGTGGGAGAGATAAAGTGGGTTTAAGTTATGAGGCTGGAGAAAGACACACATGTGCCAGCACTCTTTTTATCTGCTTGCCTGCTTTAAGAGCAAGATGTTGGAACTTTAATAGAGAAAGGTAATGAATGAATTATATTTTCATGGACTATTGATTTTTTATTCATTCTGTTTTATTAACATATAAGAAAATATACTTTTATAATAAAAGGCTAAAATAAGGAGAATGGTCCCTGTTCTTAACTGTCTTGTCAGTGCTGTTTATTTATAATGCCAGTCTGCTTGAGATAGTGACTTTAATTAGCTCTGGGAATTTGAAAACTAGTAAAGCTACTGGCTTTGCACCTTTCAGGGAAAAACTATTAGGTACAGGGATGTGCTAGAATTCCTCCCAATTCGGATTTGGTACCAAATTTTCTATTAATTTGCTTATTATACAGCCACAAGAGTGGATTTTTCACATTCTGCAATGTTAAATTGAAAATACCCCCCATGCCATTCTGATGCTTCCCATAAGCTCATTGCAAAACAAAACCTTAAAAACTTACAGTCCTGAACTCAGAAATGCTTGCTTAACAACCCTGTCAATTTTCATGGCGATACACAAAACAGTCAGAGAGAATTGAGAGTTCAAAGTCTAAAAAGAGAGAAAAAAAACCCAGAGCCCTTTTGGACTTTTTTCTGTCAGAGTTCTCCTAATCTGTTGAAATTCATTAAAAATCAGCCATGTTCACAGAGTACCTGTAATCCTAATCCTGACTTTGCCCCATACTCTGACCTTCATCTTCTGCAGTTTAAAAGTTAAAAAAATGCCTGGCTGATTTTTAATTAATTTAAGAAATTTTGGCTTGAAGCCAATGATAACACGGGGCATGCTCAGTAAGTACCAACTGCCTGTTCTAAACGCCAGACTCACAGCTGCTGGACTTGCCTAATCAGGCAGCCACACCCACACCAGACTTTGATTTCACTTGAGACAGTCATGGCTTCCCCCAAAGAATCCTGGGAAGTGTAGTTTGTGAAGGGTGCTGAGAGGACACTCCTGTTCCACTGTGAGAGCTCCAGTGACCAGACTGGTTTAACAGTCAGCCACTCTGATTGAAGATCTGTGAGGGGAACAGGGTGTCTCCTAGCAACTCTCAGCACCCTTCACTAACTACACTTCCCAGAATTCTTTGAAAGAAGCTATGACTGTCCAAAGTGAAATAAAGGCCTGGTGTGGATGTGGCCAGGGACAGCTTTGGTTTAAATTTCAATGAGAGGCTACATGTGCCTGCTGTAGAATAAAAAGGTAGGGGAAATGCTGAAAAGCAATGATACTGTTCACAGTGTTTTTGTTTTGGAAAGGAAAAAGGCTCTCCTCTGCCCAGTGCCCACCCACCTAATCTCCTCATAGTGTTCGAATCCCCACACAGCCATGAAGCTGACTGGGTGACCTTGGGCCAGTCACTGCCTCTCAGACTCAGAGGAAGGCAATGGTAAAACCACCTCTCAATACCGTTTACCATGAAAACCCTATTCAAAGGGTCGCCATAACTCCGGTCGACTTGAAGGCAGTCCATTTCCATTTTCAAACATGATTGCACAGAAATAAATCCCATTGAACTCAAAAAGTATGCAAATGATCAAACTCCTCCCTCCTATCCCCTCCCTCTTGCCCCTTCCCTCCCCCTTCCTTTGCCCCTCCCTCCCCCTCCCCCTCCCCTTCCAATCCCCTCCTTTCCCTTCCCCCTCCTCCCCTCCCCTTCCTCATCTCCATGGTCAGTTTTACCTATCTTAAGCATGATTGCATGGAAGTAAATACCATTGAACTCAATAATTTACAAGCATGCAAATGATCAAACCTGCCCTCCCCTCGCCCTTCCTTTGCCCCCTCCAATACACTCCTTCCCCCTCTTCCTCCCCCATGGCCAGTTTTTCCTATCCTATGCATGATTGCATAGGAGTATATCCCATTGAACTCAATAAGCATGCAAATGATCAGACCTGCTTTTCCCCTCCTTCTCCTCTGCCTTCCTCCTCTCTTCCCCTCTTACTTCTTCCTGCTCCTCTGCCCACTCCAGCCCTCCTTCCCTCCCCCCCGGTCAGTTTTACCTATCCTAGGCATGATTGCATGGGAGTAAATTGCATTGAACTCAATAAACATGCAAATGATCAAACCTGTCCTTCTCCTCCTCTCCCCCTCCTGCCTGCTCCCATCCCAGTCCTCCCCTCTGCTTTTCTTTTCCTCCCTCCTCCCCTCCCCATCCCCTGTGGTCAGTTTCACCTATCCTAAGCGTGATTGCAGGGGAGTAAATCCCACTGAACTCAATACGCATTGAAATCCTTTATTTGCATTAGCTACAAGCCATTGCAATTAAAATGTATTCAGTAAAAACAATAGAGAGCAAATATACAACTTAATCAGATTTCCTGCTAAGATTCTAACATTTCTATAAGATACCAATCAATAGAATTAGTGTATCTACGGTCCCACATAAGAGAGATGGATGCAAATGATCAATCCTTTCTCAGCAAACTTGGACAGGATCCCATTTCTTATCTCTCGGATTAAAAAGCAGGGAAATTCACTAATAGGCAAAAAAACACCACTCACCATATGCTCAGAGGCACATGTTACGAAATTCTTCCAAGCTACACAGGAAGTAGATTGAACTGTGAAAGTCCAACCGAAATTGTGTTTGCATTTTGACAAATTTGTAGGGCAGTACAGTATCTCAGAGAGGAGGTCAGGTCTCCTGGTCGCCTGGTGCATTCACTATAGCTGCCCAATTTCCCTGCTTTTTAACGTTTGATAGAAATATCTGTGGGCTATAGGTACGTTCTTAAACCGCAAGTTTTTTTGCCAATTAGTGAATTCTCTGTTGTTGTCAATTGGAATTTAAGGAGCTGTTTTCTGTGGCTATCTTTGAAAATGATTTTTCAAATGCGGCTTTGCAACAATACTTCAGTGATACATTTGGATTTGATGGCAAGAAAATATCTGTGATGGAGGAAATTCCTATCAGACTTTTATTATATGACTATGACAGCAAGATTTTTGGGTGCGTAAAGATGGAAGATGGAAGATGGACCCAATATGGATAATGACAGAAGAGCGATTTAAAATTACTGGACTTAGTAGATTTGATGAGTTGGATTAATTGGCATGTTTATTTAGAAAAAAAATTTGATTGACATATATCTCAAGGATTGGAAACTTCTCTTTGACTTTTTGTGGAAGATTAAAATGATATGATGTTAATGAGATTTGAAACCAACTAAGATAACCGTTGGAGGAAGGTGATTTTATAATCTATTAAGAGATATGTTTGTTATATATTATAGATTTATAGCTGAACTATGACAAATCGGAAGTCAATATTCTTTCTTTTTTATATATATATATATATTTCTTTTTGTATTGTACTAGTTATTGATTTGTGTTGTTTTCTTTTTGTATTGTTTTGGTTTTGAAAATTGGAATAAAAATTAATTGAAAAAAAAAGAAAGAAAATGATTTTTGTTTTTAAAAACTGCTTCTAAAATATTAATATTAATAACAATAACTTTATAACAATATTTCCTTTCATTTATCATTTCATAATATCAATATTTTCTTTCAAAATATCAATATTAATATTAATATTTTTGGCAAGGGGAAAAAGGATCAGTAAAAGCAGCAGCTACTGGACAAAGAATGAACTCAAATTGAAACCGGCTTGTTAGGTTGGCAGAATGCTTTCGAACCCGCACCAGTCAATGGACCCCATCCCTTTTTGGGTAGGAAGTCTTCATCTCTGACACAGCCTTTGAAGGAAAGCAGCATAATACAATGAATAATAGTGATATAATATTGAGAGCTTTCAAAATGTAAGACAGAGTTTCTAAGTCACAATGCCATCTTTCATGTATCCTGTCTCTGTTGTTTCCCAGTTTGAACAATGATGACTAATGCTTTTCTATATCTCTACCACCTTTTGAGTTTCTGCTGGCAGAAGGACACCTTCTCAGTTGTGACTCCCAGTGTGGAACTCTCCCCCCAAGATATATGGTTGGCCCTCCTCTTTCATCACTTGTCAAAGACTCTGTGATTCGATGATGATGATTAAACTGCTTCCTATGAACCACTTAGAAGCCATTTTTGCATTTAAGCAGTATATCAATCACTCAGTCATAATAATAATCTCAAGGTGATATCACAATACAATAAAACATCTATCAACAACTGCATATATAAAAACAGTTAAAACAGTTACATATATCTAACAGTTTCAAATCCAGTACAGATACCAGCTGGGTAAACGTTTCCACTTAGAAGGCTTTGATACCAGCAAGTCTGGCCCACTTGCCAGTGAATGCACAGGGTCGAAGATCCTTCCTTCCTCTGTATCTACATAGAGTTCTTGTATGTCGAACGTTAGTTCACCTAAGCACACAGGTTATCCGCAGCAGTTGTCCAGTGCAGGCAGAGGATAAAGGAAGTCCCACTCAAGCTTTCTTGAGTCTAGGGAGGTACCAGTTTCTATTTGGGAGTCAGACTTCAGGCAGCAGAATATAATATATGCTATTTGTTCATATCTTGCACACTACAACTAATAAAATACATTCTAGATGGCCTTAGCCAATATTGCAGAAACAGAAAAATAGAAATATATATCAGCAAGAAAGAAGTTGCTGGATATACATTTGACATCAAAGTATAAGACTATGAAGGAACATTTTAGTTAAAACGAGTTACAATAGATGAAGGACTGAGTTAAACTCCAAGGTATATTACAGAGCCAAAGTTACAAGTATGTGGAAATACATGCCATGATACATCACTCATCAGATGTCATGGATGGAACAGATGGATGGCTCCTCCTGCTTTCTCAGCACCCCACTCCAGCAGAGCGGAGGGGTCCTGAGTGCTATAAACCCTGGCTTTTTATACACTTTTTGTTCATGCAACTCTTTACTGCATCTCTTTAGACAACCTCAGTAGGCTCTTCATCCAGTTGCTCCTGGTAGGTCTTCTATTCTCAACCAGTCAGCTTACCTTCACCATATAAGGAACTCCCTCTTTACTTCATGTTGACATTTGCCAGAACACATTGGCTGGCTGCCCAGACATCGTATCTTATACTATGCATCATAATAAAACATTGCTTTATTTAGAAGGGAGGGGAAGCCCATTTTTAAAATGAATATATTTTTACTTTTTAGCTCTCATGCATCAAGAAGCTATAAACGAAGCAAAATAAGCAAATGTAAATGATTTCAGCACATTTTAAGCCATTATCTGGGCTGGCCCATTACAGCTTGTTGAAAGAAGAAAGATGATAGACAGTATTTGTCTGATATGTAATGGAAAGGAGTTCCAAAAGGTAGGTGCCACCACACTAAAGGCCTGATTCCAACATCATGCAGAATAGAAATGGCATCTGCAGGATGCCTTCTTCTGCAGAGTACAGTGATTGGTTGGGTATAACAGGAATGAAACTGTCTTTTAGGTATACTGGTCCCAAGCTGTAAAGGGCTTTGTACATCAGTACCAGAACCTTGAACTTTGCCAATTGGCAACCAGTGTAATTTTTTCAGCAGTGGCTTAATATGATGGTGGTATTCCAAAGAGGAAGAAAAACGGAAGACATTGGAAAAAGCCAATGTGGCTACACGGAAGACTGGTGGAGGAGGTAAAAATAAAAAAGAGCGTGTATAAAGAATGGAAGGAAGGACGCATCACCAAGGAAGAGTACCGACGAGTGGCTCGGGCTTGCAGGAATAGCGTAAGAAAAGCTAAAACCCAGAATGAGCTGAGGCTGGCGAGGGAAGCGAGGAACAACAAAAAGGGTTTTTTCAGATATGTTCGAAGCAAGAGAAAGACCAAGGAAACGGTGGGACTGCTGCTCAATGAGGATGGCAAAATGTTGACAGATAACAAGGAAAAGGCAGAACTGCTCAACGCCTATTTTGCCTCCGTTTTCTCCCAAAAAGAGAACAGTGTGCAACCTTGCATCGGTAGCAATCTCAGTAAGGGGTTGGGATTGCAGTTCAAGATTGATAAGGAGATAGTCAGGAAATACCTAGTTAACCTAAATGAGTTCAAATCTCCAGGGCCTGATGAACTGCATCCCAGAGTATTGAAGGAACTTGCTGATGTACTCTCGGAACCTCTTGCCATCATCTTTGAGAAATCCTGGAGAACGGGAGAGGTGCTGGAGGATTGGAGACGGGCAAACGTCATCCCACTCTTTAAAAAGGGTAAAAAAGAAGATCTGGGGAATTACAGGTTGGTCAGTCTGACTTCAATACCGGGAAAGATATTAGAACAGATAATAAAAGAATCCATTGGCAACTATCTAGATGACAATGCTGTGATTAGTAGGAGCCAGCATGGGTTTGTCAAGAAAAAATCCTGTCAAACTAATCTCATCTCTTTTTTTGATCTGGTCACTAGCTTAGTAGATGGTGGAAATGCTGTAGATGTCATCTATCTAGATTTCAGCAAAGCGTTTGACAAAGTCCCCATGACGTTTTGATTAGCAAACTGGTCAAATGCGGACTAAATGGAAATACTGTCAGGTGGATTCACAACTGGTTGGAAAACCGTACTCAAAGAGTGGTCGTCAGTGGCTCTACTTCGGACTGGAAGGAGGTTTCGAGTGGAGTGCCACAGGGATCTGTCCTGGGGCCGATACTCTTCAACATTTTTATCAATGACTTAGATGACGGGGTGGAGGGAAGCCTTATGAAGTTTGCGGATGATACGAAACTGGGAGGGATAGCTAACACAATGGAAGACAGGAATAAAATCCAAAGGGACCTGGATAGACTAGAAAATTGGGCTGAAATTAATAAAATGAAATTCAATAAAGACAAATGCAAGATTCTGCATTTAGGCCACAAAAACAAAATGCACGGGTACAGGATGGGAAATACCCGGCTTAGCAGTAGTGCGTGTGAGAAGGACCTTGGAATTGTAGTGGATCGCAAGTTGAACATGACTCAGCAGTGTGATGCTGTGGCAAAAAAGGCAAACGCAGTTTTGGGCTGCATAAACAGAGCTATAGTTTCCAGGTTGAGGGAAGTAATAGTCCCACTATATTCTGCATTAGTCAGGCCTCATCTGGAATACTGCGTTCGGTTCTGGGCACCTCATTTTAAGAAAGATATAGACAAGTTAGAGCGGGTTCAGAAGAGGGCGACGAGGATGATAGCCGGTATGGAGAACAAGTCTTATGAGGAAAGGTTGAAGGACCTTGGCATGTTCAGTCTGGTGAAGAGAAGGCTGAGCGGTGACATGATTGCACTCTTTAAGTACCTGAAGGACTGTCACATAGAGGAGGGTACAGATTTGTTCTCTGCTGCCCCAGAGGGTAGGACTAGATCTAATGGTTTTAAGTTGCAGGAGCGTAGATTCAGATTGAACATTAGAAGGAACTTCTTGACAGTAAGGGCAGTTCGGCAATGGAACCGACTGGCTAGGGAGGTGGTGGGATCCCCTTCGCTGGATGTCTTCAAGCAGAGGGTGGACAGCTATCTGCGGGAGATGCTCTAGCTATGGATTTCCTGCTGTGAGCAGGGGGTTGGACTCGATGGCCTACAAGGCCCCTTCCAACTCTATAATTCTATGATTCTATTCTGCTCCTTGAATTTGTTATTGGCTCCCAATTAACTGTTTTGTTTGTTGCTTTTGTGTCTTGTTAAATTATTTTGTGGTTTCATTATTCTTGGCTTATGATTTCATTACTGATGTTAGCCACCTTGAATACTGCTTTGCAAGTGGAATAGCATGATAGATCATTCTTGATGATGATTTTTAAAAATGGTTTGGATCCAAACCATAGCATATTGGATAGCATATATGAGTGAAAAGAACTTCTGCTTCTGGAGGTCACCAGTTCTACCTCTCCTTTTAGCAGCTCTTTGGACCAAGAAAACCTTCTTTGGACAGTCACCTGACCCTCTGGAATCAGTTTGATGGGATACAAGAATAGCTGAAGATGGAGAAAGAAATAGGTGGTTTCTGTACAAGCATTGTTCTTCACACAGATCAGTGTATAAGGGCTCATCCAGACGACTGCAAAATGTGTGACACACCCGCTATGTGTGTTCATTATTTTTCGGTCGTCCAAATGACGTCTCGCGCTGTTACGCATTTTCGCGGGTTAAATCCGCTCCTTGCAATACCGGCAAAAATGCGATTTGCTGTTTAAAATCGGGAATCATCCACTGTGCCTTCAGGAGTTAGGATGCAATACCGTGGACTTTATAGCTGATGGGCAGTTCTTGGGCATTTCCCCTTGCCCCTTCTACTCATTCCAGCCAATCATGTATCTGCACTTTTGCGCATGTGCGACAATAAGCCCAGGAAAATTGAACCAATCATTGCAATGGTGGGGTGTTGGGGTGGGGTCTGCAACTACTGCGCAGATGCATTTTATTTTTTGCCAGCCTGCAAACTGGGCGGCCGCTCTGGGTGAGATCTGCAACGCACAGCAAGCGAGAAAGGGGTGGTGGTCGGTTAATTTCATTGTACTTGCTGGGGTTTTTGCTTCAAATCAGAAAAGCATACATTCCTTTAAGTGTAATATTGCAAATACAAACTTAGAAAAGGGCTTCTGGTCAGTTTCAAGCCTGCTCCCCAAAGCTTTGTCAATTTCATTCTCCCTGGGAAGGAAAGGGAGAAGGAGGGGGGATTTATTATTTATTTATTTCAATTTATATACCGCCCTTAGCAGAATAGCTCTCAGGGCGGTGACCAATGACACATTTCTTGCTTTTTTGGACAAATAAGTGCAATTGCCAGAGTGTGTATCTCCTTAAATATCAGTAAAGGCAGAAAAGCATACATTCATTTAAGCATAATATGGCAAATACAAACAAGGCAGGCGTGAAACCGACCAGCAGCCTTTCCTTCCGAGGCGAGAACTCTTTTACAGCCATATTGTGCTTCGTTGCAAAGGGGGAGAGGAGCATATGTAATTTTTTGGCTGACCA
This sequence comes from Rhineura floridana, assembly GCF_030035675.1. Lineage (NCBI taxonomy): Eukaryota > Metazoa > Chordata > Lepidosauria > Squamata > Rhineuridae > Rhineura > Rhineura floridana. The sequence continues at coordinate 50,763,655 of NC_084486.1, forward strand.
ATTGGTTCATAGGGGGAGGTTTTAGAGGTGGAGCTTGGAAAACGTGAAAAGAATGTAGGGGTCTTACTGCTGCGTGTGCAGGTGCAAAAAAGCGTTTTTTTTAATTGGGAAAGAGGGAACTAAAAGGCAAAGTGAGGACTATCAGATGACAAACCGAATATGGAAACCGTGGATTATCCCGCTCCGTTTGGTTAAGCCCTAAGTCTAAAGGACAATACTGAAGAGTAGTAGTAGAGAAAATGGCAACAAATAGTAATCCTGCATATTCTAGAATGTTGTCTTCTGCCAATTTTTTTTTATAATATAGAAGTAGGTTAGTTAAACTTCACTAGATGTGCTTCTACAGCATTAACAATTGCAAAATAGCTTTCTTCTAACTTCCATGAAATTATTTTCTCAGCTATAGCAAGAGCAGTTGTCAAGGCTTGCAAGAATAGCTGTTGTTCTCTCCATTGCTCTTTTTACTGCAGCTGCTCAAGTCTTGTCTTCATGGAGTGTTGCTGAAAGTGGTTCACTGCTTTGATAGACTTTTGTATGACAGCAGGTGAAAACAGAATAGTCTCAGTCATTTCCTATTCTAAAGCTCTTGGAAGGAAGCTGTGAACTTTGTGCAGCAGTGAGAGAGCCTTTGTTGTACACACCCAGGAAAGCAGTGCTGTCTCTTGTATTTCCAAGATTAACTTTACAGCAATAACATCATCTTTCATAAATTACACTTCTGTAGAAACAAGCGAATTATGTTTTATTAATACAAGCAAATGAGTGAGATTTTAAAATGCTGACTACATAGAGAAATGTTACTTAAGTCTGCTTGTAATGCTTCCTCACAGAAGTAATGCATAGATCTCCAGTTTAGATATTGCAAATCTCTCATTCTTTCTTTGTCTGTATGTTGGTAATGTCCAAACCTCTCTGACAATGAAACCTGATCTAGGACAGGAGAAGTTGTAGACCAACAGCTGTGCTTTGAACCAAAGGAACTAGGTCACATTTGTATATGGTGGAGACATATCTGATTAGTCCATAGTAAAATTGGATAACACCAAATAAAACAAATCCCAGTCTAGCAGTTTTGAATGACTAGCCAAATATCAAGGCGAAAGAGCCTTGCATAATTAGCAATGATACAAGAACTAACTTGCAGAGTCTGAGGCATCAAAAGCTATAGAGGTTGATTGTGTTTGTTTGTTTGTTTTTAAATAGCCAGATAGACATCACCTGATGGATAGTCTGTTTCCTTCTATGGCCTTATAAAAACCATTAAAAGTTGGGTTGGGCATAATGTATATTATCAGTAGACAAAACAGAATGCATGCTCTGGACGGCCAGATGCAACCCCACAAATGTGTCCCTTTTAGCTTCATAGTCAGAGACCCGGCATAGTATATTTATAAACTATAGGCTCTTGCCTGACTCACATAGTAGTATGCAATGTGGGAAGTCTGTCCTTTCCTTGACATGTAAGGAAACAAAAATAATTAGGACTGAAATGGAGGGCAGCAATTTTTTTTTTATGAAAAAGAGCACATGAATATGAATTGAAATTAGAAAGAGAAGGTGACAAGGATACAAACAACTCACAGTTGGATATGCCCCAGGAAGAAAATGGTGAAATGTAATGTACTTTTATTACAATATCCAATAGAAGAAAACAGAAGGAATGCTATAGCTATTAATTATAAGGTGGGAACAAAAGTTAACGAAAATCACTTAGCAAATCTACCATTAAAATCTTATTATTGTCTTTACCTTCACTATGTTTATCATAGACTGGAATTCACTATTATTGTAAGGCTACAATCTCAAACATGTTTATTTGGAAGAAAGATACAATAAAATACATGGGGCTTACTTTCCAGTCGCATTACTTAGATTTTTCACCGCTTTCTCTTACTGCATTTAACGTAAGCAGTCCTTCCGTCTGCTTCAATTCTTTGTACTGTCTGAACCTCCTGTGCTTTTGCTGGCATATATTCCCCATTGGACGATACACTTTCAAAAGTTTCTCTTACTTTAAATTTGGAAATAGTCATGTTTTACACACACACACACACACACACACACACACACTCACACTGGAGAGAGAGAGAGAGATTTCTTGTCTTTATCAGACTATAATTCATTTTCATATCTAAACTAAATTAAGGACTGCCCCCTCCACTCTCTTTTCACTGCCTTTGTTTTATATTGCATCTCTGTGTGTATAGCACTTATTTAGTAAAAAAAAAACTTCCTTACTGAATTTATCATAAATGAACATATTTATTTAGAAGGAAAATTCCACTGAGTTTAATGGTACTTATTTCCTAGTAAGTCTGCTTAGAAAGTTAGGCTACAGTTCTAAATTGGTACCTTTGCCCTTTCTTCAATGTTGAACGCTTTCTCTTCTCTTCCCCCATAACATATATTGATGCATTGTGTGTGCATGTGTTATGAGGAATATCAACCTCTTCCCCATTTAAGTCCAGACAACTTTCCTGTTCAATCCAAAGTTTTTTGAAAAACACAAATTTGTAGGAAATCTCCAAGTCCCTTTCCCCATCACCAGTGTTCAATCAGGATTGCTGGTTTTTTCTTGGTCTCCTTTGGTCTAGCTCATTCATGCGTTGAACACCCACTTTACTAATGCGGTGTAGGGGCAGGGAATTATATTAATGCATGCTGTCTAAATGAGTCCTGCAAACACCACAGATCATTTATGTACAAGTATACATAAATGCCAATCTGTACCTTGAGTGCCTGTTTTAATAACTGTATGTTATTAGTGATGTTACCAAGAAATGTGGTTTAATCAGAACTGTACACATGCCCCCAAGCATCATAGTGGTCAAATCAGAGGAAGCAGGCATAGTGTAAGCTGAACTGATCATGACAAGGTGATGGTAAGCCACAGACAGACAGGTCTGCATAAACCTAATTAATCTCCCAGAACCTGGTGTGTTATTTAATGTAAGGAATGCCCATAGTTCATTAGTTAATACTCTCTTGCGAATTATGGCTTTCTTCCAATGAGCATATACTTCCCTATCTAAAGTAAGCGCCCTAGCTAGCATTTCCTGAGAAACCAAAGCTCAACCTCTACCAGGAGAAGAGGGTTACTTGTTCAGCACAGGCTGATTTGTTACGATGGCCATGTAACTCCACCACAACCTATGGTGGGAAACATAATTGTTATGACTCATAACATAATCACCATATTTGAGCCCCCAAAATTATTGCTCCAGTTCATTTCTACAAGCCTGTGAAATCTCTTCATGAATAAACTGGAACAGGGTATTGGATTCTTTATTTCAAGATCATTTTGTTTAAATGTCTGGGAACTGGTGCATAGTCCTTCGGGGAATGTTGATGTGTTTGCTCTTTGCAGCAGACAAATCTCTTTGGAATATTGAATCAGAATTTGGGGGAAATGACTATTAGGTTATCAGCAATCGAATCTGAACTAAAACATCCTTAACAGTATAGAACAAAGCAACTGCCAGTCTTTAGTCTTTATTCTAATTTTGCCAAGGTAGAAAAATATTTTACCTATATTATATGAATGCATCTTGACAATGCTGCATTTGATAAAAGTAAACCAGTAGTTTTCAGTCTATTTCTTAAGCAGAAGTATTTGGCTGTGCATAAAAGTGAAAATCACTAATGTGTTATGGCCTCTGTGTCATTGGCCGGGGTCAACCAAAATTTGTGGTTGGTAGTGCCCCGCTTTACATCTTCCTTGGAAATGGGGATGTGAATTATGCACAGTTGGTCACTGCTTCCCAATGGTGCATAGAGCACTTTTGGGCAGTGGCATCCAATGCTTCTGGTCTATCCTTAGAGCAAAGGTGGGGCGGGAAAAGCCTGAGGAAAAGGCTTTATAGGGCTAAGCATGCACTATTGGCACTGCTGTCCAAACGCCAATGGGGTGGCATCCATTGCTTCCTCCCCATCTGCCATTCCTGCTCTCTAGGTGGTGGAGGGTTGTTAGTTTGGCCTGTGTGTTTAAGGAATGGCAGATGATTTCACCATGTAACTGCCAAAACAACCCTAAACCGCCTTCTCATCTTGGGAGCCACCTTTGCAGCTCCAGAGTTGAGGGGGACTGGCTGCTCATCCTGCTCAGAGGGTAGTGTCTCATTTGCCATGGCAAAGGTACTTTCTGAAGCCTAGTCCTTGGAAATAGGCAGTATACCATAGGGAAAGCACAATATATAAGCCTGCATGGCTATTGGTTTTCAGCAAGATGCAGTGAAACTAAACTTCCTCTTCCATTATTCAAAAATCAATCTGCTTTGGGACAGGACTTATCTCCTTCATTCTTCATATAGAGCCATACACATGGATGGTGCTATATAAACAGAAATAAATAATTTCAACAGCTGTTTGACCTACTTGTTTGTGAGTAGCAGCATGAGTTTCTGTTTTATGCCTGGACATGCAAGTAGCTGGCATGTAATATCTGTTTACGTTGTACACTAAATGGCTAATACCTTCACAATTAATTATTAAAAGGCATGTGTTTTTATAAGTTTACTGCATAATTTCATTTGCCACCAGCAAGAGGCTTGCAAATTGTCAAGGCTGCAGCTTTTCTTGCTGGACCTGAAAGAGTGAAAGTTTGATGTAGCTCAGCAGTGCCTCATTGAAGTTTCCACCTTGGGAATACACATGAGGACATTTGGAAAGAAACAGTTCTCATTACTGACATATGAGAATTCTATGTATGAGGAAAATAATATGTATCTCCTTTAGAGTGAAGTACTGGGAACTGGAGTGTAGAGTCAAGTTTGTCTTCCCCTTCCACAGTCATATTTGGGAGGAGATAAAGTTGAATAGAAACTTTAAAGCAGCTCTGTTAGTGCACAGTTAGACGTTAGTGTACATAAGCACACAAATGTCACTGGGTTGTATGTTCTTCCATCACTTACATAGTCCCCAAGTTATAAGGACACTGGACTTCAGAAAATATTATTATTTATATCCTGCCCTTCCTCCCAGAAGGAGCCCAGGGTGCCAGACGCAAACACTAAAAACATCTTTATAAACATCTTTAAAAATAAATATTTAAATCATCTTTTTAAAAAATCTAAAAACAATTGCCACACAGATGCAGACTGGGATAAGGTTAAAAAGCTTGTCGATAGAGGAAAATCTTCAGTAGGTGCTGAAAAGATAACAGAGATGGTTCCTGTCTCATATTTAAGGGGAGTGAATTTCAAAGGGTAGGTACCAGAACACTAAAGGTCCATTTCCTATGATGTGCAGAACAGACCTCCTGATGAGATGGTATTTGCAGGAGGCCCTCACCTGCAGAGTTCAGTGATTGGCTGGGTACATGAGGGATAAGACCATATTTCACGTATCCTGGTCCCAAGCAGTATAAGGCTTCATACGCCCAAACCAGCACCTTGAACTTAGTCTGGTAGCTAATGGGCAGCCAGTGCAATTCTTTCAGAAGTGGGATAACATGTTGACAATAACCTGCCCCAGCAAGCAGTTGTGTTGCTGCATTTTACAGGAGCTGCAGCTTCCAGACCAACCTCAAGGGGATCCCCATATAGAACGCATTACAGTAATCCAGCCTGGAGGTTACCAGTACATGGACAACAGGCAGGCTGTACTAATGGCAACACACCCCAAAGCTCCAGATGACTGCACCCAAAGGTTTCATGTAGATGTTGAACAGCATGGGGGACAGAACTGACCCCTGCGGAACCCTATACTGGAGAGTCCAGGGTGCCGAGCAATGTTCCCCAAGCACCACCTTCTGGAGCCGACCCGCCAAGTAGGAGCGGAACCACCACCATGCAGTCCCTCCAACTCCCAACTCAGCCAGTCTTCCCAGAAGGATACCATGGCCGATGGTATTGAAAGCCGCTGAGAGATCAAGAAGAATCAACAGAGTCACACTCCCCCTGTCTCTCTCCCAACAGAGGTCATCATACAGGGCAACCAAGGCTGTTTCCGTGCCAAAACCAGGCCTGAAACCCGACTGAAATGGATCCAGATAATCGGTCTCTGTTGAGCCCAGGGGTGTTGAGCCCAGCCTCCCTCCTGAGGATCAAGGAGGGGGAAGGCATGAGTTGCAGGCGCCTCAGCCATCAGCGGGCATGGACGATCCAGCTGTTGTTGAGTCTAGCCCAGACTTTGAGAAAGAGAGTGAGCTAGCCGCCCCGCCAGTTCCCACGGATGGCCCTGCCCCTCAATGGGACAGCGCTCAGCTATCAAGCACCCCCACAGAGCCGTTAGGGGAGGATTCCAAAAGAGCAGTAACTCTTCCTGTGCCAAGCAGTATCCTCGAGACGCCTGACGCTTCCCAGCCCTCTGCTTCCCTGCCTGCAGATGAGAACCCTGTTTTGTCAGATGAGCCCATGGAGACTCGCCCCCCTTCACTGCACTCACGACGTAGGGAGAAGCAGACAGGGCAGAGGGCATGTGTGCGAAGGAGTGAGAGGTTACGCTCCAAGACCTCTCCTATTTAAGACTGCCGCACTGTGAATGGGGCGCTGAGTCATCTTTCATCACACGTTGCAGAGCATGTCTAGAGGGTAGTTAGGGACTTGTAGTGAGTTAGCATAGGGTCTTTTCTATGAGGCGCTCAGTCTTTGATGTGTCCATTATGTTAATAAAGCAAGAGTTCCTTGCACCCTTGTCTCTGACTCGTGGTTCCCGCTCTGAACCGGACAGTCTCATCCAAGAGTGTCTGGAGCTGGCTTGCCACCACTCGTTCATGGACCTTGCCCAGGAATGAAACATTTGCTACTGGCCTATAGATATTAAGATTTTCTGGTCCAGGGAGGGTCTCTTCAGGAGTGGTCTCACTAGCGCCTCTTTCAGGCAGCCAGGGACCACCCCCTCTCGCAGAGAGGCATTAATCACTTCCCTGGCCCAGCCAGCTGTTCCATCCCTGCTAGCTTTTATTAGCCAAGAAGGGCAAGGATCCAGCACAGAAGTGGTTGCATGAACTTGTCCAAGCACCTTGTCAGTGTCTTCAAGCTGTATCAGCTGAAACTCATCCAAGAAGTCGGGACAAGGCTGTGCTCTGGATGCCCTGCTTGATTCACCTGATATAACACTGGAGTTTAAGTCCTGGCGGATGCTAAAGATTTTATCCTGGAAGTGCCTAGCAAATTCATTACAGTGGGCTTCAGCTGGTTCTACCATGTCCTTGGGGCCAGTGTGTAATAGCCCCCGGACAATTCTGAAGAGCTCTGCTGGGTGGCAGATTGATGATTTGATAGTGGCAGCAAAATACTGTTTTTTTGTTGTTGCCCTCACTGCTCCTAATGTTACAGAGAAATACAGCTGGGTATCATCAGTGTACTGTTACCTCATCCCAAATCTCCTAATGACCACTCCCAATGGCTTCATGTACATGTTACACAGCATTGGTGACAAGATGGTACCCTGTGGCACCCCACAGCACAACTGACAGAGATCCAAAAGACAATGGCCCAATGCTATTCTCTGAAACTGACCTCAGTTATAGGATTGTAACCACTGTAATACATTGCTTCCAGTACCCACCTCACCAAGTCAGCTCAGAAGAATATCATGGTCTATGGTATCAAAAGCTTCTGAGAATTCAAGTAAGAATAATAGAGTCACACTCCCCTTGTCCTTCTCCTGATAAAGGTTATCCATCAGAGTAACCAAGGATGATTCAGTTGCCTAACCAGGCCTGAATCCAGACTGGAATATGCCAAGGTAATCTGTTTCATCTAAGAGTACTTACAGCTGCTGTGCTACTGTCCTCTTGATCACCATTCCTGAGAAGGGGGTGTTTGCAACCGGGCAGTATTTATTACAAGCCGGCCCCTCCTCCCACCCGATGGGTCAACTTAGGTGGGAGGTCCTGAACACCTCTCTGTCAGTCACCTAATGGCATGATGATGTAAGATGATTGACAGGTAGGTGGCCCTGCCTACCTGTCAAAGTTGCCCACAGGATGGTGGTAGATAAAGATCTGGCTTGCTGGGCCAAAATGGTTCCCCACCCCTGCCTTGCAATAAGAATGACCCCTCCAGTTATTAAAGGACATTTGAAAAGTGGTATATGCTTAAAATGTTTACAAGGAAAGCAATTCAGTTAATCCTAAAGATGGTAACATTTTTGCTTTGAGGGGTTTCACTGCATGTCAGACCACAAATGTAACTTCCAGAGGTATGCATGGGGCAAACAAGTAGAGCTTTAAAATCATGGATTAGTGAATGTAAGAGGAAGATCAGAAATAAGAACGTGAAGTACCATTAAGTCTGCATTTTTGAATACAACCACACACCAGAGAATTTTAAGTTGCTGGCAACTGAGTATCTATGAGCTCGGAAAGGACAAATTCCTTATATGGGGAGGATATTAGAGTTATGCCCTACAGACAGTTAACCCCAATGGTTTAAATGAGATATTAGATTTGTCAGAATTTTTGTAACAAGGTTAATGTTAAAATGTATTTGTATATATTTTGATGGGGATATATGTAGTTTAAATCCTACAGGACATAAGTGAGGTATTGTCCCTCTAAGGGAGTGGTTCAAGGCTGCTACAGCTGTTTCACATTGAGGAGAGATCTTGGGTAAATTGCTGCTTTCCTTGGGCCAGTGTGAAGACGTTTTAGACCGTTTATATTATAACCAGTTGGTAACCAATAAGCGTGTGTATGATTTTGTTTTGATACTTTAATATTTATAAAGCAGAAAATTATATGTGTCTGCTAGGAAACAAATTTATTATAAAAAGAAGATACAGCAAACCAGAAGAATTACATCTAATGCACAGCTAACATGGAAAGACTAGTGTTCTTTATCATTCAAGTTGGAATCTGATCATGAATTTCCCCAAAGAATTAGAAGTTATGATTCATTTGGAGAAATTTGTGGAACACTTAGTTGAAATTAGGGATGGGGGAGAAATTCTATTTCAGTCCACATTTTAAGCTGAATCTACCAAATTCACACTTTCCGAAACAATATGAGAACTGAAACACAGCCATCCTTCTAAATTCACACTTATTTGAATTTTGCAATGCAGCTTATCAATCAAACAGTGTTTACAAAAATGCATATGTTAGGGGAAAGTGTGTATAAAAATAAATATATGAGTGAAAATAACTTTAAAAAAGTATTATAGGATGAGAAATTGCTTGCAAAAATGTGTACAGTAGCCTACAAAAATGTGTTTATTAGAGAAATTAACACTAAAAAGCTGGAGAAGTTTCATGAGAATTTTTTTTAATTGCTGCAGAAATATGGAAAACTGAATTTAAGATTGGAAAAATGAGGGAGAACCGAAACTGACAGATCTTTCCATCCCTAATTGAAGTTGATGTTTTATTGGCTATCTGTAATTGTTTGTATTCTTTGCTATTTAGCATTTTTGTACATTGTTGAAAAGACTGTTAATACAGTATAGGTACTATTTGAATATTACTGGGCCTATTTGCTGTGCAGACAAATTAAATATTATTTAGGGTTTCGAACATTAGTATACCTGTTTCCTCCACCTCCATGGTGATCTACCTCCATGCAGGCCACTGTACTCCTCGTTTATGCCTGTACTTCTGGGGCCTGGATCATACATGCAGGCTTACCACTTGATAACTCTACCTTGAAGATAAGTAAATGAATGTGTGACTTAATTAATTGCAATGCATTGCATTTCTGGAGGAGTGAGATATGAACATTTTATCTTTGTTGGTTCATTCTTCACACACCCAAGTGATTTCCTTGCCTGAATATGTTGCTGTTCTTCCAATCGATGGGAAAATAGGCATTCAGAAAGCCAACTACTATGAACAGATACCTGGAAAGTTTATATCCAGTAATAACACTGTAGCTGCCCCAATTAACAAAGAAGCAACTGCTTTTCAGATGCTAAAGTGTAAGCTTGGTCATTGGCATCTGAAAAACGCCTGACAAACAGGGGCTATCTAGAGCTATACTGTTCTAAAAGGATAAATATTTTCCAAATGCCTACCCAGATCAGATGTAGTAGAGATAGTTTAATGATACGTCGTTGGAAGTGAAAGGAAGTTTCAAAACTTTATACTCTAGCCTTGAGGATAACAGAGAAGAAATTATTAGAATTCAGGAATTGTTCCTCTTTTTAAAGAATCTCCTGCATTCTTATTTTTTCTAGATAAGCCAGTCATTCTAAATCACATCAAACTATCAATAAAATCCAATTTTGATGACTCTGTATTTAGAAAATAGTGTTGTACCTTTTTCATAGTTGCATAGCAATACACTTGGAAAATTGTTGTTCGATCCTATAGGGAATTGTTCTACTTTACTGAAGCAGTTTCCTTTAATCAAGTGAAAGCCAAAGGGATACAAAAACATCTAGCATGGTTTTAATTTGCTCAGTGGGGTACATTTTGTATTAACTCTGTCATGTGCTACAAGGAAATGTATTAAAAGCATTTTTAAAAAATTGAAAGTTGTATAGCATATAGAATTGTTCTTCAAACTCTCCTAGAAATTCACTGGACTATTTTTAAGTTATCTTGCTCTAAAAGGCTAAGCATATTGTACTAAAACTTAAAAGTATTACTTTGTCCCCAGAATACAAAAATTAAAGGCAGTAGTAGAGTTCTTCAGAAACAGCAGACTTGTCCATACCTCTGGGAGGATTAAAAGCTCCTTTCATATGATGGAGAGCACATTGTGAAATCCAAAGTTAGATTTGGAATTCCCACCCATCCACCCTGTTGTAACTTTGCCACATGGTTGCATAATGTAGTATCAGCATAACTTGGGCCAGACCCAGGATTGGCAGCCTTTTTGAGTCTGTGGGCACATTAGCAAACTGGAGAAACTTGTCTGCATCACTCTCACACTCTCTCACCCCCCCAAAAAAACCTATTCTATTGACTACAATATAATGTTTCTTTCAAGCCTAATTTCAGCAGGGGGAAGGGGACTCTGCAGACACCAGTAAAGGCCTGTGCAGGTGCACTCTCGAGTGCCATGTTGGTGACTTGAAGCAATTCAGATGTTTCATAATTACACAGTATCAAGGAAAGCAATTGTGAAATCATGAAAAGATGTGGCATTCCTTACTTTCAATTGTCACATCATCTGAAATTTATCTTTAATTTTTTGGGCACCATCTCAGTAGCACTAGCAGCACCAGTGGCATTTTGCTGGTACAATGGGACTTCAGTTTGTTCTGGAAGGTCCCCCAATCCTCTAGAGCCAGTTTTGAGGGCATGCAGGGGCAGAAGGGGACAGGAGAGGAAGAGGAAGTTCTGTCCCTTGTACCATCAGAGCTGCAGCCCTGGAAAATAGCCCATTGTGTCCAGCATTCTTCTGGCCTTTTGCTCTGCTTTTTCTTTGGCTCTAGTCATTGAACTGTTCTCCTTTCCACTTAAATTACTCTGGTGCTGCTTTGCCAGTAATCACATGACTCTGTGGAATGACCTTTTGGATTGACTCTTGTCTGTTCTGACATGATTTCTGTTGATTACTCTGACTTGTTGCTGTACTTTGCAGATGTCCTTCCCTGCTAAGATATCTGGTATAGCTGACTGAGAATTTCTTTAATGTATTTTAACACAGAAATTGGAGTTTCAGATAGAAGAATTGAGAGGTTTTGTGCTTTAAATATAGATATCCTGGTTAATGTGTAAAAATGTGGAAATCCAGGGAGATTTTTAAAGTTATATGGAAATGGACTGCCTTCAAGTCGATCCTGACTTATGGCTACCCTATGAATAGGGATTTCATGGTAAGTGGTATTCAGAGGGGGTTTACCATTGCCTCCCTCTGAGGCTAGTCCTCCCCAGCTGGCTAGGGCCTGCTCAGCTTGCCACAGCTGCATAATCCAGCCTCTTCCTTGTCTGCAACTGCCAGCTGGGGGGGAAACTGGGTTCCTTGGGACTATGCAGCTTGCTCACGGCTGCACAGGTGGCAGGGCACGTAACCCCTGAGCCACTCACTGTGGGGGTGATCTTTAGCTAGCCATTTACACCCAGGAGACATGAGTGGGGATTTGAACTCACAGACACGGGACTCCCAGCCAGGCTCTCCTCCCCACATTATATATCAAACCTAAAAAGGAAAATGAGTGACTGAAAAGAGAATCAATGCTACTGCAGTTGTGCAGGGCAAGCTTTTTGTCTTTTTTATGGCGTTAAGCTTCTGGTACTGAAAGAGAGGTTTCTAGGTTTGCAAATGCTTATAAATTAGAAGTAACAATGTAGTCACATTTTGAGTTAAAAAACTTAGTTCCAGGCTAATAGCTGTCAAATGTAGTTTAACATGTAATGGCTCTTGGGGCAAAGATTAAAAGTGAAATATGTGTCTAATGGAAAGATATGAAAATTGACCAGAAGTGGAATATGAAGGCTTGCTTAAAAAATCCATGATATGAATTACAACTATCCTACCTAGTATGGCAATAAGTGTAACAATTTAAGGCAATATGTTATGATTCACAGTCATGCCTGCTCAAGATTTACTTAAATTAATCAGCATTGCTACAAACTTAACCTGCTTGTTTTTTGCTTTGTGCCTTCAATTTAGGCAACTACTTTTCACAAAAGGCCCTTATCCTCAAGGGATATTTTGTCTATCAGTGACTACTAGTTATGATGCCTGTATGCCAGGCATGCGTAACCTTTCTCCCTCCAGATGTTTCTGAACTACAAAACCCTTCAGCCCAGAAACCATGGCCAATGGCTAGGGATGATGGGAGTTGTAGTTTAGCAACATCTGGAGAGACAAATTTTTCCCAAACCTGCTATATGCATCTCCAGGATAAGGGGCAGCATATCTCTGAATAACAATTGGGTTCAGATTATAGGGATCTGCCTTAATCAGATCATTGGTCCATCTAGCTCAGTAGTGTTGACAGTGACTGACAGCAGCTATCCAGGATTTCAGGCAGGGAGTCTTTCACAGCCCTACCTGGAGATGCTGTGGATTGAACCTGGGACCTTTTGCATGTAAAGCATATGCTTTACCACTAAACTATGGACCTTCCCAAGTGCGAGAGTGCTGTTGTGTTCATGTCCTGCTTGTGGGTTTCTGGTTGCTCACTTGGAAGATAGGATGCTGGACTAGATAGGCCTCTGGTCTGATTCGTGACCACTGATCTTACAACATCTCAAGGAAATTAAACAAAAAGCCTGTACATATATATTTTTCGTTCACCTCTTTAAAGCATAAAAGTCAGGAGCTAAAGAGTTGCATAACTGGTTTGGGATCGGGGGAACTACTGAAAATATATTAGAATACAGCAATACAACCAAATATAAATAAAGTTGGAACAAACCCACATATAGTTATCCAAATACCATAGCAACCCTAATTCTCTAAGGCTGCAATCATAAACATACTGGAAACATTGAACTCAATTATGCTTGATTGTTTGCTTTTATTAGACTTGTATATCACTTTATACTAAAAAAGAGTCTTAAAGTGATCTACAATGTGCATAATACAACAAAACATAATAAAACTTTAAATAATGCACATTGTCAATACAATAAAAATGATAAAAACACACACACAAGCCCAGATTGAGCAACTGTGACAATAACATTAAAGTTGCCCATATGCCTGTTTTTACCTGGTGCGAAGCATGCCTCCCTGGGAAGAGTGTTCCAAGGGTAGACATGTGTAGGATTGCACTATAGCAGTGGTTCCCATCCTTTATGAGCACGGGACCCCCTTTATAAGCTGAAATTTTTTTGTGACCCCCTCCCCCCAGGGAGGCAGGCTGGCTGCCAGGAAGGAAGGGGGAAAGCAGCCTTTCTTTGCAGCCTTGCTTCTTTTTGCTTCCCAAAAAGCCCTCTCCTCTCATTCCAAGTAAGGGCGTTGCCAGTAGCGGCAGTGCAAGGAGACAGGAATCAGTGGTAGTAATCCCCTCTTCTTCCTGGTAGCTCCACCCTCAGCCTCCTTTGGCATCTGCCATGTATTTTATAGGCAGATGCCTGCCCTTAGTGGGCCTGAAAGACGCTCTGGCGCTTCAGCAAAAGGCCTCCCCTCTTGTTTGGAGCAAGGGGGAGATGTCATCTGCAGCGCCAGTGGAAAGCAGTGTCGAGGGAGTGAAGACTTTTTTTAAAAAAATTAATAAATAATTCATTTCTTTACTGTTCACAGCCCCCTCTGGATTACTCCGTGGCCCCCCTGGGGGTCCCGGCCCCCAGGTTGGGAACCACTGCACTATAGCATTTTCCTCTGGCCTAATCCTACTCAGAATATAATCAAGGGATGCCATTGTTCTTGGAATGAATAAATTGTATTGTCCCAGAGGCATTTTATAGTATGCAAAGCTTATTTATTAATCTGATGTGCATATAATGAAATGTAGGTAATTATCTCTTTTAGCAGTATTTTTAAAAAATCTGTACAACTGTTTCTGTGTATCCCACAGAACTTCTGCCTTCAGGTTTTGTTTTGTTTTTGTTTAAGAGCAACACTGTACCTCCCCCAACATACAGTTCCATGTTGTGTGGCAATATATTGTAGGAGTCTGCAAAGAAGAAAACTCTGCATCCCTGTAGCCATGCAAAGGCACTAAATAAACTTTTTGAATCTTAGCCAAGGTACTTAGTAAACCGCTAAGGAGAGGCTCAGTATAGTCCACAAAAATAGCAGTAACTTCTTCAATGAACCTTAATTGTAATATGGAGTTGCCCTCTAGCCCATTGCTTTTCAGAATCTGGAGTTAAAATTAAGCATGCTTATGAAATTCTCCTCAACAATTTTTTCTCCGGATTTTGGCATATTTACCAGATCCTGTTTCCAAAGTGGCACCAATGTACATTCATCTGTTGTTCTAAAATCAACGTTAAATGTGAAAATAGGCAGAGCACAACACAAGACCACATGAACCCACAAAACCAAAATGCTGATTGTGACCCAATCTTAGAACTGGAATAGATGGCATGTTGTAAGACTACTCAAGATTATGCAAAACAGTGTACACTCTAGACTTCTGCATAGCTTGATAGCTGAAGGTGCTTAATTAATGGTCTTCAGTAGTTACTCCCAAGTCACTGCAATACATTGTAACATCAGAATGCAGAGGGAAGTGGTGTAGTTTAAATTTGGGAAAGAGCTGAGATCTGGGACTAGCAAGAAGCAGCTTTAGGGACAGTTTGGCAGTATTCTTGCTTTTGGGATAATGATGTTATTTCAAGATTAGTATCACATGACTGAGTGCCTGTCCACTTCCCTTCACCTGCTGAACCTGAAGATTTCTGAGCAAGCATTAAAACACCATATGTCTCCAGAGAAATTGGTCATGTAAAAGGCTGCCATTAAACTTTTTATTGCTCAGGGAAATGGGCAGTTCATATGTTTTGTTTTCTCACACATATGTAGTAAATATGTGTATATAGCCTTTTCTGGGTGTATTTTCCTTTGAAAGATAGATCAGAAATGATCTGTGGTACCCTTGTAATGTGCTATTAGGGCATTCCGGGCTATTAATCATCAGACTTTGCTAGTAGCAAAGTCTATCTCTGAATTAATAAAACTCTTCCTGTAAAACTATTTGGAGCTGCAGAACATGCATCTTTTCTACTGCTCATCACCTCCTCTTCACCAATTTGAGAACTACTGGATTATTATTATTTTTAATAGAGAAGAACTCAATATTTTTGCTATTTTTTAAAAAAAAGAACACCAGAAAACGAGAACAATGGAATTAACTCTTGTATGGGATAATGATTAATCTTGCATTGCTGCAAGAACTGTTTGAGTGTAGATGGGAAAGGGGAAATTAAATAAAATTAGAGAAGAGCAGGACATGTTTTAAAGCTAACTTTGAAGTAATGCTATCTTCCCCCACACCAAGTATGCAGAATAAAACTGACAGGGATCACAGCACCCTTCTTGCAGAGATTTTTTAAAATGAAATCTACACCACCTACACAGATCTGAGTTGCTCCTGCTTGTTATGCAACAGTAATCTACATCCTCCTACAGTCTATCTTCATTATTGTTTGTCCTATCCATAAGTACATACATTTAATTATTTTATATTTTATTTATATTTATATTTTATCTAACACAATATTTATATATTATAGTAATTAAAACAATTGGAATGTACTTGTTTTACCACACAAAGGACCAGATTGGGAGTGTCAAACATAAAAACCTAAGAGATCCTTAAGGGATCCTTTTCTGTTATCCACACAAATTATTGAGCTCAGATGCTGAATTCTTTGATATATCAAAGAGACTGTGGCTTGGCTGTTGCCGGTAATCTGTACAACAAAATCACAGTCTCCGCTCCTTTGCCCTTAACTGGATCCCCTTTATCTCATGCCTCCCTCCCCATGTTTCATGAAGGTGTGATCCGACAGTAATGGGCCATGTATGTGAACATCCTAGTGTAGTTGGGGCTGTCTCTGGAGTTTTTTTCCTACTCAGTCAGTAGCCTCTTTCCTGGCAGGTGCCAATTGGGTGGTAGAATTTGCTACCGTTATTTGTTATCTACTTATTTTGCTTAGGAAGTAAATATTCAGTGCAGTTTATTTCCACTGAAAATGTTTATAAGAATAGGATTAAACTCTTTAGTGTACTCAACATTAATCCTGTAGTTGTCATGTCTGGCTCTGCACCAGCATAGGCTATACCTGGGGGAAAGCCTGGTTCTGTCACAAGCCGCAAGGCCAGAGGCAGGAGGCATGGTCAAAGTCAGACTGATGGTCAGAATACAGAGAATTCACAAATAGGCAAAAAAACTTGCCTGACCTCGACTCTGAGATATTGTACTGCCCTACAAATTTGTAAAAATGTAAACACAAATTGGGTTGGTCTTTAAGAACATAAGAACATAAGAAGAGCCTGCTGGATCAGGCCAGTGGCCCATCTAGTCCAGCATCCTGTTCTCACAGTGGCCAACCAGGTGCCTGGGGGAAGCCCGCAAGCAGGACCCGAGTGCAAGAACACTCTCCCCTCCTGAGGCTTCCGGCAACTGGTTTTCAGAAGCATGCTGCCTCTGACTAGGGTGGCAGAGCACAGCCATCACGGCTAGTAGCCATTGATAGCCCTGTCCTCCATGAATTTGTCTAATCTTCTTTTAAAGCCATCCAAGCTGGTGGCCATTACTGCATCTTGTGGGAGCAAATTCCATAGTTTAACTATGCGCTGAGTAAAGAAGTACTTCCTTTTGTCTGTCCTGAATCTTCCAACATTCAGCTTCTTTGAATGTCCACGAGTTCTAGTATTATGAGAGAGGGAGAAGAACTTTTCTCTATCCACTTTCTCAATGCCATGCATAATTTTATACACTTCTATCATGTCTCCTCTGACCCGCCTTTTCTCTAAACTAAAAAGCCCCAAATGCTGCAACCTTTCCTTGTAAGGGAGTCGCTCCATCCCCTTGATCATTCTGGTTGCCCTCTTCTGAACCTTTTCCAACTCTAGAATATCCTTTTTGAGATGAGGCGACTAGAACTGTACACAGTATTCCAAATGCGGCCGCACCATAGATTTATACAACGGCATTATGATATCAGCTGTTTTATTTTCAATACCTTTCCTAATTATCGCTAGCATGGAATTTGCCTTTTTCACAGCTGCCGCACACTGGGTCGACATTTTCATCGTGCTGTCCACTACAACCCCGAGGTCTCCTGGTCGGTCACCGCCAGTTTAGATCCCATGAGCGTATATGTGAAATTCAGATTTTTTGCTCCAATATGCATAATTTTACACTTGTTTATATTGAATTGCATTTGCCATTTTTCCGCCCATTCACTCAGTTTGGAGAGGTCTTTTTGGAGCTCTTCGCAATCCCTTTTTGTTTTAACAACCCTGAACAATTTAGTGTTGTCAGCAAATGTGACCACTTCACTGCTCACTCCTAATTCTAGGTCATTAATGAACAAGTTGAAAAGTACAGGTCCCAATACCGATCCTTGAGGGACTCCACTTTCTACAGTCCTCCATTGGGAGAACTGTCCGTTTATTCCTACTCTCTGCTTTCTGCTTCTTAACCAATTCCTTATCCACAAGAGGACCTCTCCTCTTATTCCATGACTGCTAAGTTTCCTCAGAAGTCTTTGGTGAGGTACCTTGTCAAACGCTTTTTGAAAGTCTAAGTACACTATGTCCACTGGATCACCTCTATCTATATGCTTGTTGACACTCTCAAAGAATTCTAATAGGTTACTGAGACAGGACTTTCCCTTGCAGAAGCCATGCTGGCTCTGCTTCAGCAAGGCTTGTTCTTCTATGTGCTTAGTTAATCTAGCTTTAATCATACTTTCTACCAGTTTTCCAGGGACAGAAGTTAAGCTAACTGGCCTGTAATTTCCGGGATCCCCTCTGGATCCCTTTTTGAAGATTGGCGTTACATTTGCCACTTTCCAGTCCTCAGGCACGGAGGAGGACCTGAGGGACAAGTTACATATTTTAATTAGCAGATCACCAATTTCACATTTGAGTTCTTTGAGAACTCTCAGGTGGATGCCATCCGGGCCCGGTGATTTGTCAGTTTTTATATTGTCCATTAAGCCTAGAACTTCCTCTCTCGTTACCACTATTTGTCTCAGTTCCTCAGAATCCCTTCCTGCAAATGTTAGTTCAGGTTCAGGGATCTGCCCTATATCTTCCACTGTGAAGACAGATGCAAAGAATTCATTTAGCTTCTCTGCAATCTCCTTATCGTTCTTTAGTACACCTTTGACTTCCTTATCATCCAAGGGTCCAATCACCTCCCTAGATGGTCTCCTGCTTTGAATGTATTTATAGAATTTTTTGTTGTTGGTTTTTATGTTCTTAGCAATGTGCTTCTCAAATTCTTTTTTAGCATCCCTTATTGTCTTCTTGTATTTCTTTTGCCAGAGTTTGTGTTCTTTTTTATTTTCTTCATTCGGACAAGATTTCCATTTTCTGAAGGAAGACTTTTTGCCTCTAAGAGCTTCCTTGACTTTGCTTGTTAACCATGCTGGCATCCTCTTGGCCCTGGCGGTACCTTTTCTGATCTGCGGTATGCACTCCAGTTGAGCTTCTAATATAGTGTTTTTAAACAGCCTCCAAACATTTTCAAGTGATGTGACCCTCTGGACTTTGTTTTTCAGCTTTCTTTTTACCAGTCCCCTCATTTTTGTGAAGTTTCATCTTTTGAAGTCAAATTTGACCGTGTTGGATTTTCTAGGCAATTGGCCATTTACATGTATGTTTAATTTAATAGCACTATGGTCACTGCTCCCAATCGGTTCAACAACACTTACATCTCGCACCAGGTCCCGGTCCCCACTGAGGATTAAGTCCAGGGTTGCTGTCCCTCTGGTCGGTTCCATGACCAACTGGTCTAGGGAATAGTCATTTAGAATATCTAGAAATTTTGCTTCTTTGTCATGACTGGAACACATATGCAGCCAGTCTATGTCTGGGTAGTTGAAGTCACCCATTACTACGATATTTCCTAGTTTGGATGCGTCCTCAATTTCATATCTCATCTCAAGGTCTCCCTGAGCATTTTGATCAGGGGGACGATAGATCGTTCCCAGAATTAAATCCCTCCTGGGGCATGGTATCACCACCCACAACGATTCTGTGGAGGAGTCCGCCTCTTTTGGGGTTTCGAGCTTGCTGGATTCAATGCCTTCTTTCACGTATAGAGCGACTCCGCCACCAATACGTCCTTCCCTGTCCTTCCGATATAGTTTATATCCAGGGATGACCGTATCCCGCTGGTTTTCTCCATTCCACCAGGTCTCCGTTATGCTCACTATATCAATGCTCTCCTCTAAGACCAAGCACTCCAGTTCTCCCTTCTTGGTTCGGAGGCTCCTAGCATTAGCGTACAGGCACTTGTAAGCAGTGTATCTCTTCAAGTGTCTTTGGCGCTTGTGGTTTGGCCTGTGGTAATTTTGCTCTTCTGAATTTATATCCTGTGCCCCTGCTCTCACAATGCCTACTTCTAGGCCTACCCCTTTTAAAATCCGTTTCAATCTGGTTTTAGGTCCGGTTTTGGCACTGAAACAGCCTTGGTCGCCCTGTATGATGACCTCTGTCGGGAGAGGGACAGGGGGAGTGTGACTCTGTTGATTCTCCTTGATCTCTCAGCGGCGTTTGATACCATCGACCATGGTATCCTTCTGGGGAGACTCGCAGAGTTGGGAGTTGGGGGCACTGCTTGGCAGTGGCTCCGCTCCTACTTGGCGGATCGTCGCCAGAAGGTAGTGCTTGGGGAACATTGCTGGGCACCCTGGACTCTCCATTGTGGAGTCCCTCAGGGGTCGGTTCTGTCCCCCATGCTTTTTAACATCTACATGCAGCCTCTGGGTGCGGTCATCAGGAGTTTTGGAGTGCGTTGCCATCAGTACGCTGATCACACGCAGCTCTATTTCTCCTTTTCATCTTCTTCAGGTGAGGCTGTTGATGTGCTGAACCGCTGCCTGACCGCGATAATGGACTGGATGAGAGCTAATAAACTGAGACTCAATCCAGGCAAGACTGAGACACTGTTGGTGAATTCTTTCCCGGCCCAGATTGTGGATGTTCATCCTGTTCTAGATAGGGTTACACTCCCCTTGAAGGAACAGGTTCGTAGTTTGGGTGTCATCTTTGATCCTTCCCTGTTGCTTGAGGCTCAAGTGGCCTCGGTGGCACGGAATGCATTTTACCATCTTCGGTTGGTAGCCCAACTACGTCCCTATCTGGACAGAGATGACCTCGCCTCAGTTGTTCATGCTCTGGTAACTTCTAGACTGGATTACTGTAATGCGCTCTATGTAGGGCTGCCCTTGAAGACAGTTCGGAAACTTCAGCTAGTGCAAAATGCAGCGGCCAGGATGTTGACGAGGACCAGCCGGTCCGCGCATGTAACACCTGTGCTGGCTCATTTGCACTGGCTTCCTATCCGTTTCCGAGCTAGATTCAAGGTGCTGGTTTTGACCTACAAAGCCTTACACGGTGTGGGACCGCAATACCTTGTGGAACGCCTCTCCCACTATGAACCTACCCGTACACTTTGCTCAGTAAATAAGGCCCTCCTCTGGGTACCAACTTATTGTGAAGCCCGGAGGACCGTTACTAGATCTAGGGCCTTTTCTGTGGTGGCCCCCGAATTGTGGAATAGCCTCCCTGAAGAGATATGCCTGGCGCCTACGCTGCTTTCTTTTAGGTGCCAGGTTAAGACCTGGTTATGCTCCCAGGCATTTTAATGTTTTAATGTTTTAATGTTTACATTCTATGTTGTATTTTGTTGATTGTGTTAATTATTGTTATCTGATTTTATTGTAATATTCCTGTATTTTATCCTGTTTTGTACACCACCCAGAGAGGTATTAGCTATGGGCGGTTTATAAATGAAACGAAATGAAATGAAATGAAAATTTCATCATTTGTTTGGTTTTTATCCCAGAGGGGAGGTTTATTCCGAACCGGACCTTCCTCAGCTCCTGTCGGGTTTCCCCCCTCAGTCAGTTTAAAATCTGCTCTGCCACCTTTTTAATTTTAAGTGCCAGCAGTCTGGTTCCATTCTGGTTCAAGTGGAGCCCGTCCGTTTTGTACAGGCCCGGCTTGTCCCAAAATGTTCCCCAGTGCCTAACAAATCCAAACCCTTCCACCTGACACCATCGTCTCATCCACGCATTGACACTGCAAAGCTGTGCCTGTCTGGCTGGTCCTGCGTGTGGAACCGGTAGCAATTCAGAGAAAGCCACCTTGTCTTTCACAGTCCAATCCACTTCCTGTGTAGCTCTGAATAATTTGGTAACATTTTTTTTGCCTATTAGTGAATTTCTCTGCTTTTTAATCCGGGAGGTAAAAAATTGGATCCTGTGCAAGTTTGCTGAGAATGGATTGATCATTTGCATGCTTATTGAGTTCAGTGGATTTACTCCCCTGCAATCATGCTTAAGGTAGGTAAAACTGGCCATGGGGAGGAAGGCCTGGAGTGGGCAGGGGAAGAGGAAGAAGGAAGAGGGAAGGGGAGGTAGGGAGAGGAGAGGGAAGGAGGGGAAGGCAAGTCTGATCATTGAGTTCAGTGGGATTTACTCCCATGCAATCATGGCTAGGATAGGTAAAACTGACCATGGGGGAGGAGGAGGGGAGAGTAGAGGAATGAGGAAGGTTGGAGAGGGGAACAGAAAGAGGGGGGAAGGAGGGGACTGGAAGAGGAGGGGGAGGGGAGAAGGAAGGGGGAAGGAAGGGGCAAACTTTTAAACTGCAGAAGATGAAGGTCAGAGTATGGGGCAAGATTACAGGTACTCTGTGAACATGGCTAATTTAATTAATTTCAACAAATTATGAGAATGTTAGCCGGATAAAGTCAAAAAGGGGTCTGATTTTTCTCTCTTTTTACACTTTGAACTCTCAATTCTCTCTTGGCTGTTTTGTGTATCGCCATGAAAATTTAGATAGATGTTAAGAAAGCATTGTTGAGTTCAGGACTATAAGTTTTGTAAGGTTTTGTTTTTAAATGAGCTTATGGGAAGCATCAGAATGTCATGGGGAGTATTTTCGATTTAACATTGTGGAATGCGAAACATCCATGCTGACTCTTGTGGCTGTATAATATAGATAGGAATTGGAAGGACCAGAAGGAGAAATAAAGTTAAAGTCAGGCCAGAAGTTGGGGGGCATGGGGGAGCCTTGGCAAGTCTTGGGGGACCAGGGGTGAGCCTTGACGACAGCAGGTAGAGTTGCCGAGCAAACTGAGCAGGGGCGGCAGCTGTGTGTTTGTGCATGTGTGTGTGCGCGTGTGTGTATACCCATACATACACCGGCACAATGCAGATATTGCAAACAGTTAGTATTCCTGTTGCACACGGCTATTCAGTTGATACTGTATGATATTTATAAAGATATCTCTGTCAGTCTTTGCACGCTCATAGTAGAATCCTCTCCTATCCCACCAAAGATACTTAAACTTTTGGAAGTTCTTTATCAAGACCACAGTTCCATCTGGAGTGCTACTTCTGACATAGTCGCCTAAATGCCTTGGATCCTACAATTCTTAGAAAGCATCTCCTTCCCTTTCTCCAACAGCAATACAGGTTACTGGCCACATCCATTAAATAATGCCATATGTGTGACAGCTTGGAGCAACAAGGAGCATATTTCTTAGCGGCTACTTCATTATTGTGGAATGTCCTTCTTACAGCAGCCAACTCTGGTCTTTTCCTTGAAGGAACCCAGTGATGGTTCCTTCCATAATAATGAAAAAGTGTGCACAAGGTTATTCCAACCAGCTAGAAAACTGTGTGTCCCTCCACACCATAAGCAGAGCAGCTCTGAGGTTGAAGCAGCAACACTTTAAGGGCAAGATATGAGTGCCTCTACAAGGTCTAGGGGAGGTATCATTGCTTCTCCCTTATAAATGTTAAGAGTGTATGCACAGCAGTGAGAAGGAAAGAGTTGTCAATGGAACCCTTCTATTCTCAGGAGCACCAGTGAAACTTGATTGAAAATCTGACTGTCTTAACAAGGAATTCCTAGGCTTAGATTGTAGGTAACTTGTTGATGGAACTAAAGGCCAAGGGAAACTATTCCAAATGCATCTAGTGAGCAGTTCACTGGTTTACATATCTGATGGTTAAAAAGAGAGATAATTATATTGTAAATCAACTTTTTATAGGCCCACATTGATGTCCACTGTGCTCGCAACTGTTTCTCACAATCAGTGGGACCAAAAATCCTGCCCAGGACTCTTTCAGCATAGCAAAAGAACTTAACTTGAGTTGTTCAGGGATTAGTGCAGTGTTCATTCCATGATATCACAAGTTCAGGATCTTATACCTAGTTCTTGAGACAAATAAGAGGCATTGGCCTCCAAAGGGAATGCAAATCTTTTCGTTTGGCAAGTAATGCAGTACAGCAGAGGAGGCAAGGTTATTGCCTCATTAATACTATTTTTCTACATTCAGAAACTAATTCCATGAAACTTCTTGAAGTAAAAATATTCTTTGTTTTTGTTAATCTATAACAAAACTCATTACGTTTTGTTTTGCTTCTTATAGATGTGGTTTGCATTGTGTAAATGTGTTTCCCCATTATTACTCATATAAAGTATAAGAAATTATCAAATTTTCTGTATAATTCTTTTTATAAGAATGTGTTAAGATTTTCCTGTCTTTCCCTTCTCACAGTCATAAGCCTAGCATAGTGCAAATCCTCTTTCATATAAAAGAATTAGTGCTGTTTGAGCCATCTGACTACAAACTAACTTCATTCATCCCAATGACATTAAGGGCATTCAACTCTTGGATGCAGTTTAGGATGCTGTAACTCAGATGAGAAAAGGAATCTCTCATCTGAGTTCCAGCATCCTAAGCTGCATATTTCTTTGGCTATTATATGCAGTTTGGGCATCTCTGTGCTGCCAGTAATCCATAATTGGCTGTGCTTCTGCTTTTAATTATTCTGCTAAAGTGGGCAAGCAGAAACAATCTATTTAAGTAAGAATGATGCCGTATGAGATAATCCACATGTCTGTATGGTGAACAGGGATGGTATTCAATGAGATTGGAAGTTGGGTGCACATTAAGAAGCATAAGTTACGAAATCAACTTTTAGGTCTGCACTACTGATCTTACTTTTTCACAAAACAAGCTATTTTTATAGTAATATCTTAGTTTCTGCTCAAACATTTTATGTCCTTTTAACCCATTGTTAGCAGGTATTAATGGAAGTCTTTGGGAATATCATTAGTATATATTTTGGAAAGGTTGTTTGTCGTACATTTGGACATCTCATAAGATATCATAACCAAATTTTGCATTATAGTTCCTGAGATCAAGGAGGAGGTTTTTGTCTGCTTGGATACAGTTGGATGCCATTTTGAATCAAGATGGTGGACTGAACCTTTCAAAACTACACTGACTTTAACCACAGATTTCAAATTTGCACTGATTTTTTGGTTTCTTAGAATTCCTGAACAATACGGGGTACAAGACTGCTAGTACTTCCATAAGTAAGAAGAGCTTTGCTAGTCTTTTCTTGCACAAATATCTTACCTTGGACTTCTCTGCCAAGATGACACATCACCAGATTGTAGTAACATTCAGGTAGCATTTTTATATGCTTCCATACATACAGTGAATTAAACTGGATTCTAATACATTCTTGCAGCTCAAAACTAATGGCCTTCACCTTTTATTTAGTTATCTTCCTGAAGGCTACAGTTTTATAACTGAACTCAAGCACTGAGTTGGATGAGAGCAAAAAATGATACTAAGTTACTCCTAAGTACTATGAAAAATAAAATACAACGTTAATCCCACATAAGAATGTTAAAATGTAATAAGGGTGTAAATAACATTGCTAAAATGCAATAGTAAATGGACTCATCTGTCCAGATGAATGCCTGATCAACAAACTAATGAATTATACCTAATGCATTTCAACCCTTTGGGTCTTCCTCAGTGGACAAAAGATTTTTAGCATACAACTTGTCACAGAAAATGTAGCCCCTTGGCTAGTTTGGATAATGCAGTGAGCTAACCACTCTTAACCATGTGTGCACAGTTGGTAATCATGATGGTGAACTAGTATAAAAGGTAATATTTTTCTAATAATGGTGCCCAGTCCCATGCAATTTGGGAGCATTTTGGCTATATACATGTTACAGGCTTAAAACGCAGTGAGGCTGGGTTTTTTTTCTGCATTTCAATTCAGTTTTGCAAATTCTAGTACACATCACTATGCTTAGATGCGTTTCCAGGAGCCTGTTGTCTGTCCCCGGTTTCCCCACCCCTCCAGCCACCCCAACTCCTATTGGAGAAGCTTTCATCCATTCAACACTACCCCCTGGAAATCATCACCTTCCTTTTTTTCTTTGTGTTTACTGCACTTGCTGTATTCTGGAAGCTCCAGTTCCCCTTGCTACTTCCATTAGACCTAACTGCACCCACCCTACAGTAGCCTCTCTAGGAATTACCAGCATGAAGAAATAGTAAATAGGCTGTTTCTGGTGTGTTGAAGGCTCCTGTGTGTGTTGGTCATTGTGTGGGCTCCCCAATTTCCTACACTACAAGATTAGTGCATATGCAAACAATAGCATTGTTGGGTTAGTGAAGCCTCAACTGCACCCAACCATTGCAGGAACCTCTTTAAGAATGCCTGTCTCTGAATATGCATCTTTCTCTTCTTTTCCTGCTTACACCCCCCTGGATTTAGGACCACCCCCAGCAAAGTGCTCCCATTTTGCACAGCTTGGAGTAGCAATGCTTGATTGATCAAACAAGTCTGAGTGAAGCTGGCTTGGAGGGAAAATGCACCAAAACACAAAATTATGAGTTTTTGGAGAAGAAGGGGGCAGAGCATGGCTAATGTCGTGTGCACCAGGATTCACAAAACAGAGGTGGAGACACACTGGAGCCAGCATAACCACAAGTGTGTACATAGCATTCCAGGGAACTGGTTTCATATGTCAGCTATGTCTTCTAGCATGAGGCTTCATTGTACCAAGCACTCTCTTTGAGCATATTTCCCTTTACTATTTTTAAAGTTCCTATTTAGATCCGACTTTTCTAGCAAAGCCTTTTTTTATTATCCCTAGATCTACCCAAACTGCACTTCTCCTACCGCTTGATCCTCCCCTATCCCGTGCATACTATTCCATTGTCAGTCTTTTGGGACTTATATAGATTGTAACTATTTTGAAGAGGACTGTGTCACTCCTTTTATATACAGCCAACAATAAAGATTGCTGGTAAAAATATATTTGAAACAAACAAACAAACAAACCAGGAATAGTATCTCTGGTCATCCTTGTACTGAGCAAAGAGAAATTCTCCAGAGTTATATCACTGAGCAAGTTGCCCTTGCCAAGCAAGAATTAAAGTTCTTATTCTGGAGAGCTACTCAGCAGGAATAAATGTTGGTTCCTGTACACCTCCTTTCATGGCTTAAAGGATAAGAAATGAAATTGAGGTTATCCCAAATGTTGAGTCTCCTTGCTATAATCATGTTAGCTGGGGCTTTTATTCACTTTATAAGGTACAAAAAAAGATACACTGGCAGGACTTCCTGATGATAGCATGTCTTCTGGCAAGGATTCATTCCAAAATATAGGCTTTTGAAAGCAGACTGTCAGTCCCTGCTCTTAGGGAAAATGTGCCTGCAACATATAATCGAAAAGGCAAAGAAAAAAAATCCCTTTCAGGAAAGAAGCTTCTAAGTCTTGATTAGCTGGCTAGCAAAGTTGCAGAGAGTTAATCTGTTGCTACCATTTGCAGGTCTGACCTTTCATTTAACTTGAGCGTAACTATGAAATTTGGTATGTTATACAGAGCCATGAAATTTGGCATGTTATACAGAGCTGCCTCCCTGGCCAAAGCAGTAATACCAGTCAGTTTCCCTTAGGGATAGAAATGTGTCATTGCAGAATTAAGTTGCTGTGTAACTGTGTCCTTCCCCACAATTATTTCAGGTTATAATTTCTTTGTACAAGACATGTTTAGCTTTGTGCATGATCAGTGCTAAGGAAAAATAATAATCATATGGTTGTATTGTTTGCATCATCTGGATCAAGACTAAACCACAATTTCCTGCTGATAATGAGCATCATTTATTTATTTATTGCATTTGTATACCGCCCCATAGCCAAAGCTCTCTGGGCGGTTTACAACAATTAAACATCATCTACTCAGCATCCAGCATAACACTGAGCCAATTATGTTTCAAGAACTAGAAAGAAATTTTTGCTCTTAGTAACACTTAAAGTATCAGAAAGATACTAGATGTAAAATTGGCATATCTCAGTGATATAAGCTGGTTGGTTTACTGATATGCCTGAACTGCCTCTATTAAAGCCAAGTGATCTGAATTTGAAATAAAATTTGAAAGGCTACAGATATTTACTTTCCTTTCTTCTTCCTCTTCTTCATCTTTTCAGTTAGTTTAATCTCAGATTGTGCTTTGTTTTATTGTAATTTTTTTAAACTGACATGTGCCTGTGCCTTGATAATACATTTCAAATAGAGATTTGCAGAACAGTGGGAAAATAAATTGAAGGGCATGCTGCAATTGTCTGGATCTTATTCTGTATAGGTGATGCTAAATTAGAAACATTTAAGGTGTGGGTTTAAGAGGTATAGGCCTAACTTTATCGTCATAAAGAAACATTCTGTGCTTGTGAAAATGCGATCTTTCTGAAATAATAATCATATAAGGAAAATAACTAGTCAACACCAATTTATCTGTGATACTAGTTGGAAGAATTTATACTCTTCAGAAAAATTATAGTGATTTTACTGACACTGGATTTTGGGCTTTTTTTTAAAAAAAATTAATTTTTAGAATAGCTATATGGAGAGCAAATTGTGACTTTAATACTATCATTTCCATGCACAGCACTCATTTTTACAATCTTTTTCTCACTAAACATAAACATTACATCGCTGAAGAATGCAGAGAGTGACAGTAACACTGCATCCTATGTTATATTATCACTTACTGGTTCTGTGATTCTGTCCTTACAAGTAGGTTTTCTCTCCAGAATTTATTTGCCCATGCCTTTCTCTTTTAACTTTGCAGGCTAGTTCAGCCATGAATGTTCATTACTTGATGACAGCACTTTCAGGTGGTGCCAAACCTTGGCTAACTCCCAAGACAGATGCAACTGGAGTTCAGTTCAGGCATAGGTGGATACAGAGCTGAAGGCAATAAATGTGTTTACAGATGGGCAGGAAGTCAAGCACGATCAAGAAGATGTGGATCAAAGGGCCAGAGGCAAATGCAGAGTCAGAGCCAGGTAGAAAGTCGAGTTCCAAGGCAGCAATAGATGGCTGGAAGGGCAAGAAGCAGATGGAAGATCAAAAAGCAGTAAGGGGTCATGAAAAGCAAAGGGCTACAAACAAATCAGGAGTTGCAAAGTAGTTTTTTGTGGCATCTTGTACATTTGGCATGCAACATAAATCTGGTAAAATTTTATCTTACATACTCTTATGTATGTTTTAAATCATGTCTGGTATTCATATAGTATCATTTGTTAGGACAATTGTCAGAAGCAGAACCATTTTAGCTTTGAAAATTCATTTTGAAAAGCAAATTCCTAGCTTTTTGTGGTTGCCAAGAACACTAAACAATATGTGAAGTTTGTGCCCTAAGCAATGATTCTCTCAGATGCAGTGCTTGGAATATAGTTGTCAAAAACACAAGTTGGACAATAAGCTTAAACATAAATTTTATCATAGGTTGGCCTATTATACAGTTCCATAGAGATATGCACATGTAATCCATGATTGCCACATATTTAGCAGGTTGTTTGACTAAACTGCACTGAATTCTTTTGCTGCTCTGACAAAGTCCAGCTTTCTCCTTCATAGAACTTCTTCTGAATCTCTGGGGCTTCCATTCTATCCAACTGTGTCCTGTTCTCTGCCTACTGCTTGCTGCTTCTAGTATCATGGCACCTACATGCCATCTTTCCTAATCTCACCCTTATTTGCTAGTTTTCCTTTCCTGCTTTTTGTGGAACTACTGCTCTGTCACCCAGAAAGCAATCAGCCGCCACTATCTTTTCATCACTTGCTCTCTCCATGTATTTGCTCTCCCCCAAAATTGATTCCTTCCCTTTGGAGATTTCTCATTTTCCCAGACATCTGTCTTTGAAGGCCAGTGGGGTGGTAGCAGTGACATCTGTCTTTCTAAGTAGTGTAGCAGCAAATTCAGAAGTGCAGGGTCCCTTCATGTTAATCACAGCCATCTCCTGCCCCTTTTTTGCTGTGGGATTGAGAATGAGATCCTTGTTAATGCCTTCACCCACAACAGACATCCCTAGGAGCTAATAAGCATGAAAAAGGTGAGTGTTAGTTACTGTGAAGAGTCTTCTCAGTTGTTGACTCACCTTTCATTCTGGTTGGTTCTAATCAGCAGGAAAGAACAAGAAAGCATGTTAGACATCTCTTCTGAGTGGCTAACACACTCCCCTTTCATGCTGATTGGCTTGTAGGATGCTGGAGACATAGGGACCCTGCTCCCAAAAAAGTAAGGGGTCTAAGACCCCCCGAGACTCTGGAAGACTACACCCCTGGTACCAGTTCCAGCCCCTTCTCATCCTTTACAGTTTTTCCTATACAGCTCTTCTTGCATCTCCGTATTGCTGTCTTACCTTGCTTCGTGGCCCCCTCTCATCTCAGATCTAGTAAAATTATACTTTTTTCAATACATTCAAATGTCCAGAGTACTTCACATGCTTTATTTAGCTGCAAAGCTTCCAACAGCAATGTAAGCAAGAGTGTAGTCATCCAGGGCCCCAGAGGGTCTTAGACCTCTTTCTTTATTGGCAGCAGGGTCACTATGTCTTCAGTGACCTTTCCTACTGATTGGAGCCAATCAGTGCAAGTCAGCCACTGAGAAGACTTTTCTCAGTAGTTAACTGTGATGTCCCTGTATTTTAATATCTGTAAATATGGTAAGTGCGGGTTTATTGAGTGATATATGGTAAGTGAATGAGTAAGAGGGGGGAGTACATGGGCTAGAATGCTGGAGAATGTTGGATGATGATTGGCTGAGTGTTTGAATGGCTGAAGGTATAAATGAGAGGATGACAGTTGAATAGAGGGGAGTTGTGGGGGAGTTGTTGGCGATTGGTTGTGGAGTGTGGATTGGAGTTGGTTGTGGGTTGGATTATATTTGGCTGGTATTTAGGCAGAATATATAAGACTGGAAACATAAAGAGTGACACTAAATGAAACCATATGCTTGTTGAACATTCCTAAAGTAATCTTGTTATTTCCTGGTGTTATCAAATAAATGCTTTTATTGGTTTACCTAAAGCCTGATCCTTGGCTGGGGATACACAGACCAGAAGGGAGGGCAGGGTAATTACCAAGGCTGGAGGGAAACAGTATCAAATAAATGGTGGCAGCGGTGAAGGGAGATATTGTAGCATCGTCAAGTATCCAGTGCAACCCAGGATTGTATGCTTTATAGACAAAGATACAAGGGGGTTGTGGACGGCAAGGGCACCCAGACACAAAGTGACAATAAGCCATAAGGGGAGACTAAGGCAAAGTCTCTAGCAGTATTGTTTACAGGGAGTGGCTGGTGGTGCTGCCTAGCAGTGGGATCTTGTGAGATCTGTGCTAGAGCGTGTGAGAGAATAAATAAACACCGAGATCCTGACAGGTGGTGGCCCTGGTGGGAGTATCACAGGTAGAGCCAGCTGGGGGGATCGTCACATTAACACACACTCCTTTAGTCTTAGTATGGCAACCAAGAAGGGAAGCTCAACAAAATAAGTTCCTTACCTTCCAGCATATTAGTACATGCACAGAAAATACTAATCTAGTTGCAAGGCAACACATGAAAATCTTCATCGATAGTTGTAATGCATCACTAAGGGAGATTACTCCAAATAAAGTAAAAGACTGAAAGCTCATTTTATTGTATAATCTTAGAAGATTGTTTAATCTTAGAAGAGGGAGTAGCTGTGGGGTGTGTGGGTTGAGTATCATGAAGGGACCCTGCACTTCTGAATTTGCCACGAGACTACTGAATATGACAAGTCAGTTTCTGATAATTATATTATATAATTATATTTCAGATAAGAGAAAAAATCAATTCATCGGAAATGTGGTGTTGGAGGAGAGCCATGCAGATACCATGGACTGCGAAAAAGACAAATAATTGAATGTTAGAACAAATTAAATCAGAATTATCATTAGAAGCTAAAATAATGAAACTGAGGTTATCATACTTTAGACACATAATGTGAAGACATGATTCACTAGTAAAGACAATAATGCTGGGAAAAACAGAAGGAAGTAGAAAAAGAGGAAGACCAAACAAGAGATGGCTTGATCCCATAAGGAAAGCCACAGACCTGAACTTTCGAGATCTGAACAGGGTAGTTTATAACAGATGCTATTGGAGGTCGCTGATTCATAGGGTTGCCATAAGTTGTAACTGGCTTGAAGGCCCACAACAACAGCAATATTTCTGATGGTGGTGGTGGTGCTGAGGTTGAGAGAGAATGACTTGCCTAAGAGCATTGAGTGAGTTAATGGCAGAGGGAAGATTCAAATTAAAGACTTTGTTTCATAGTTCGGCCTCTTAGTCACTATGCTACATCAACTTTCATCTAGACATTTGACTCATCTTACTCTTCTTTGACAACATCCCTACCTTGTTGCTTCATGAATTTAACATTCCTCTTTGATCAAGCTGCTCCTTTGCCTTTGCAGTGACCCTTCTCGTTGCCTAGGACACTCTCTTGATTTTTCTCAAAGAACTGCTGTGCTTCTGACTTTTTCCTCTTTCTGATCCCTCATCTATTCTTCAGAATTACGCCTACTCCTTTCCCACATGCTCTTTCTTGTAAAGCGGAAAACAGCCAGAGATTAGCCTGTAGTAGTCTGTACCTCTAACGCCCTGTTCTTCAACCTTGGGTTCCCAGCTGTTGTTGGACTACAACTCCCATCATCCTTGGCCATTGTCTAAGCTGTCTGTGGTTGATGGGAATTGTAGTCTGACAACATCTGGGGACCCAAGGTTGAAGAGCAGTGCAATGCACAAAGATAACTGGGATCTAGTCAAGATGCTCTTCTAGTGGTGTTCTTGCCCCTTCTTGCCCAGTTTTTAATTGTGTGTTTATAATTGGTAAAATTTGGAACATATTACACAGATGTAAAATAAAGATGGCTGGGCCTTATTGGATTGCTCTCTAATAGGGATATCAAAATTCTTCTACAACATTGTAATTTGATACAAGTAGTCCCAACAGATACTGATTATTAGTAAACATTTAAAAGCAGGACAT
Source organism: Rhineura floridana (assembly GCF_030035675.1). NCBI lineage: Eukaryota > Metazoa > Chordata > Lepidosauria > Squamata > Rhineuridae > Rhineura > Rhineura floridana. Next base: position 50,796,316 of record NC_084486.1, read on the forward strand.
GTTTACCCTACTTTCCTGTCAGTCCCATAACAGTGACCAACACATTGGTACAGGATGAGCTAAAGCACAGAAACGAAAGAAATTTTGGAAGCAGCTGGGAGTAGAAATATTGTTTATTTATTTATTGTCTTCCACACATGTCTCAAGGTGATGCACAATGAAAACAGCTTAAAAACAGTTAAACACCGCACAGAAAACACCCATCTATGGCAGAGACCCATTCATCCAGTTGGGAAAGCCTATCGGAAGAAAAATGTTTCAGGGAAGTGGGGCTGGGACAGGTGCTGACTATCTTGACAGAAATACTATTTCACTGAGCAGAGGCAGCCACACTGAAAGCACTACTTTAGGTTACTTTGGAATGGGCTTGTGATATCTTTGGAACATGCAGGTGAAGCTCTCTCAGAGACTGCAGAGACCTACAAGGATGTATAATGTGTAAGGCAGTCTCTCCAGTAACCCGATCCTGAGCTGTATAGTGCCTTATACATTAGTATTAACACCTTGAACTTGGGCCAGTAGCAGACTGGCAGCCAGTGCAAATCCTGTAAGCAAGGTGTTATATGCTGGCAATAGTTTGCTTTCAAAAACAACCTAGCCACTGCATTCTGCACTAGCTGCAGCCTCTGGACCAACCTCAAGGATAGCCCCACATAGAGCACATTGCAGTAATCCAGCCTTTAGGTTACCAATATATGGACAACTGTGGCCAAACTATCCTGATCTGGGAAAGTCCCTAGCTGTCTTAGCAACTGAAGTTGGTAAAAGGCACTCCTAGCCACCAAGGACACCAGCGCCTCCATTTATTTATTTAGATCCCGCCCTTCCTCCCAGCAGGAGCCTCCATTGACAGAGAGTACCCTCAAACTATGTACCTGTTCCTTCAGGGAGAGTGCAACCCCATCCAGAGTAATTGTGTGGGGCTTACCCCTTTGCATTCATTAACAATATTCATTTTTCAGGAAAGCAAGGAGCTGTAACAGCCAGTACCATACCTATGGTTGAAGAATAAAAGTTTCACTTACTAGCATACAATAAAACAGCAATCGTGCCATATCTCTAAAATAAAGTATGTGGAACTTTAACAGCTTTTGCTGGGTTTTCATATCTATGCAGTTACATGAATAATGTATACATGTATTAAATGCAGTCAAAGAAAGCTGTAGTGTTTTTATATTTTTTCTAACTTTGATCTCTGAAGAAAACTAATGCTAACAATTGTTTCTGAAACATCTTGCCTTTAAAAAAGAAAGATCCAAATCAGCCACAAAGACTAGAAAACAGTGTTTGTTCACATAACCATACAAAAACATTGCTAGAGTTATTGCAAAAAAAATTAAACATAGATTTCAGGTGATATTAGTTAAAATACACTGTTCTACTAAGTAAACACAGAAAATGGGCAGTTGCAAATCAGATCTAAAATGAAGCACATTAGAGTTCATGATTAAACTCATTAATCACTTCCTTCCATACCAGATTAGAGTTCATAAGATAGAGATCAGCAACATTTGGTCCCAGGCTCAAGTTTTACTCTCAAAGGACCACAAATTTGCCGAGGGGTTGGGAACCAGCTGCCGTCCATAAGTTGTTAGACTCCTACTCCTATCGACCTCATCCAGCAAGATCAACTATTAGGAATGATGGGAGTTACAGTCCTGCAACATATGAAAGATCACAGGTTTCTACTCCTGACTTAACCACTCAGTTGCCAATTCAGAGTCAAGGAGATATGTATGGAAGGAGCAAAGGCAACGGCCATCAAACTTCTCAGTAAATTATTATTAGGAGAAGAAGGGAGACTGAAATTTGCCAGCTTCCTTCGCCTCCTCAGTGTGGCTCTCTATATATTATAAAGCGTTGCTGGCCACAATTATTGGGATATGGTGTGCTGAATCAGGTGCATGATTCTCATGGCTCGCATAGTGTATGACCACACTTATTCCTAGACTTGTCAGGCAAGTCAAATGCATCAGTGGAGTGATTTCAGATACTATTTAATTAATTTAATATTAATTAATTGTGTATTTTATTATTACATTTATATGTCACCTTTCCTCCAAGGAGCTCAAGGTGGCATACAAACATGGTTCTTCCCCTCCCAATTTCATCCTCACTACGAGGTAAGTTAGGCTGAGAGATAGTGACTGGCCCAAGGTCACCCGCTGAGCTTCATGGCCTACCAGGATTTGAACCTTGGTCTCCCAGGTCCCAGTGCGACAATATACCATACTGGCTCCTTGAGCATCATTAGGACTGTTTCATTGATTTACTGCTGTTTTACTTGGCCATATAAAAGGAAACATCTGGATATGCAAGAAACATGCATGCATCATGACCAGGGAGACTGCATCTCCACTGCATTGTGTACACACCTTTCCCACCGCATGAAATATATGCAGCAGTCCTTACCCAACGCTCAATACCTGATAAGTTGGGGAACATTCTGTTTTTCTTTCGACCTAGAAATGGCATGAATACCTCTCTTGCATTCCTAGCTGTAAACACTAAATGGAGTTGCCAGATGTCGTATTTACCAGCCTTCCCAAACCTGGTGTCCTCCAGATGTCTTGGACTATACATTTCATCAGTCTCAGCCAGCATGGACTAATAGACGGGAACGATAGGAGTAGGAGTCCCAAACAAATGGAAAATACCAGGTTGGGGAAGACTGCTTTATACAATGTTTTTTATTCTAAGTTTTTTCCTTGGGAAAATTGGGACCTAAATTGAAATAGACTTGGAAGAGCTGCTTTCTCATTCACCAAGACAAATTGTTAAAAAAATGAATTATTAGAATGATGGCCTCTAAGATGATGGTGGTGATAATGAGAGCAACAAGGATTGCCAGGGTGCTTCCAAAGCGAACGTGTAGAAGAATAAATGTGAATAAATGAGGAAAACAATGTAAAATTGGTCAATCATCTGCTATTTGCAGGAATGATATTTTCATTACAAATCCTGCTTATCTTTCCTAAAATAAGAATCTTGTGATCCCCCCCAACCAACTTTTATTCTTTTGCAGCACTTTTCAGCTGAATTCCCCATGTAGCTTTGTGTCAAAGTTTGCCCTAAGGTTCACTAAAAGCCAGATGTATTTCTGCTTGACATTTTCTAGACTGCAAGTTGGAGTACAGAGTGTAAGTAAACATTTCATGCAAATGCATGTATCAAAACTTCAACAGCCCTTTTCAGGGAGAGAAAGAGAGAGAGATCTTTTTGAGGGGACCATGTGCAGCAGAGAAGGGGGGGCAAGAAGGATGTGTTATCCATTGTTGGCATTAGACTGACATTAATAGTTGAGCACCTGTCAAAGCTAATGCCCAGGTAGGGGTTCCACTGCGAATCCCTGGAGCTCCCTGGTCCTATTTCTTCTTTTGTTGTCACTGCCTCTTTGGCTACCCTCATGGAGCAAACAAGCAAAGATGAGGAATAGCTGCTGCCACTCATATTTCACTCTGGACAGTAGGGCACACTGGGCCCAGAAGGAGCAGGCAAGTGGGAATAGCAAAGGTTTTGATCCAATAAGGGCATCCATCTTGCCTGATGACCCACATAGTCTGGCACCTGTTTGGGGTGTGCATTTGTTTCTGAAGCAAATATACCCCCATTAATTTCTAATTCAAATCTGTGTCATCTTGTTTTGTTTCTTCCATCCATATTCCAAAACTGTCACTGCTAAACTCTTTCCTCACCTGTTTGTTTCTCCACTCTATATCTGCATTAACCTCCTATCTGGTTCCAGCACATGTTTGTAAACATGTGTTTGAAAAACCATACAGGAAAAAGTGACTTAGGGATTCGGGGCATAAAAGCAGTAAACAGGGAAATGGTTAAATATTTCCTCTTCTCCCTCTACTCATACATAACAAATCAACACTTTCTGGGGGAAAAAATTAAAAGCTTTTGGTACATTTAGTTAGACCTTTAAAAATAGCTGATCAGGTCATTGCATTATGACAGCTACTTAATATGCATCGATTATTTCTCAAAGACAATTGCTAATAGATCTAGATTTTAAGTCTTCATTCTTTATACTGTGAAAGAATTGTCTTGATTAAGAGAATGTCCAGCAACAACTTTGCTTAATAAATGCAAATTAAATTACACTAGATGATTATCTTTCTTGCCTGCTTGATTCAGTTGTATAAAATTGTATAAGAATTTGAAATCATAAAATACCTACCAGTTGGTCCTTCACTAATTCCATCCAAATGTTTATGATGACAACATGAAAATGATGTGGCCTAGCAGATCTGTCTTTCTCATGTTTTCTCATCTTTGATTAATTTTTTTAAAAACATTTGTCCATTAGAGTCCCCTGTCAAAATTGAGTGATCATTATTGTTAGTCAACAATATTGTAACCTGTTGCTCTTTCAAAAACATTTTTATATAGCAGTGATATCAATTTTACAAGAATTGTGAACTAGAAAAGTTTCCAGAAGACTTCACTCTCCTGTAAATCAATGCAAATCTAATTTGGCATCTTTCATTGTCTCATATTTAATAACCCAATTGTTAAATGGCATTTTAATTTAAAAGGCTATATGAAATTCTGTTTCCTGACTCCTAACTAAGCAGAGCAGAGGGAGCTGTGTCAGCTGGTCCAGAGGAGATACAAGCAAGCCAGCTCTCAGCGAGCAAACAGGGAGAGCTAACAGGTTTGGCAGAGGAGTTCAGCACTGGAGGTCAAGGGGGAAGTCCCTAATGTTTTCCCTTTGTACTGCACATCACATACCAGTGGGACTCTCCTATTTACCCTGAAGTAGGACAGGACAAAGCACAGGCCATTCCAATATAAGTAGAAAGAGAGAAGCTTACTTAATAACTGTATGTAACTCCAGTGGTGGTGACCTGCAAGGTATGTGCATTGTTTGTTTTCTTGCCTGAGAACATCATGGCGTACACATGCAACAAGTGCAAGCTAGTGGTGCTGATGTGATGGAATGGTTGCCATTGCTCATAAAGCCCACTGACAAATATCCTTTTCTTCTCATGTGGGAATGAATGATATTGCCAAGTGGCGCTCTGAAAAAATCACTTCAGACTTTGAAGCTCTGGGAAGGAAACTCAAGGACTCTGGGGCCCAGATAGTTGTCTTGTCCATCCTCCTGGTACTTAGAAGAGGAGTGGGAAGGGAAAGAAAAATAGGTGAATGACTGTCTGTGAAGGTGGTTCCGACCTGAGAGATTTGGATTCTGGGACCACAGGCTATGCTTCCTAGAAGATGGACTGCTGGTAAGTGATGGGATGAACCTCACAAGGAAAAATGTATTTGGCTACAGCATAGAGAACTTCATCAGGAGAGCTTTAAACTGAATCCTAAATGGGAGGGAGACGTAAACTTGGTGGTAATGATGAACAAAGGCTTGTGCACAGTAAGATGAACTGAGGGAACGGCTCTAATAGGGCCCAGTAAATCACATGGTCTTCAATGTCTGTATACTAATGCCCAGAGTATGGGAAACAAACAGGACGAACTTGAACTCGAACTCTTAACACAGGAGAATAAATATGACTTGATAGGTATAACTGAAACTTGGTGGAACGATTCCCATGAGTGGAATACAGTGATTCAGAGATACAACTTGTTAAAAAAGAACAGAAGGAATAGAAAGGGAGGTGGAGTCATGCTGTCTGTTAAAAATATATATCTCTGAACAGAAATACAGGAAGATGTGCTTGGTAGGTCTACTGAGAGTATCTGGATTAAAATAAATGGGGCAAGGAATAAAAGGAACTTGGTAGTTGGGTACTGACCACCCGATCAAGGAGAAGTCGAGGGTGATACTTTTGCAAAGCGAATTTCCAATGTTTCAAGAAGGCATGATGTAGTAGTAATGGGGGACTTCAGTTTGTCTGTTGGGAGACAAATTCTGCCAAACACGGCCCCTCCAAGAAATTCCTGACTTGCGTTGGATATAACTTTCTCCCACAAAAAGTGGAGGAAGCAGCTAGAGGATCAGCTATCTTTAACTTGATTCTAACCAACAGAGATGACTTTGTTAATGAAGTGGCAGTTACAGGAACTCTGGAGGAAAGTGACCATGTGATATTTGAGATCTTGATTTTAAAAGAAGCAGAAGCTGAGAGTAGCCATACATGTACCCTGGACTTCAGGAAAGCCAATTTTAATAAACTCAGAACAATGGTAAGTATGGTTCTATGGCAAGTGACCCAATGAGAAAAAGGGTCTAAGATGGGTGGGAGTTTCTTGAAGAAGAAATTCTAAAGGCACAATGGCAAACAATTCTGTCAAGGAAAAAAGGGGGAAGACAGCAGAAGAAGCCAGTGTGGCTTCACAGAAAACTTAGAGATGACCTGAAAACAAAAAAGGGCACATACAGGAAGTGGAAGGAAGGCCAAACCACAAAGGAAGAGTACAGACAGGTAGCACGGAATTGCAGGGATGGTGTCAGGAAGGCTAAAGCTGAGAATGAGCTGAGGTTAGTGAAATGCCAAAACCAACAAAAACACTTTCTTCAGGTACATCCATAGTAAAAGACAAAAAAAAGAAATGGTGGTACAGCTACTCAATAAGGATGGCAAAATAACAGATGACAAAGAAAAGGCAGAAGTGCTCATTTCCTACTTTGACTCAGTCTTCTCCCAAAGAGGGTCTATGACCCTCCTGGCAAATGTGAATTTGAAGGGACAGGATTGCAGCTTGAGATTGATAGACAAATGGTCAAGGAATACCTAATCACTTTGAATGAGTTCAAATCTTCAAGGCCCGATGAACTGCATCCTATATAATTGAAGGAACTGGCTGAAGAATTCTCAGAACCACTGCCTATTATCTTTGAGAAATTGTCAAGGATGGGTGAAGTGCCAGATGACTGGAGGAGGGCTAATGTCATCCCTATCTTCAAAAATGTAAAAAAATTGGAACCTGGGAACTACAGATCAGTCAGCCTGACATCAATCCCTGGGAAAATTATGGAGCAAATTATAAAGTGGTCAGTCTGTAAGCACCTTGAAAACTATGCAGTGATTACTAGAAGCAAACATGGATTTATCAAGAACAAATCTTGCCAGACTGATCTTATCTCATTTTTTAATTTGGTAACCTCCCTTGTAGACTGTGGGAATGCCGTGGACATAATATATCTCTACATCAGCAAAGCTTTTGACATAGTGCATGATTAGCAAGCTAACTAAATGTGGGCTGGATAGAACCGCAGTTCACTACAGAATCATACTCAAAGAGTGCTTATCAATGGTTCCTTCTCAAACTGGGGGGAGGTAATGAGCGGGGTACTGCAGGGCTCGGTCCTGGGCCCAGCGCTCTTCAACATTTTTATTAATGACTTGAATGGGGAGGTGCAGGGAATGGTTTTTTCAAATTTGCAGAAGATACAAAGTTGGGAGGGAGCCAGAAACAAAATTCAAAAGTATCTTGATAAACTGGAGCATTGGGATGAAAACAACAGAGATAAATTTAACAGGGATAAATACAAAGTTCTACACCTAGGAAAAAGAAACCAAAAGCACAGTTATAAGATGGGGGACACTTAGCTCAGCAATACTACATGCAAGAAGGTTCATGGAATTGTTGTTGATCACAAGCTGAATATGAGCCAACAGTGTGATGTGGCTGCAAAAAGACAAATGCTATTTTAGGCTGCATTAACAGAAGTATACTTTCCAAATCATGTGAAGAATTGGTTCCCCTCTATTCAGCACTGGTTAGGCCTCATGTTGAGTACTACGTCCAGTGGTGGACATTACACTCTAAGAAGGATGCAGACAAACTGGAAGAGGTTCAGAGGAGGGCAACAGGGATGATCAGGGGACTGGAAACAAAGCCCTATGAGGAGAAACTGAAAGAACTGGGCATGTTTAGCCTTGAGAAGACAAGACTGAGGAGAGATATGATAATACTTGAAAGGTTGCCACACAGAGGAGGGTCGGGATCTCTTCTCAATTATCCTAGAGTGTAGGACACGGAATAATGGGTTCAAGTTACAGGAAGCCAGATTTTGACTGAACATGAAGAACAATGTCCTACTGTTAGATCAATATGATAATGGAACCAATTACCTAGAGAGGTAGTGGGCTCTCCAACACTGGAGGCCTTCAAGAGGCAGCTGGACAGCCACCTGTTGCGGATGCTTTAATTTGGATTCCTGCGCTGAACAGGGGGTTGGACTCAGTGGCCTTATAGGCCCTTTCCAACTCTATGATTCTATGAAATATATGATTAGTTTTTTTACTAACCAAAAGAAGTTGAACTGGAATATATGGTTAGGGGGGAAATCAATGAAGCATATGTAATGTGATTCTAATTTTCAATCAAATTCAAAGTTGTGTGTACGAATCAAATTTTGCTGCAATAGTTGTATATGTATTATAAAAGACAACTTCATAGTAGGACTTCTGTGCTGGACATCTTTTAAAGATTTTTTTTTAAAAAAAGAAACCATCTACAAGGGTTGGGGGGGAGGGTGCTGAATTATATGTTTCTCCTAAGCACCTCCAGTCACAGGGAGTTCAAGAAGCTCCTTGGTTTACAGAGGAGCTGCAGGTGATGAAGCAGGCCAAACATTGGCTTGAGCACAGGTGGTGCAAGTCCCAGCATGAATATGATGCCATGCGGCAGTGGTGGCAGTGAAGAGAGCATATATTTCAGCCTCTATTGCAGTGAATCACCCAGCAGAGTGGTTTAAAGTGATTAACCAGCTGATCCAGACCAGTGTGGCATCATTAACAACGGATCACTCAACAGCCTTTGAAGGGGAAATTATTCAGATCTCTGCTGAACTTGATGCCACCTTCAGGCTTGTTGGGGGTCTCTGCAGCACCACTGAATTATATCTTTTGGGATCATTTTTCAGTTGCTGCAGCCCAAAGATGTAGACAGGACACTTGCAGTGGTGAGGCCAACTATATGCCCTCTTGATCGCTGCCCGACATGGTTGGTAAAATTTAGTAGGTGGGATTGACTGGATGGGTCCAGGGAGTTGTTAGTGCTTCATTACCAGAGGGAGTTATGCCCACCATTTTTAAAGAGGCAGTGGTGTGACCCCTCTTGAAGAGGTCCTCCTTGGATCCAGAGGTTTTCAAAACTACTGTCCAGTCTCTAATATTCCCTTCCTGGACAAGGTAAATAAGAGGGTGGTGGCTGGCCAGCTGCAGGCACACCTTGAGGAGGCAGATGATCTAGATAATAATAAAAAATAATAATAAAATTTTATTTTTGAGTCGCCTATCTGGCCGAATTAACGGCCACTCTAGGCGACGTACAGAATAAGATAAAATACAACATATAAAATACAACATAGGTCATAAACCTCAGACTATAATTAATCAAAATCATCCACAACTGTATCACAATAAAACTAGCCCAGCCCAGATCCATTCCAGTCTGGTTTCCGGCCCAGTTTCAGCACTGAAACAGCCTTGGTGGCTCTGATTGATGACCGTAATTGGGAAATAATTGGAGCAATGAAACCCTGTTGGTTCTACTTGATCTCTCAGCAGCTTTTGACCATGATGTTCTTCTGGAGCAACTCTAGGAGTTGGGAGTTGGAAGTACTGTATTGCTGTGGTTCTGCTACCTGCAGGTCTGCTACCAGAAAGTAATATTAGGAGACTGTTGTTTGGCTCTATGGCAGCCTTTCCCAACCAGTGTGCCTCCAGATGTTGTTGGACCATAATTCCCATCTTTCCTGACCATTGGCAATGCTGGCTGAGGCTGATGGGAGTTGTGGTCCAACAACATCTGGAGGCACACTGGTTGGGAAAGGCTGCTCTATGGCGTTGGGCTGTGTGGCCCCACAAGGGTCCGTTCTGTCTCCAATGCTGTTTAATTCTATATGAAACCATTGGGAACTCTCATCCAGGGATTTATTTATTTATTATTTGATTTATATCCCGCCCTTCCTCCTAGCAGGAGCCCAGGGTGGCAAACAAAAGCACTAAAAACACTTTAAAACACCATTAAAATTTATTCTTTAAAATCAAAACAACTTTAAAAACATTTAAAAAAAACATTGAAGAGATCTTTAAGAAAAGATTACAAACATATTGCAGCACAGTGTCATCACTATACTGATGAACAGAGCTTGGAAGTAACTAATTACAAAAAATGAATTACTTGTAATTTATTACTTTTTTAAGGAATGACTGGGCAATTCCTTTACATTTTGATTGTAATAGAATGAGGAGTAATTGTAATGTTTCCAGCATTAATTTTGGGAATTACTTGGTGGGGAGCAGAGGAAGTCTTCTGGTCCTCTGATTTGTGGATTAAAATCACGTGCCTCAAACTGGGCTTCTGTGCAGCATTGCTCTTCCTTTGTTCTCTGTGGGTGAGTAGGAGGTGATGAGGGAGGAGATGGAGAGCAAGATGGGGTGGAGTGGAGAAAATTGTTTTTAAAAAAGGATGGTGGTGGAGAAGAATGGAGTGGAGGGGAAAAGGAGGGCAAGAACATTGATAAAGGAGAAGGAGGCAGCAGCAGAATGGAGATAAATAACTGGAGGTGAAAGATGACGTGTGTGTGTGTGTGTGTGTGTGTGTGTGTGTGTGTGTGTGAGAGAGAGAGAGAGAGAGAGAGAGAGAGAGAGAATACTGTGATTGCACTTGGCACACAAAATGGTATCTGACTACTTTGCTGCATTTGCAGTGTTTTAACTTGTTTGGATCTATGGGGAAAATGTTTGCTTGGGTGAGTATTCCTTAGTTGGTGGCAGGGCAGGGTCCAGGAGGTGGTGAAGTGAGAGAGATTATGCTGGCTGGCTGGGGGGGGGGTTGCACTTGGTTTGATGTGCAGATCTGAGTAGTGGCCTCTCCCTCCCTCCCCACTTCCCTTACCAGCAGAGAGACCACCACTGCTATCACATGGATAAAACTATTTTTTCTACTACCTCTCTGTGTCCGTGTGTTTATTTTTAATGTTGTTTTAGGTGACTTAGTGTGCAGTAGCCAAGGCCAGCACCTTGTAGGAACTCTAGGTTTTTTAAAAGTAACTTAAGTGTAATTGTAGTGATTACTTTTGAATAACAGTAAAGTAATGAATTCCTTTCAGAACAATTGTAATTGTAATGGCCATGTAACAATAATTGTAATTTATTCCTTTTTAAAAGTAATCTTCCAAACTGTGCTGATGACACACAGTTCTACCTCTCCATTCTATCTGAATTAGGAGAGGTGTCAGCTCTTCACTGAGACAGCAGTGTCGGTGGGGGTGCAGGCAGGGCTGGAGATTCCTTGGTAATTGCCAGGCCATAAGTCCTCAGCTGGCAGCTTGGCTATAAATCTGCCAGGCTAGCAAGGAGGAAGCAAGATAAGGGCAGAGGCTGTTCAAAGCTTACGTGCCAAGCCAGAAATCCAGAAGAGACATCAGTGAAGGTCCAGGTCTAGTTTGCCGAGAGATCAGTCCAAGTCAAGGTTCAGGGGATAGGAAGACACACAGTGGTCACGCCTGACGTTGTAGTCAGCAACAAGCTGAAGCCAAGGTTTGACTTTTAAGGAGCAGGTTTGTCAGCAGGTGTGAGCCATCAGTGTTTTGGCCTTAAGTGGACAGGCCTGCCCCTCTTCTGCCTGACCTTCTGTTGTCTACGTTCTGCAGGTGAGGGGGGAGTATTCTGTTCACTGGCTGCGTCTGGCTGAAGGGCTTCAGCTGTGTCTGGGGTGCTCTGCAGCTGAGGGGGAGAAGGAGCTGGGTTCTCAGGAGTTTCCTCCATTTCTTCTTCTGGGTCTGCTGCTTCTGGGTCTGCTGCTGTTACTCCTGAGTCATCCTTGTCTGATGAGTCCTCTGATGGGGCCATGACAAGAGGCTGTGAAAGTGTTGAACAGATGTCTGGAGGTAGTGATGTGCTGGATAGGGGCCAATAAACTGAATCTGAATCCTGATAAGACATAAATGCTGTAGGTGGGTGGTTCCTGTATATGGGAATTAGGTGTATGACCTAGGAGGGGCTATACCAGAGCTTGGAAGATTACTTTTAAAAAGTAATAAATTACAGTTAGTTACATGGCCCCCCAAAAGTAGTAATTACCGTTACAATTGCAATTGCTCTGAAAGTAACTGATTACTTTACTTTTACTCAAAAGTAATTGCTACAATTACATTTTAGTTACTTTTTTTTAAAAAATGCCTACAAGGTGCTGGCCTTGGCTGCTGCACATCTAAGTAGCCTAAAACAACATTAAAAATAAGCACACACACACATAGGGTTGCCAGGTTCTTGGCCTGAGACTGATCCTGTATCTTTAGGAGAAGAGAAAGTCAGCCAAGTGCAGGTGTTCTTGCAACCCTGTAATGAGAAAACCCACAAGGTGGGATACTTTCTTCCGCCTACACAACTTTTAAAGATCCAGAAGACCTCTTGGTTGTCACGCCCAGCCTCCAAGAGGTCTTCTGTATCTTTAAAGGTTGTGCAGGGGCAAGGGAGAATTCCACCTTGTGGTTTTTCTCATTACAGGGTTGCAAGGACACCTGCACTTGGCTGACTTTGTCTTCTCCTAAAGATACAGGATCAGTCTCAGGCCAAGAACCTGGCAACCCTACACACACAGAAGGTAGTAGAATAAGATTAACAGAATGGCATAACAGAATCTCACATTCCCTCACCCCACCCCAGCAATGATGATACCCCAACACACATATTTTTATATATATATATTGCCTCCAGCTCTTTTCTCCTTCCACTCCTGTCAATTTTTAAACAATTGTTTTCTCCACGCTGCCTCGCTCTCCACCTCCTCCCTCGTTGCCTCTTAAGCACCCATAGAGCATGAAGGAAGAACAACGCTGCACAGAAGCCCAATTTGAAGCACATGATTTTTATTCACAAATCAGAGGAGCAGAAGACTTCCCCTGCTGCCCCCCCCAAGTAATGCACAAAAGTAATGCTGGAAACATTACAGTTACTCCTCAAAAGTAATGAAGTTACTACTTGTTCTGTTACCAGCAAAATGTAATGAAGTTACACACTTGTTACTCAAAAAAGTAATAAATTACAAGTAATTCGTTACTTGTAACTAGTTGCTTCCAAGCTCTGGGCTGTACTCCCCCTGGATGAACAGGTCATAGTCTGGGAGTACTCCTGGACTCACCAGAACCCAAGTGACTTCTATGGCTAGGAGCCCTTATGCTCAGCTGAGGCTGATTTGCCAGCTATGACCATTCCTGTATTGGGATAGCCTGGTCTCAGATGTTCATGCTCTGGTGACTTTCCATCTGTACTACTGTAATGCAGTGTATGTGGTGCTGTCTTTGAAGACAGTTCGGAGGTTGCAGCTAGTGTGGAATGCAGCTGCTAGGCTGGTAAATGGGGCAGCCAAGTGTGTCACTGGTCCTCAAAGCACTGCACTGGCTGCCAGTGAGCTACCAGACCCAATTCAAGATGTTAGTACTAGCATATAATGCCCTAAACAGCATGGGACCCAAGTATGTAGCACAGCATCTTCCCCAGTATCAACCTTCTCATACCCTACAATTGGCAGGTGAGGCCCTGTTGGTAATGCTGCCACTGGGGCTGCCCGGTTGGTGTTGACCTATGACAGGGCCTTTTCAGTTCTAGCTTCTTGCTTGTGAGATGTCTCTCTTTCTGTGTCACTACTGACTTTTACGAGGAATTTGAATATATTCGTGTTTACCCAGAAACTTGATGGCTGAAGGGGACTGTTCCTAGCAACCCAGATATCACTGGATGAATTATTGTTTTTAACTGTAATTCAGTTTTAGAATGTTTTAAACTGTTTTTAGAATGCTTTCCTTTTTGTTGTTAAATTGTTTTGTTGTGTTTGCTGCTCTGGGCTCCCTCATGAGGAAGGGCAAAATATCAATTTAATAACAACAATAAATAATAATGTTTGAAGAGCTGTGCACACAAATATTTATGCTTCCTAAGAATAGTCACCTGACAAGTGTTCATTACTTTATTTTAGATTCGACTTCTATTCATTCATTATGTTATGTGACTATTAATTTGATGGAACGAAGAATTTCTGAAAATGGAAAAACTTCTGTAGAAAATAAATCAGTGGAAAAAATTTGGAAAGTCTTTCACTGCGTATGACTGATATGTATACTTAGGATAGCAATTAGACATTGTGCATTTTATGTTTTACCTTTATTTATTTTTATTTTATTTTATTTATTATTTATTTTATTCGATTTTTATACCGCCCAAAGCCTGAGGCTCTCAGGGCGGTGTACAGCATAAAGTGAATACAATGCAAAAATACAATAAAATGACAATAAAAACACTAAAAACATACATTTAAGTATTTAACAGCCTGGTATATATTAACAACAATAAAATATGTATGTCTTTATGTATGTCTGACTGTTTTTGCCTTCTCAAGTAAATATCTATTGAATTTTGCTTCTGGGATTCACACTTTTGCATTTAAGCTCATATTAAGCCTCCTGTCACATGGTTTTTAGTTACTTGAGATAATATACTGTAGGAGTTGACTGGGACATTTTGAAAGATCTGTGCTCAGCATGGAAGTGAGTGAAAAGACTCTAAGGCTCATATGAAACTAATGTTGTACATTCAATTTCTTCTCTGCACCTTCTTTCTTGCATTAACATTCATACTTGGCATGGCTAGCATGAGAGAAGCTAAAAGACAGTTTTTATTTTCTGAGTTCAAGAAACAGCATGAAACTAGGTTAACCTATTCCATTTCTCTTGTTCTTCCAGTTCACCCCAAGACTGGAGAGTGAGTAATGGGATGGCTTTGCTGGCCCAATTTCAGGTTCTGTCACACAAACTATGATTTCTTAAATCACGTGGACCAAGAGGTAGTGTAACTTAACTTAAGTGGTATGACAATACAGAGACTAACAGAGCAATCCAACCCTGGCAGAAAGCTCTGCAGGATACTCCTCCTGTGCAGGAGCCACTGGCCTGGCTGAATGCAGGCTCCATCAGGAGCTGTGCACACAAGCTGGCTGGGAAGCTCCAGCTCCAGCGAACAGGCCTCCCAGTGAGTAAGCACTCCCATAGGCCACAATGGAGCATTTTAAGAATTATTTTACTCCACTGGCATTTGAAAGGGGATTTGGACCCAGGGGAGGGGTCTGGATGTGAAGAGGAACTTGCATAATTCTCCCACCATGCCTCCGGAATGCCCCGGTTTCAAGCCTTTTGCCAGCTTCCGCCAGGCCTCATCTGCCAGGCTGGCCATCCCTGATGGACCCCCAATAATATTGTGCACAGCCAGGAGCCTCCTGGGGCAGATGGCACTCTGCGGCATCCAACTCACCCCAGCCTGGCAGAAGGGTGAGTTGGATTGCGTCCTAAGGCCACAGTAGAATTTCCTGCTGCATTGAATGATGGCACAAAATGAAGAACTAGGATACACAATCAGCATGAAGACCCAAGCTACATGATCAGACCCAAGCTACCCAAGCTGCCTGTTGCAGTTCTTGGTGGCAGTGGCAAGTGTGGTGCAAGTGAGAGATACATATTTGAATGGTTCAGCATCTAAAGAGTTTCCTCCATATAGAAAACTAACCCATCATGGAGAAGTGCTGTAGCCTAGCAATCTCATATATCCTAGGATAGGGGTACATTTAAGAAGTTTCTTATATGAGGAAGCACTCTTTATTTTATATTTTATTTCCATTTTTAATTATTGTTCTTAACAAGAATATATAAATATATACAATTATATTAATTTTTTTATTTATATCCCAACCTTCCTTCCAGAAGGAGCCCAAGGCAGCAAACAAAAACACTAAAACATCTTAAAAAGCAAAATAAAGCATATTAAAACAAAACAGCTTTAAAAACATCTTTAAAAGTAATTCCAACACAGATGCAGACTGAGATAAGGTCTCTACTTAAAAGGCTTGTTGAAAGAGGAAGACCTTCAGTTATTCACACTATTAAGGAAGGGCAGCAGTGAATAAAGATATTTTCAAGGCCCTTTTAAAAACAAGCAAACAGATTCTCCAATTGTTACATAAAATAAAAAGGGTCCACATGACATTCAGACAGTAATGACTATATATTATTAATACCCTTTATGTCCTTTCCCCTCTCCACCTTTATCTATTGCTTTAGTGTGCACAAGGCAGTAAGGTCAGTACAGTTGATCCAGCAAAAATAGGCTAGTGCCATAACCCTCAAGAAATGCTTGTTCTGAAAACCATATCTGTCCTTGCAGAGGTGTGGCAAAGCCTTGTTCAACATGGTGGCAGAATGAAATAAAACTGCCATACTGCATAAATTGTGTCCAGCATTTTCTGTTCCACTCATTGCCTGTAATTGACAACTCAGTTTTTCTGCTCTCACTATGATCTAAATTTTGCAGTACCACAAGTATAAGTCTAGGACTTTTTGCACCTTCTTTTGCTAAACTATTGCTATGCATGTTGCTATCATTAGAAAAGCTAACAATTCCTTGAATTTAATGTTCAACTTGGAACCCTCAAATACAATTAACAAACATCATTGTGGAGGTTAATATAGTGTATTCTTTCTTGGGAAATGTTTGTCTTAAATTGTACCATGGTTGGCCATTTCCACCAGAGAAGGATATAAGTTTCTCTACAACTGCAGTTTCTCTAACAATTGAGATATGTTTGATAATATAAAGGAGAGCTGCACTGGTATCCTGAACTAACGTTGCAATACCTTAAGGATGTTTTTCCTGATATAAACCAAAGTTGATTGTAGTGGCTTAGAGTCCCAATCTTTTTGCTGTTTGTCATTATCATGACTAAATCTACCTCCTGTTGTTCCTTTAAGGCTGCCAGTGATTCCATGGAACCTCTAACAATATTGTGCAGATATTAAACACCCTACCTTTATGGTCTTGAGTGGAGCTTAAAGTTAAATGTTCAAATACTGTCAGTGGGCAGTTTGCATCTTAACAAATAGGGATTTCAGAAAATGAAACATTATTCTAGGGTTTTTACAGTTGTAACCATCCTAGAATAATATTCCCTAACCCTGACAGCAGTGCTGTGCTTAATTTGCAGAATGGTATAACCCATGAGAAGTGTTTACTTGCCTCTGCAGGCTTTGAACTTATCCAAGATTTGAAGGTATGTGAAATGATTTGCCTAAGTTGAAATGTGGCATAATATTTAGCCAAGTCTGGAAAGACCCAGCCTCCTTGTTGTGATTTCTTAAACAGCAATGTAAGTGCTTTTTTTTTTTTGCTGAAACACAAAATTATTGATAATTATTTCCCAGCACTTAAGAGCAGATGGAGAGATCAATATGTGGAACATATAGAATAAAAATAAGAGCTTTGGGACTATTTTCATTGGGAAAGCAGCAATTCTCTCCCAATCAGACAATTTTTTATTTGACTGATTCTTTAGGTAGTTTTTGATCTGTTTTGCCAGTGGCAAAATGTATACAATTTGTGTAGATTTGGGGGGACCTGAGCTTCCAACTAATGAAAGGACTTATGGCAGATTTTATGTTGATTATAAATTTCTTTTTTTAATTCTGGGGCCTATGATAATTAACATCATTTCAGATTTTAAATTGTTAATATGGAGGCCTGCTACTGCTTCAAATGCCTGGAGTCTTTCACTGAGCTTAGAAAGTTAACAGGATCATGGAACGTTAGAGCTACTTTTTCTGCATATAAATTCAACAGATGCTCAGTGTCCTCCGCCTGGTAGCCCTGAATGTCAAAGCAACACTTTAAAGTTCCAGAGAGCAGACAAAGAGCAAGAGTGAGAGGGGAGAGCCCTGCCACAGTGCAACAATATTGGTGATGAGTTTAGGCAATTAGTCTGTATAGTGGCCCTATTAAGCTGATACTGTTGGGCTAAAGCTCAAGCAGCCTTCCTTCCCAAATGATAGGCTTCAAGTGTTTTAAAAAGAGAGCCCCACTCCCAAGTATCAAAGGCATTATAGGCATCTAATGGTACAGTTACCAAAGGATATTTGGAATGCTTCCTATGGTGGATAAGAATTAGCCGCACCAGTTCCTGAATTTGGCAACCAAGGATTAACCCTGTTTGATCATATGTGCAAGTTGAGTAACAATTTGACTAAGGTGGCTAGCTAATATTGAAGTGAACAGTTTTTAGTCCTGATTCAGCAACCTTATTGGGTGATATGGATCAAGATCTTGAAAGTCCCAATCCAGTTCAGAAAGAACAAATATAAGTGAGGAGGAGGACCAAGTGTTGGGGATTTTACTCCCATTCCAAATGGTATTAAATAACTTAGGTAGGTGTGGGGACAAGGCATCCTTATATTTTTTATACTCAGTGGTAAATCCATCTGGAGACTTGCTGTTTTTCAACGTATTGATTGCTTGTTTTATCTGTGGTCCAGTTATTTGTGCATTCAGGAATTGTCCTTGGTCTTCTGATATTGGTTCAAGGCATTGATATACTTGTACATTGTTTCCTTGTCAAGGTTAGCTGAATGGTACAAATCAGAACAATAGTTAGCAAAACACGAATTGATTATTTTAGGATCTGAGGACAGTCTTGTCTAAGTTTTTAATAGATAGGATAGTTTCTTATTTTTACTTTTTAATACATTAGATAACAATTTGGAATTCCTATTACTGAATTCATAGTATCACTCTCTTAGATATAATAATGATTTAGCAATTTTCGGTGTGTCAAATGCTTCAAATATCTTACTTTTAATGTTAGAGTTTACAATAAATTCTTGGGATGCTGGACATTTAATGCCTTTCTTCCAGATCAGAAATGTCCAGTAATAGAGTATGTCTTAAAGTGTCCTGTTGTTTCTGGACTGCTGAATTGGCTATGCAGGTACCTCTGACTTGCCTTCATGGCATCCAAAATTAACCCCCCACGGAGATCCACATCAGAATTAAGATTAAAATATTCAGTGACAAAATAAGTAACATAGTTAATGGAGTGCTGCCTAGTTAAGGTTGCAGTTAAACCTCCCTATAGGTGAGAATTGCTGCTGCCCTGTAAATATTACGTGAAACCACACTTGGGAATGGTTGGTTATTACTGATGTACCAGTGTCAGCTGAGTGCAAGGTGGGCACTAAGTCTGAGGTCTTAGTATGTAAGCTAACCATAAACACAATTAGTGCCTTGGGGAAAAGTAAATTCTTAATTCCTGGATTTGATGGTTGCAAACTATCCACAGGGTCATATCTTTGAAGAATGTGGGAAATACCTGGCACATTTTTACATTTTCACTTCTGGAACACACGTGGAGTAGATCCATTCATGTCAGAGTTACATAATATTGCCCTCAGCAAATATGGATAATTTTTTAAGGTTTTGGCCACAAATAAGTGCTGTCTAATGTTGGGTCTATATGTTGATACCAGGGTGAGTTGACATCAGAGTTCCACGTAACAAAAACATTCCTGCCATCTGGATTTCTTTATCTTTGATGCCTAGAAAGGGAAGGATTTAGGTAAAATAATTGCCACACTCTGGGATTTGGAGGTAGCTACTGAAGAAGAATAATGTGAACCAAAATACTAGTTTTTCAATCATTGTTCCCAAACTGTGTGCTGGTGGGTTTGCTCCAGGAAGATTACAGACAGTATAGATTTCATAACATAGTTAGAAACCTTTTAATTACATCTTCCATGCCCCTGCCATTCAGAGTAATTATTTTGAGGTCATTCATGATTAAACAGTGAAGGTGAGGGATACTTAGGTGGTTCTGTGACAGCATTAGTCTCTTTAGATTTAGTAAGATCAGGTCTTGTGCCTGAATCACATTGTGGAAATTTACAGTAACAATAGAGAATATTGCTACTATAAACCAAAGTACAAAACTAGACTCCAAAAAGGTAGTGTCAAACAAACTCTTCACCAAACTGCACACCCACAGCAGGATCCTCCAAACAAATGAGGGTCCTGTGGGGTGATCCCCCAGGCTTCCCACAACAATTAGGCACCAGGGAATTGGGATGCTTTTGGTACTTTCATTGACTCCCATCTCCCATTACATCAAACTATGTTACATTTTTTACTACCAAAATAGATATAGATACCAAAAGTTTCAAACTTTGCTGCTTTGTTTATTATAGGGAACACTTGTCATCACTTCTTTGTCATTGAATAATGCATGAAATGTTATAATCTGGCACTGGGGATGCTCCATTGGCCCATGTCTGCAGGTTGTCCCACATCTTGTCCAATTCTGCTTCTGCCCACAGCACTGGAATGTTCAGCAGTACAAGATATGGGTTGCATCTTTTTGTTGTGGCCATGGTCTTATATAGCATACCATCAGTCTCCTTCCCCTTCAATGTGAAGGGGAAGTGCCATCTGTATTCAATTCCTTTTTCCTGTACATGCTCAATGGCAGGTCTCAGCATTTTTCTCCATCATAAAGTGTCTGCATTGGGGTCTTGTAGGAACCTTACAGGTTTCTCCTTGTGATTCATGAAACCTTTCACCTGCAGGGCTCTCATAAGGACATCCTTAAAGATGAAGTAATAGGATACAATGATTACATCTGTCAGGGGATAGTTGTCTTTGGACTTGGGTCCCAGGCTCCTGTGGATATGTTCAGTGTCCATGAGTGTTATGGGGATATCGGGAAGGAGTTCTGCCCACCACTTTATCAGAAAACCAATTAAATCTGGGCCCTCCACCAATTCTTTCAAACTACAAATTTGAGTATTTGTGTACCGCCAGTACTCCAGGCCATCAACTTTAATTTGCATTTCTCTGTATGCTCTTGATAAGGATATTATATTGTCTATATTTCTTTGTCCTACTTCCAGCGCCTGTAAAGCTTTCAAGTTAGTTTCTCCATTTTATTTGTAAGAGAGCTTATCTTCTTATGGTTTAAATGCTGCCTGCCACTCTTTAATTAGTGTAGCACACAACTGTGTGATTTGAGGTGTCACCTCATCAAGTACATTAGTGTTAGCCATGGCTGCGTCAGTTTTGGCACTTTAGTGCCTTTTCCCATCACCATATTTGGCTTCCTGAATCATTTGCTGGGAAAGGGGAGATCCAACCACACTCACCACTTGAAAATATGCCCTAAAACTATGTTCAGAGCCACATTCAGTGGCCAGCTGTGCTCCACCAATCACTTGTTCACCTAACAGGTAATTAGAAGTGTGAAGATCAAAGGTGCGGAAGTTTTTACTGCACTGGAGATGGTGTGACACAAGCATCTGTATTCGATCCTGCTTGCAATGCACTCTGTGTGGGGCTGCCCCTGAGGCTGACCCAGCAGCTGCTGCTTAGTGCACAGTGCTCTGACTCTACTGCTTACTGGGGCAGAATATCACCATGATATTTTGCCCATGCTTAAAGAATTGCATTAGCTGTCAATTAGCTACCAGGCTAGGTTCACAGTGCTGGAAAGGGTGTACAAACCCTATAGAGATTCAGACCAGAATAAATAAAGGATCGCCTCATTTGCTACATATCCATCTGATCACTATCTTCTGCAGGAAACAGCATCCTGCAGATAACAGCATGCTGCAGATATGATCCTATTAGGAAGTCTATTCCTCATGATGTCAGAATTGGGCCTATGCTATGGAACTTCCTCCCATTTCATATTAGACCCATGTCTTCTCTAATGTCAGTGTCTGCTAAACACAGCACCTTCCAAAGACAGCACCTTCCAAAAGCTCTATCCCAGCTGGAATCTTATCTTGGATTTGAATTGATTTTGTATGTGTTGTGGTGGTGATGGTTTTAAACTGTGTTTATATTAGGGTTGTCAGGTCTCTGGTTTTCTCCAAGAGACTCCAGGTTTTGGGGGTCCTCTCCAGGTCTCTGGGTGAGTCACTGGACACTTAGCTTTCATTTTTTTTTAATTTAAGTTGCTAGGTGGTCTGGTTCAAAATGTCAGCTGCCCCCCCCCCAACTTCTGTTAGTACCGGCTGCTCTAATCCCTGCCCTTTCAGGTTTTTAGCCAATAAGTGAAGTCAGGGTTGTGATTGACAAGATTTGTTGACCCCCAGGCAATAGCTAAACCCCATTTCAAGTTCTGAGAACAGTTTCCTTTTCCTGCTTGTCTCACATTAGGAATTCAGTAAATATATAGCTTTCAGCAGCATGAAGAGTACTTTCGCTGTACGCGATTGGGACTTGCTTCTGAGTAAACATGCATAGGATTGCACTACAACAGAAGATCACAGCAGGATCTTGCTGGGCATACACAGTAAACAATTTTAGTTATAATTATAATAAAAGTGTGCATGCAGGGCTTTTTTAATTACTTGCAAAAATGGCATGTTATACATTTTAGCTTTCAATTAATTTTTGATAAGAAGTTTTAAAACGTGTACATGCTGCAGTGTTATACTTTCCTAATTAAGGAGTCAAACAATCTTAAATTTTACTGGACTGTTGAAGAGGGAGTTTATTTGTCTTATTCATAACCTGTTTTGAAAACCTTCCCAATATGAAGTTTTTCTGGGAGCAAAGCTGCAATGCTAATTCCACATACCTGGGAGTTAACCCCATTAAATTCAGTAGGACTTACTTTTGAGAAGACATGGTTAGGATTATGCTGAAAATCACTGGGACTTTTGAATGAACATAGAAGGGATTGTGTTGTAAGTCTGTTCCCCTCTGATTCTTTTTTTTTTTTAAGCAGATAGGCAGGGCTTACTTAGGTGTCACTGCTTTTATTTGGCAGGAAACTAATACTTATTTTTTTTTAAAAAATGTGCTGCAGTGACCAACTGGTTTTGACAATAAACTATGATATGGGGTGTATGTATTTTTACATCTCCAGTTCATGTGTATATGGAATATTTCCAAGAACCCTGTGAGGTAGGGTTGGAAACCAAGGCAGCTCACAACAAGAAATAAACAATTTAAAATCCAATAACCATAAAACAAATATAAAACAGTTGCAAAACAGCTTAAAGTGGCATGATTCTGAATTTTGGATTGAGTGAATAAAGTTCCTTATCATTGAATTGCAGTCCTGTGCATGCTTCCCTGTTTGAATACATTGGGACTTGTTTCTGAGTAAACATGCATACGATTGCACTATAAATATCTTTACAGGTTGTATAAATGATAAACATCTCTCACATTCATGCTTATATAAGTATTTCTTCATACTATGTCTTGATATGTATCTGATTTCACACAATGGTTGTAAATTATTTTTTGTTATTGTTATGTGCCTTCAAGTCAGTTATGACTTATAGTGACCCTATGAATCAGTGACCTCCAGTAGCATCTGTTATAAACCACCCTGTTCAGATCTTGAAAGCTCAGGTCTGTGGCTTCCTTTATGGAATCAATCTATCTCTTGTATGGTCTCCCTCTTTTTCTACTCCCTTCTGTTTTTCCCAGCATTATTGTCTTTGCTAGTTAATCATGTCTTCTCATTATTTGTCCAAAGTATGATAACCTCAGTTTCATTATTTTAGCTTCTAGTGAGAGTTTTAGTTTAATTTGTTCTATCACCCAATTCTTTGTCTTTTTCACAGTCCATGGTATGCGCAAAGCTCTCCTGCAACACCACATTTCAAATGAGTTGATTTTTCTCTTATCCACTTTTTTCACTGTCCAACTTCCACATCCATAAATAGAGGTTGGGAATACCATGGTCTGAATGATCCTGACTTCACTGTTCAGTGATACATCTTTGCATTAGAGAACCTTTTCTAGTTCTCTCATAGCTGCCCTCCCCAATCCTAGCCTTCTTCTGATTTCTTGACTATTGTCTCCATTTTGGTTAATGACTGTGCCAAGGTATTGATAATCTTTGACGAGTTCAATGTCCTCATTGTCAACTTTAAAGTTACATAAATCTTCTGTTGTCATTACTTTAGTCTTCTTGATGTTCAGCTGTAGTCCTGCTTTTGTGCTTTCCTCTTTAACTTTCATCAGCACTCGTTTCAAATCATTACTAGTGTCTGCTAGTAATATGATATCATCTGCATATCTTAAATTATTGGTATTTCTCCCTCCAATTTTCACACGTCCTTCATCTTGGTCCAATTTCGTTTTCCTTATGATATGTTCTGCATACAGATTAAACAAATAGGGTGATAAAATACAACCCTGTCTCACACCCTTTCCGATGGGGAACCAATCGGTTTCTCCATATTCTGTCCTTACAGTAGCCTCTTGTCCAGAATATAGCGTGCGCATCAGGACAATCAGATACTGTGGCACCCCCATTTCTTTTAAAGCATTCCATAGTTTTTCATGATCTACACAATCAAAGGCCCTGCTTTCTGGCGCTTTGCTTCTCGGCGCTTCACTAATGTGGCTGTTTTGAATTGTAGCCATGTTCCATATGTTTGGCGCTTGTTCCATTTTTGCGGCGGAAAATTGCCAGGATACAGAGAGACGGTGAGTGCACAAATTGATGGCGCCTGATGCCCTTCTCGGACTCAGCTACTGAGCGCGTCGTCAGAGCTTGGAAACATTCCTTTTTTTAAACTATAGTTGGAATGATGGGTGTTGCAGTTCAAAAAAGGAACTTTTCCAATCTCTGACAATGTGCTCAGCAGCTGATTCCGAGAAGGGTGTCCGGTGCCATTTAATTGTCAAGGGAGGCGGCGTAGGGCGAGCGAGCATGCAAGCGAACAGGCAGGGGGGAGAGCAAGCGGGCAAGGGGGGGATGAGCGAGGGAGGCAGTGGAGAGCAAGTGAGTGAACAGGCAGGGGGAAGGGCGAGCAGGCAAGGGGAGACGAGTGAGGGAGGTGGCTGAGGGCGAGTGAGCAAACAGGCAGGGGGGAGGGTGAGCGGACAAGGGGGATGAGCGAGGGAGGCGGCAGAGGGTGAGCAAGCAGGCACGGGCAGGCAGCTCCCTCCCTGCGATCTGCAGCAGGAAGCCTGCCATGGAAGGGGAGCACTACTCCCCCACCATAACTAGGGTGAGTGAGCTAGAGAGGAAAAGAGGGTGATACACGGAAAAGCGGAACATCGATCAGCTGTTGCGTGGGGAGCTTCAGGGGCCAAGCACTGTCAGATGGAGCTCCCCACATTACAGGTGATTGATGTTCCGCTTTTTGGTGTTTTTTACTTTTCGGTGGGGGTCTGGTCCCTAACCTGCCATATAAGTCGGGCCCTACTGTAATCTATGAAGCACAGGGTGATTTTCTTCTGAAATTCCTTGGTCCATTCCATTATCCAGTGTATGTTTGCGATATGATTTCTGGTGCCTCTTCCTTTTCTAAATCCAGCTTGGACATCTGGCATTTCTCACTGGTAAGAGTCTTTGTTCTAGAATCTTGAGCATTACTTTTCTTGCATGGGATATTGAAGCAATAGTTCGATAATTTCTGCATTCCCTGGGATCCCCTTTCTTTGCAATTGAGATGCATATTGAACACTTCCAGTCTGTGGGCCATTGTTTAGTTTTCCATATTTGTTGACAAATTTTTATCAAAATTTGAACAGATTCAGTCTCAGTAGCTTGTAGCAACTCTGTTGGTATGCCATCTGTTCCTGGTGATTTGTTTCTTCCAAGTATTGTAAGAGCAACTTTCACCTCACATTCTAACATTCCTGGTTCTTCATCATACAGTTCCTCCATAAATGAATCTGTCATCCTTACACTTTTTTCTATAGTTTTGCTTCCATCTTCCCTTTATTTCATCTCAGTCAGTCAGTGTGTTCCCCTGTTAATTACTCAACATCCCTACTCTTGGTTTAAATGTCCCTTTAATTTCTTAAATCTTTTGGAATATGGCTCTTGTTCTACCTTTTTTCTTGTCCTTTTCTATTTCTGTACAATAACTATTGTAATAGTTTTCTTTGTCCCTACGTCCTAGTTGCTGTATTATTGCATTTAGGGTTCTCACCGTGTTTCTGTCTACTTTTGCTTTTGCTTTCCTTGTTTTTTTAACCATGTGAAGAGTTTCTTCAGTCATCCATTGAGGTCTTTCTCTCTTTTTAACTAGAGGTATTGTCTTTTTGCACTCTTCTCTGACTATGTATCTGACTTCAATCCATAGTTCTTCTGGTTCTCTATCAACTAAGTTTAAAGTCTCAAATCTGTCCCTTATTTGATCTTTATATTCTTCTGGGATGTTATTTAAATTGTATTTTGACACTATGATTGCTTTGTTCTTCTTCTTTAGCTTTACTCTGATATTACCAGTTCATGATCTGTATCACAGTCTGCTCCTGTTCTTGTTCTTGCCGAAAGTATGGAACTTCTCCATCTTCTGCCACCAATTATATAACCGAGTTGATTCCTATATTGACCATTTGCTGATGTCCATGTGTACAGTTGTCTTTTCAGTTGCTCAAAAATGTGTTTGCAAGAAACAAATTATTGGCTTCACCGAATTCAGTAAGTCTCTCTCCTGCTTCATTTTTATCTCTAAGCCCCATTTCCCCACAATTTCTACTTCTTCTCTGTTCCCTGATTTTGCATTCCAGTCCCTCATGCTTATCAGAACATCTTAATTGGTGCGTGATCAATTTCTTCCTGTACTTCTGCGTAAAATCTCTCCAATTATTATTTACAAATTATTATTTGTTCTGCATTTTAAGTGTGCCCTTCTTCCTTCGGGTGGTCATGGTCCTCCTCTGTTATTTTCATCCTGAGGGGCAGATTTGCTGCCCTGGGCTCCTGCCAGGAGGAAGGGTGAGATCAAACAAACAAACAAACAAATAGACTGAGATATGGTGTGTAGCCCATGGTCACCCAGATCCTTTTTAGCTCATTTCCATTTGAATATTTAATTAAAATGATTTATATACAGGCAAACTTTATGAGGTAATGTAGATCCACATAATACATTTAAAGTACATCCAACTTGCATTTAAAGTGCATGACTCCCCCCAAAGAATCCTGGGAAGTGTAGTTCCCCCCTCACAGTTATAGTTCACACCACCCTTAACAAACTACAGTTCACATGATTCTGTGTTGGGATTCATGTGCTTCAAATGTATGTTGAATGTGCTTTAAATGCATGGTGTGGATCTGCCCTAGTATGCTGTGGTCATTAGTGAATTGAAAGGAACAATTTTAAAAGATACTTTTTTAAACAGGGCTAAGCTCCGTGGTAGGGCACATGCTTTGCATGCAAACATCCAAAATCCAATCTCTGGAAGAGACGTACTGAGCTCGATGGTATCAAATAGCCTGACTCGGTATTATTATTATTATTATTTTAATTAATTAATTAATTGATTGATTAATTGATTAATTAATTAATTAATTTGTATCTTGCCCTTCCTCCCAGCAGGAGCCCAGGGCGGCAAACAAGGCACTAAAAACACTTTAAAACATCATAAAAACAAATCTTAAAATACATTAAGACAAAACAGCATTAAAAACATTAAAAAAAACTTTTTAGAAGGGTTCAAAACATTATTACAGTAGATTTCTTTGTGCTTAAAAGAGGAAAGAGACCCAAGGGCCACAGTAACTCCGAAATTTATTTATAGATTTTATTTACAACATTTATATACCACTTTATTCTAAAAAACCTCAAAGTGGTTAACAGAAGGAATTAAAACAAAAATATTGGCAAAAACCGTTCAAGAGAGGTATTTAAAAACATTCAAAATAGTCAAGTCAATTCAATTTATTGTACTAACTAAAGGCCATGACAAATACATTAAAAATGTAAAAACATACAAAGGTATGTGGAAGTATACATAGAACAAATTGCCGTTGCAACCAACAGTATAAAAGAATTTCAGAGTTACCATCAGTGAGCTCAGAACATTCAAAATAATAAAATGAACAATGAGTTAAAAACAGATAAAAAACATAATAGCTTCTACATGCTTGGGTAGGCTTGTCTAAACAAAAATGTTTTTAGCAGATGCCAAAATGTGTACAGTGAAGGTGCCTGCCTAAATTAAATAGGCAGGGAGTTCCAAAGCATAGGTACTGCCACACTAAAGGATTGATTTCTTACAAGAGCAGAACAAGTATTATGTGGCACCCATAATATGGAAAGCACACCTTGAACTTGGCCTGGTAGCAAGTCGGCAACCAGTGCATATTTCAGAGCAGAGGTAGTATGTGCTGATAGAGTGTCACTCATATCAGCAATCATACTGCAGCCTCTGGGTTCGGTTGTGCTGCATGGGGATTTCTGTGACCTTGGCTGACTGACTGCCAGGCTTTTTTAGTTTTGGTTAGGAACCCTGACTGGTTGTGGGATGCTGAGTTTTCTGTCTTACCCACAGGAATCTTGCTGTGGTTGGTATGGTATTGCATTTAGGAAATAACCACTGTCTTTTTCTTTTTCTATTTGCATTTCATTTACCCCTGATCTTACTCCCTTACATCCATAGAAGCAACAACAGCAATAGTGTAGTGGTAAGTTCAAAAGTACAGGGTGCCTTCATCATAGTCACAGTGACACCCACTCCCATCTTTTCTTTTCTTTTTGCTAATGGGTTGAGAATGAGATCCTTGTTAATGTAGACATCCCTGTGAGCCAATAAGCATGAAAGGGCAGAGAGCTGCTGACAAGTCTTCTCAGTGGCTGACTCACCTCTTTTCACTCTGATTGGCTCCAAATGAGCAGGAAAGGACAAGGTAGCTTGCTAGAAGACTCTTCTCAGTGTCTAACACACTCTCCTTTCATTCTGATTGACTCATAGGATGATGGAGACATAGGGACCCTGCTGGGATCCTGCTTCCAAAAAATTCATGGACTGACTTATGGGAGGGGGAGGGAAAAGAATAATTTCTGTGTTGTTTTCTTAAAGCACCAGAACATGCCCACTATCCTGTTGATGATATGTGGAATCTTAGAAGCACATGCAGAGTGGAAGGCAGGTGCCCTGGAGAATACTGACATCGAGCCCATCCCCACAAATGCTTGGATCTGTTATCAGGACCCAGAGGTGGAGATGGCCTGTCGATTTCCAGGGTTACTAAGTAATGCTTCCAGGAGAGAACAGTTGGGCAAAGATGTCCTCCATCAGCTACCTGTCTCACAGAGTGCAGCTTGTGAGGAGTCACGATTAATTAAATGCACCAAAGGTCCCCAGAAGCAGCAAGTTCATTTTCGCCATGATTCTTCTGTTGACACCAAGATTTCTTGCACCCCACAATTTGGTGAAATGTCCCAAGGCAGCGACATGATACATGAAGAATTTTGCAACACTATACAATGTCTTATAATATGTTTTACTAATTCTAAACAATTTTAGTTTCTTTTAAATGACTTTTTATGGAGGGGACTTACCCTGAAGATTAATGTACAGATACCAGCTTGATGTGATAAATTGTCACAAATGACCAAAATGAGAGGCATTTTTTTCTCCAGTAATATGTTACCTCTGACTATTGTTCTTAAATTATCTAGGTGTAGTGTTATATATATTTTAAAAATAGCATACCAAATTCAAAGTAAATTTAGAGAAGTAATCTCAATAAATACACTTTTAAGATTGTTAAAAACAATCTGATACATATCTGAAAACATATCTGATTATAAAGCATCTATTTTCTTAAACTTATCTATTAAAGAAAATGCAAGTTACAGTTGATGTAATGATGATTATAAGACAGGCATGATTTCACATTTAAATCAAACCTACCCCAGGTTTTTGTAAATTATGCTTGCATAAGGATCATAACAAAAGACCTGTGCATAACTAACATATGCCCTATTCCACATATCCCAGAGTAATTGGACCATTGGGTTGGGTTTATAGATAGGGTCCAGTTCAGCAATATCACAAGCTCTCCCAGAAAAGTGGGCATTATTTCAATAATGACCTAACTCCAACAAAGCTCCTTAGAAAATAAAAGGCCTGTGAAGAGGACTTGCACATACCCTGCAGGACTCTTGACTTTTTCATGATGGATAGCAAGCACCAGCACTATATTGCAAACTGCACTTTTATAACTTTGTTAAATTTATCAAAGGCTTGCCATATGATGTGGGTGGAAAAAGAGAAGGACTGCTGTTCAAAACAAAGAGCCCCCATGGCTCACCTAGCTAGTGCCATACTTATGGTTATCTGGATTGTGACCTATGTCTGAAAAATATCACAAATATCATTTATTCCCTGACATTTAAATGGGACCAATTGATGTTTAAACCACACTTTAATAAAGAGTGAGGGATTAAACCTTGCCAATACTGAGCTTCATTGGTTAAAAACATGCAGGAGTCCGATATGAAGTAAATATCTGTGTGACATGGGGAGCAGCCTTGAGGTCAGTTCTAGCCTTATTGTTTAACTGGTATATCAAGTGCACTTAAAGGGGTTACTTGTTAATTCTTTGCACCAGTGGTGGCTCCATGGCAGCAGAATGAGCTTCAGGTTTTAGTCTGAACTTTCAAGGAGCTGACCAAGGTGCTGAACCTATTCTGGGGATCGGTTTCGGCATCGTGGACAGTTCCTTGAAAGTTTGGGCTACAACCCGGAGCAGATTCCATTGCACCACTGCCATGGAGCCACCTGCTGCTGCTGCTTTGCACTTAAACTTCACAGGTGCAACAACTGATTTACGTTCACCAACCAAACATTTCTATTGGCTTCCAAAGATTTGTAAGTATGTAACATTTCACATGGAAGCAACTTTGTACTCATTTACTGTGCACAAATAATTGTGCAAATATTGTAGGACAAACTTCCAGGAAAAATCTGTCTTTAATAGTTTTTGAAACCTCTGAGCTGCTCCCGCTTTTCAGATTATCTGAACTTTTGGCCATTTAGAAAAAGGAGAGCCACACACTTCAGGTTTGTAACAAAGTGATGCAATTTGTGAGCTATGCTCCTAAATGTTTTCTTTTGGGAAAACAAACAAACAAACCCCATCTCCAGCAGTAAGGATAGAATGCAAGTGTTCATTCAGAAATCAGGATCTTTTGATTCTGCATCTGATGTCCTTTTTCCTCAGTTTGTTTTTGAAGGGTGGTATTGAAATGTTAATCACAAATGGCTATTGCCATGCTTAATTAGCAAGCACATCATAAGAGATTCTGCTTCTTCACCAACTGTGATCAGCAGGTATTCACAAGAAAGCCATGTCAACTCTACAGACTGCTGGTGTGCTTTAAGTAACAGAAAAAACATGTTCTTTTCAGCATCCCAGGGGGCGTTCAGCTTTGTATATTAGAATGCAACTTTTTCTGAAGGATGCAGTTAGGAGATTGCTGAAATCTATTACTAATGCTCCAGCTGTTTTTATAAAAATATCCCATCAACCCCATGTTGACAATACTTCAAAATTGTTAGCATTTAAAAACCAATAATTTCTAGGAAACTCCTAGATGTGTAAAAAGAAACGTAAGTTGAACAACTCTGGGGAAATAGTGTGTATTTATAATCTTGCTGTTGTGGAGATGATTTTTCATGCATTGCGGCTGCACCCTTGAAGCCATAGTTTTCCCATAACAGCAAGATTCTTTCTTGCCTACCTCAGTTGAAATTTTAATTGGCCTACTAAAACTTTCACATGGGTAGGGCAAAAACACTTTTGTGTGTTTTAGTAATTCTGCTTCGTCTTGATCAGCCACTAAAATGTAATGCTGCCCATATATAAACTTCAGAACAGAAAACTCCATAAAGATTTTTTAATTCATGCTTTTTGTCCCTAAACCTTGCACAAGGTAATATTTAACATTTGAAACATCTTCTGTGTCTGTGTTAATATCCTACAACATATTTTGGCATATGCTTACTTCCTCAGGATGCATTGTGCATTAAGACAATGTATATTGCTCCCTAAAAACCAAAGTTACAGAGTCAGATATTTATTTATTTATTTATTTATTTTATTTATATACCGCCCTAAGCCCGAAGGCTCTCTGGGCGGTGTACAAAAAGATAAAAAACAAGCAATATATAAATACAATAAATACAATAAATCAAGAAAACAAAACAAACAAACAATAAAAGAACCAAACAACATCCAAAAATAGAAATAATGATGAAAATACCATTAAAACACACATTAAAATGCCTGGGAGTATAAAAAGGTTTTCACCTGGCGCCGAAAAGACAGTAGCGTTGGCGCCAGGCGCACCTCATCAAGGAGACTGTTCCACAGTTCGGGGGCCACCACAGAAAAGGCCCTGGTTCTAGTCACCACCCTCCGAGCTTCTCGGTGGGATGACACTCGGAGGAGGGCCTTAGATGTTGAGCGCAGTGTCCGGGTAGGTTCATATTGGGAGAGGCGGTCCACCAGGTATTGTGGTCCCGTGCCGTGTAGGGCTTTATAGGTCAAAACCAGCACTTTGAATCTAGCCCGGAAACAAACAGGAAGCCAGTGCAGATGGGCCAGAACAGGTGTTATATGAGCGGACCTTCTGGTCTGCGTCAGCAATCTGGCCGCTGCATTCTGGACTAGTTGTAGTTTCCGAACAGTCTTCAAGGGCAGCCCAACGTAGAGCGCATTGCAGTAGTCCAGTCTAGAAGTTACCAGAGCATGAACAACTGAGGCGAGGTCATCACTGTCCAGATAGGGACGTAGCTGGGCTACCAGGCAAAGATGGTAGAAGGCATTCCGTGCCACCGAGGCCCCCTGGGCCTCAAGTGACAAGGAAGGATCAAAAAGAACCCCCAAGCTACGCACCTGTTCCTTCAAGGGGGGTGTAACCCCATCAAGAACAGGATGAACATCCTCCATCTGGGCAGAGAAGGCACTCACCAACAGCGTCTCGGTCTTGTCTGGATTGAGCTTCAGTCTGTTAGCTCCCATCCAGTCCATTATCGCGGTCAGGCAGCGGTTTAGCACGTTAACAGCCTCACCTGAAGAGGATGAAAAGGAGAAATAGAGCTGCGTGTCATCAGCGTACTGATGGCAACACACCCCAAAACTCCTGATGACCATGTGATGGAGCTTGATATAGAGAAAATCTATGGAATTAACTGCAGCCATGTGACAATGGAAAAACTCTTAAGAGATGAGCCAGTGCATTTTGTAAAAAAGAAGAACACAGATATGACTTTACAACAGTATTTCAGCAACTTATTCAGAATGGATGGCAAGAAAATATTTGGGATGGAGGAAATTCCCATCAGACTCTTATTATATGACTATGGCTACAACAGCAAGATTATTATGGAATACTGATAATGGAAGATTGGACACTGAAATTACTGGACTTAACAGGACTATTGAAGATGGAAGATGGAACTAATAGGGATAATGGAATAATGGCTATTGAAATTATTGGACCTAACAGATTCTGATGAGATGGATTAATCGAAATGTTTATTTGGACTATGGTTATGACAATAAGATTATTATAATTATTAACGAGATGGATTAATTGACATGTTTATTTGGAGAAAAATTGATAGATATATTTCTTGAATTGAAACCTCTCTTTGACTTTTTGTGGAAAGAATAAAGTAATGTTTATGAGATTTGATGATTAATTAAGATAACTACTGGAGGAAAGTGATTTTATAATATGATTTAAGAGACAGGATTGTTATATATTGTAGACCTATAACTGATTTGATATGTGACAAATGGGAAGTCAACATTTTATTTTTTTTTGTTTAATCATTTTTGTTTTGTTTTGTTTTTTGTCTTTGAATGTTTTATGATTTTGTTTTCTATGTTTTATGAAAATTTGAATAAAAATTATTGTAAAAAAAAAAAAAAACTCCTGATGACCACACCCAGCGGCTTCATGTAGATGTTGAAAAGCATGGGGGACAGTACCGATCCCTGCGGGACTCCACAATGGAGAGTCCAGGGCATCGAGCAGTGTTCCCCAAGCACTACCTTCTGGTGGCGACCCACCAAGTGGGAGCGGAGCCACTGCCAAGCAGTACCCCCAACTCCCAACTCTGCGAGTCTTCCCAGAAGGATACCATGGTCGATGGTATCAAAAGCAGCTGAGAGATCAAGGAGAATCAACAGAGTCACACTCCCCCTGTCCCTCTCCCGACAAAGGTCATCATACAGGGCGACCAAGGCTGTTTCGGTGCCAAAACCGGGCCTGTCCCTAAGCACATCACATGGAAGACTCCTTGCATTTCCTCTCGCCCCAGATTCTGTTTGAGATTAACTTGCTCATTAGGCAAGGGTTTTGGGGGGGTATGTTTTTGTGTTTTAAGATTCTGTATGTGTGTGTTTCTTTATAGTTCTTATTACTATTCAAAAAGAAACATTACTCTATGGGATGATGATCTGAGACCCTCCTGTCACAATACAATTGCTGGAGTGATTTTCCATCATTTCCAAGTGTTCCTAACAATTGCTACTCCAGTTGGGGCCACCATGGGGGCCCTTGAAAGGCCCCTCATTAGGGTGGGGAAGTAGTGCTCCCCTCCCACAATCTGTGGCAGGAACCCTGCCACGGATTTGCAGGGAGGGAGCTTCCAGGCCTCTTGCTCCACCTACCTCTCTCTCCTGTGTTCTGCTGCTGCTGCGCACACTGCACTCACAGGGCTGCCATCAACCAAGATGGTGGCAGAGGCTTATTTAAGGGGCTGATGCACCTATCGCCATCTTGGTTGATGGCAGGCATGTGCATGCGCGTGCACGTAGCGTACCGTGCATGCATGCCATCAACCAAGATGGCGCTGGGGGTATCAGCCCCTTAGAAAGCCTCCGCTGCCATCTTGGTTGATGGTAGCACTGCACGCAGTGCATGTAGCAGCAGGTTGCATGAGAGAGGTAGGTGAAGAGGCAGGAGCCACACCCGGGGCAGGCTGGTGCCCAAGGACCCAGTCATGCCTGGCTGCATGCATGCATGTGGGTGCTGGGGCCCGGGGCAGGCTGGGGCCCAAGGGCCACAGCATGCCTGGCACTGGCCCTGACTCCAGGTAAGTGTATATTTGGGCTGGCTGCATTTTTTTCTTTAAAGTCACAATAATTAACAAGAAAATGTTAGTTTAAAATATTGCATGCATTGGTGTACGTGTTCCATATATTCCTGGCCCCTTCGATAGGTGTGGTTTTATTTCAGGGAAATGTCATGTGTAAAGAAGATTTGGTCTCTAAATTCATACTGAGGGAGTATTCTCATCTGCAGTTTAGCATGTTCATGCAATTTCATAGCAAGTTACTGTAGCAATATGCTGGTTCCTTATGTTGTCATTTTTGTTGTGTAATTAGCTTCCTTGTACCTCCACTTCCACAAACCTGTAAATACAGGGTATTTCTTTTCTTACGCTGTAGTGAACT
Organism: Rhineura floridana; assembly: GCF_030035675.1. Classification (NCBI taxonomy): domain Eukaryota; kingdom Metazoa; phylum Chordata; class Lepidosauria; order Squamata; family Rhineuridae; genus Rhineura; species Rhineura floridana. The sequence continues at coordinate 50,831,287 of NC_084486.1, forward strand.
AATTAGAATCCTATTGTGCAATAATAATAACTTCTGTAAAATTATATGCTTTGATGTCAGCTTTTACTCTCCTTTTCTGCATTTATTTATTTGAAACACAGCTCAGAAATTAGGTGTTTCTTTTTTTTTTCCCCCCACAAACTATGCAACTTTCCAAATGCTGTGTTATCTTGTGCTGTGTTTGTGGGTGGGCACAGTGAATCCAAAACTAAATGTTTTTTAAACTAGAATTCATACATTAAAAAATATTCGTTCTTATTTAAGCAAGAATGGGGTGGGGTGGAAAAGGGACTCTGACAAATCCAGCTGAATTGAAAGAATTGTGTGAGACAACTCTCGTATAAATCACCCTTTAACCATAAATAGTGAAGAATTTGAAGGAGTTGCAAAATCTAAGGTCATTTAATCTATGACTTGTCTAAATTATCAGTGGGTGATGTAGAGGCTGAAGTGAATTAACAACATGGAAAAGAACCCTTAGATAAAACCAGTCACTTTCTAAATCAGAATTCATGTCTAGTTCTATAAGCAACACAAGCAACTTCTGCAAGTTGATACATGGAATTTAAGAATTTGTGGACTTCAGGTTCATAACAAGTACACAGTGACCTTGGAATTAATTCAAGGATCAGAAAAATTGGTTAAACTTACCACCTTTTTTTGGTGTTTTCTACTCTTGCAATCAATTTCTTTTGTATTGGAAGAATCCTAAATAGATAGATATCTTAATACTTTAAGGATATAATCTATTTAAACTGTATCTCCAGTGTTATTTGTGAAGAGATTTCAGAGATTAAGAGCAATGGCAACAGAGGAAGTGATCAGTTTTTGTTTACTGATTTTACTCAATACTAAAGCATTGTCTCATATACTTTGACTCAGAAAATTGTCATTCTTTCTTTCAATACAAATAAGACGTTATATTAAAGGAAGTATGTTGCTTTCTAATTTAAACAGGACACCCCTTGAAGGCCCTACAGATGACAATTTAAGGAATAGTATTATCTAAAACATACAAATGATTAACGAATGCTGAATTTATAGAAGCTTTAAAATAAAAAGGAATATGGACATCCATATTAGATTTATCAACAAATAGGTAATGTAAAGAAATTCATAACTATGCCCTTAACTTTTCAATTTTTAACAGTGATCTAAATTAGGGGAATTTAGAGTCTTCAGAGAAATATGGGCTGCTGCTGCGCTGTCACTCAGTTGGGCTTTCCAAGTGGAAGGAAGGGGGGAGAGTAGGGCTGCCAGGTCAGAAGCATCGCAAAACCTGAGATTTCAGGGGCAGGCCCTAGTGATGTAATAGGAGCAGGTTGTAGTGATGTCATGGGGTTGGGCCATAGTGATGTCACAGGGGTGGGCCCTAGTGGTGTCATTAAGCATGATACATTAAGCATCAACCATAGTTGCTTGGAGCATACAATTAAAAAAAAACATTTTTCTGATTGGAAATTAAGATAGAAATATTAGCTAAAAGATAGAGTCTGGGTAGGGAACATTTAATCTAGCCTACTTGCTTCTGGCAAGAAGAGTTTAAGTGCCCCCAAACTAGCCTAGTCACCAGAAGGCCATTGTAGGAAGCAAGGAGCCTAGCGTTCTACAGATGTTGGATAGGAGCAGTCAGGAGTAAAGATGGATGCCTGTGAAGGCTGCAGTTCTAAACACTAACTAACACTTACTAAGCCCCATAGAACTCAATATGACTTACTTCTGAGTAGATATGGTTTGGATTGTGCTGTTGGTAAAGCTTGAGTAGGGATGCTCTGCAAAGATACCCATATACAAGCAGGGTTGGCAACCCCCTACCTCAAATGCCCTGCCTGTACTTTTTAACGTGGCTGCTCCAAACTTCTTTACAGATTTGACCCTTCACTTCAGAAAAAGGTATGAGAAATGAGTAAGAGTAAAAAGGTTCTCTACCCTTTTCTGTCTGCCTTGTGGGCTGCTATAAACTCACTTTGACAGCCAACCCAATTCCAGTGAGTAATAACTGACAGAGAGAAAACACACATGGTTTGATCTACCTTCACAGACAGCAGCTTTGGAACAACAATTGCAGCCACACTTTCCAGGATATGAATTCTTTTTTACCACTATTGGGCAAGAAACAAACTGTCATGCAACCAACAAGGTGCATGATCAGTGGGTTTAAGGGGGTTGAGCTGAGTGCATGGAACCACTGTTGTTGCTTCTATGGATGTAAGGGAGTGAGGTCAGAGGTAAATGAAGTACAAATAGAAAAATAAAAGACAGCAATGATTTCCTAAATGCAATACCATACCAACCATAACAAGATTCCTGTGAGTAAGGCAGAAAACTCAGAATCCCACGACCATTCAGGGTTCCTAACCAAAAACCAAAACTAAAAAGAATCCTGGCAGCCAGTCAGCCAAAGTCACAGAAATTCCCATGCAGCACAACCTGACTTGGGGGCTGTAGTTAGTGCAGAATGCTGCAGCACGATTGCTGACAAGAGCGAGACCCTATCAGCACATAATACCTCTGCACTGATTGCCAATTTGCTACCAGGCCAAGTTCAAGGTGTACTTTCCATGTTACAGGTGCCACATAATACTTGTTCTGCTCTTGTAAAAAATCAGTCCTTCAGTGTGGCAGCACCTATGCTTTGGAACTCCCTTCCTATTGACACTAGACAGACACCTTCCTTGTACTCAGCACCTCCTAAAAACATTTTTGTTTAGGCAAGCCTACCCTGGCAGATAGAAGCTATTGAGTTTTTTATCTGTTTTAACTCATTGTTTTTATTATTTTGAATGTTTTTAAATACCTGTCTGTTTTTGCCAATAATTTTATTGTTTTAATTCCTTCTGTAAACCGGCGAGCGGGCAGGCAGCTCCCTCCCTGCGATCCGTGGCAGGGACCGTGCTGTGGAAGGGGAGCGCTACTCCCCCACTCTGATGTGGGCCCCTTGGCCAGCCCTGAGAAATGCTCATTATGCCATCTTTGGAAGCCAATGGGAGACAGGTAGTTTTCTCTCATGAAAAGATATTCCTCCCTCCTCCCTTGTTTTTCCTAGCATGATGAGCAACAAGCAACAAGAATCAGGCTGCCTTTCTTTGTGTTGCCTTTCTTTTGACTTGTAGTGCAGCTGGTTGGATTTTTTGTGTGTCCCTGTTCTCCTCCTGTTTCTTACTGATTTGTGGACCTAGCGCTGCAAGCTGCCTCTCATGTGCTCCCTTCCAATATAGCTCCCTTCCAATATAGTCACCCTGTGTATACACCCTCTCATGTGCTGCCTCTTATGTGCTCCCTTCCAATATAGTCACCCTGTCTATACACCCTATATAAAGTGACACTCTCTATTAGGGATGGGATCCATTGGCCAGTGCCAGTTCAAAAGCATTCCATCAACATAGAGTATCAGTTCAAATTTGTTCTTTGTCCGCTAGCTACTGCTTTTACCAATCTGGTTTTTTTCCCCTTGCGAAAAATATTGATACTAATATTGATATTTTGAAAATAACAACAACAACAACAATAATAATAATTTATTTATTTATACCCCGCCTTTCGGCCAAAGGCCCTAAAGGCAGCTTACAAAGAAAAATAAACTAAACAGAGCCTTTATTTAATTCTGTATGCAAACAGTTACATGCATACAATACAAAAAACAAAAACAAAAGATTATCATATCTTGGAAAAGGTTAAATGGACAAATGTTATTTTGGAATTTATCATCCTAGCACAGAAAAAATATAGTCTCTCTCTCTGTAAATGTATTTTGTGTTGTAAAGCCCTCTCAGGTTTGGATATAGTATGTCAGTTTTGCCATTTTGGTAATGTAACAAATTTAGAACAAATTTGGAGCAGTTTTGTTCCTCCAGTAATGGACTACAGATATTCTCACTGCCATTATTAAATTAGTTATTTCTATATTGCCCTTTCCAGCTACACCAGAACAATGTTCAGGTCTTCTGGGATCTTGTATCCTGTTATCAGTTCAATCTGGCCCATGTTTTTTAATTTCTGTTCCTTGAATGTATTCTGCTTGATTTTATTTCTTATGTTTTGGTTTTAACTGAGATTTTGTACATGGCATAAACATATCTTTATATGAGTTTGTGGAATAGAGATGAATTAATAATTATAATAGAATAATAATATGGAGGAATATAGTTATTTATTTAACACATTTATATACGGATTAATCATTAACATGTGTTCCCAATAAGAATTCCCCTTTACATACTTTCTCTTTGCAGCTACCTTATCAATAATCGTAGCATTCTTGCAGGGATATAGAGCGCTCAAATAGAAGTATGTCAGTTATGCAGAGCCCGGGGGAATTGTTGTCTGTATTTGGATATCACAATAAAGCATACTTCATCATGACAAGTTAACCTTGGGCTTGTGCACTAGATCCTCCTTCCTCTTCCTCTGGCATGTTCAGGAGTAGGTTCTAAGGCTTTCACTTCTGTCTTTTGATTAACTGCAGTTGCTTATTTTGCTGAGCTGTGATAAACTATGGTTAATCTTGTTTTAAACAAACTAGAATTAAAAAATAACCACAATTCATGGTTTGGTACCTCTTTTGTTACTATTTATTTGTTTGTTTATTTATTCGATTTCTATCCCACTCTTTAAGTGGATCTTCTCATGAAGCTGCAGACCTGGCATATGATAACAATACAAAACTCAGTTTAAAACTTTAGCTCTTAAAATAAACTGGCACATTAAAACAGTCCACCCAACAGAGTCATAAAAATACAAGATAAGGAACACCATGTTAGCAGCCTACTTAAAATCACTCCTTAGAAGTATCAGATAACAGATGTGCCTTCCCACATAAAAACCTGTAGGGATGGGGTTTGCTTAAGCAAATTCCATGAAAGTGGGGCCATCACAGAGAAGTCCCTGTCCCACTTGTCCACCCAACCTGATTGCTGTAGCAGGTAGGCACACTAGTAGGACCATGAAGGTATAGACGGGGTGCTGTAAGTGAATGTGGTTCTTCAAGTAACCCAATCCCAAACTGTTTAAGTCTATAAAGATCATCACCAGCACTTTAAATTGGGCCAAGGAACACACTGGCAACCAGCTCAACTGGTACAATTTAGATGCAATATATTCTGACTGCCCGACATGAACCAGTACCTGGATGGTCACATTTTACACCTGTTAGCATTTTTGAACCATCTTTAAAGACAGCCCCACACAGCACATTACAGTAGTCCAGCCTCCATAACATTAACACATGGATAACTGAGGCAAGGACTGTTCTCTCTGGATAGGGTCACAGTTGACATACCAGCCTCAGCAGGTAAAAAGCATTAGCCACAACAGTGGTCTGGGCTTCTGCAATTAGCACTAAGTCCAGTAGTACTCTCAGATTGTAAATTTGGTCTTCAGAGGGAGTACAGCCCCATCTAAGATTGGTTACAAACCTATGTCCAGAGAAGTAGATGTCCTTACCTACTTAATCTAGTTGTCTGGATTAAGACTCAGCCTTTTTTACCCTTATCCAGCCTAAAACCATTTCAAGGCAATGGTTATTATACAGCCACAAGAGTGGCTGTATATACTATAGCCAGCGTGTATTTTTCACATTCTGCAATGTTAAATTGAAAATAACCCCATGCCATTCTGACGCTTCCCATAAACTCATTTCAAAACAAAACCTTACAAAACTTATAGTCCTGAACTCAGAAACGCTTGCTTAACAACCGTCTAAATTTTCATGGCAATATACAAAACAGTCAGAGAGAATAGAGAGTTCAAAATCTAAAAAGAGAGAGAGAAGAACCCAGAGCCCTTTTGGACTTTTTTCTGTCAAGAGTTTTCATACTCTGTTGAAATTAATTAAAAATCAGCCATGTTCACAGAGTACCTGTAATCCTAATACTGACCTTGCCCCTTACTCTGACCTTCATCTTTTGCAGTTTAAAAGTTAAAAAAATGCCTGGCTGATTTTTAATTAATTTAAGAAATTTTGGCTTGAAGCCAATGATAACGCGGGGCATGCTCAGTAAGAACCAATTATCAGTTTTCTAAAAGCCAGACACACAGCTGCTGGGCTTGCCTAATCAGGGGGCCACACACACACCAGACTTTGATTTCACTTGAGACAGTCATGGCTTCCCTCAACAAATCTTGGGAAGTGTAGTTTGTGAAAGGTGCTGAGAGGAGACTCCTATTCCCCTGAGAGAATGGTTTAACAGTCAGCCACTCTGATTGAAGGTCTGTGAAGGGAACAGGGTGTCTCCTAGCAACTATCAGCACCCTTCACTAGCTACACTTACCAGGATTCTTTGAGAGAAGCCATGATTGTCCAAAGTATTATAGAGGCCTGGAGTGGATGTGGCCAGGGACAGCTTTGTTTTAAATTTGGATGGGAGGCTACATGTGCCTTCTGTAGAATAAAAAGGTGGGGGAAACGCTGAAAAGCAACAATACTGTTCACAATGTTTTCCTTTTGGAAAGGAAAGGTGCTTCCCTTCTGCCCAGTGCCCACCCACCCAATCTCTTTCCCTCCCCCTACCTGCCCCTCCTCCAAGTCAGTGTTGGACTATGACCTGGGAGACCAGGGTTTGAATCCCCACACAGCCATGAAGCTCACTGGGTGACCTTGGGCCAGTCACTGCCTCTCAGCCTCAGAGGAAGGCAATGGTAAAACCACCTCTGAATACCATTTACTATGAAAACCCTATTCAAAGGGTCGCCATAAGTTTGGTCGACTTGAAGACAATCCATTTCCATTTTCAAACATGATTGCACAGAAATAAATCCCATTGAACTCAAAAAATATGCAAATGATCAAACCCACCCTCCCTTCTCCTCCTATCCCCTCACTCTTGCCCCTTCCCTCCCCCTTCCTTTGCCCCTCCCTCCCCATCACCTTCCAATCCCCTCCTTCCCCCTCCTTCCTCCTCCCCATCGTCAGTTTTACCTATCTTAAGCATGATTGAACGGAAGTAAATATCATTGACCTCTATAAGCATGCAAATGATCAAACCTGCTCTCCCTTCCCACTTCCTTTGCCCCCCTCCAATCTGCTCCTTCCTCCTCCCCCTCCTCCCCCATGGTCAGTTTTTCCTATCCTAACCATGATTGCATAGGAGTAAATCCCATTGAACTCAGTAAGCATGCAAATGATCAGACCTGCTTTCCCCCTCCTTCCCCTTTCCTCTCCCTTCCTCCTCCCCTCTTTCTTCTTCCTCCTCCCCTGCCCACTCCAGCCCTCCCTCCCTCTCCCCGGTCAGTTTTACCTATCCTAAGCATGATTCCACGGGTGTAAATCGCACTGAACTCAATAAACATGCAAATGATCAAACCTGTCCTCCCCCCTCCCCCTCCTGCTTGCTCCCATCCCAGTCCTTCCCTCTGCCTTTCCTCCCCTCCCTCCTCCCCTCCCCATCCCCTGTGGTCAGTTTCACCTATCCTAAGCATGATTGCAGGGGAGTAAATCCCACTGAACTCAATAAGAATGCAAATGATCAATCCATTCTCAGCAATCTTGGACAGGATCCCATTACTTACCTCCCAGATTAAAAAGCAGGAAAATTCACTAATAGGCAAAAAACCTTGCGGTTTAAGAACGTACCTATAGCCCACAGATATTTTTTATCAAACTTTAAAAAGCAGGGAAATTGGCAGCTATAGTGAATGCACCAGGGGAGCAGGAGACCTGCCCTCCTCTCTGAGATATTGTACTGCCCTACAAATTGGTCAAAATGCAAACACAATTTGGGTTGGTCTTTCACAGTCCAATCCACTTGCTGTGTAGCTTGGAAGAATTTGGTAACATGTGCCTCTGAGCATATGGTGAGTGGTGGCAACACCTGCAACCAGCCCAAATAATAGAAAGAAGACATGTGCTGTGCTGATCTTGTTTTAGCAGGGAGGAAGTAAGATTATTAAGACAGTTGATATAGTTCAGATGGTCACTTTAAATATGTCTGATTTACTTTGCAATTTTAGTGAAGTTTTCTATAGGCAATCATTTTCTTTTGCTTTTGCTTCTATGAATATGTGAAGTACAGCAACACTTTGCAAAATTTATACTAAAAAGGCTCCAAACATAATTGTGAAATAGTGGCACTGATTTCTGCAGAATAGTGTCCAGTGGACTTCAGGAGTGTCTCAATTTGCTCAAGATAAAACAGTGGGAGGTAAAATATATTCTGGTAAAATTCTAGGCATGCTCTGTTTTTAATTGACCATGCCCACCTTGCCTTAAATGAAGTGGTTTAAACATAGCAGGCTGGAAACATGCATCCTCTTTTTTCCAACAGCTAGAGTTACTGCTGACATAGCAACATATTGTAATCAGTCTGATTTTACATCAAACTGCAGTTTCAGATTCAACTGTTAATGCATCCAAAATAGAAATAGGACATAACCTCCAATTTGAAACACAAAAGGCTGTCTTCACCGTCATATGACATTGACCAATAAAAAGGCTTTGAAATTAATAAAAATAAATTTGACACAGATTTCTAGGATGAATAATGAGAGAAATAGAATTTTCTAGTTTAGATTCTCTGTAGAAACATTAGCAACACAGGAAAGAAGTAAAGTAAGAAGAACACCAACAAACATACAAAAATATAATTCTCCATCTTTGGAGATGGCAGGTGTTGCCACCACTCACCCTATGCTCAGAGGCACGTTACCAAATTCTTCCAAGCTACACAGGAAGTGGATTGGATTGTGAAAGACCAACCCAAATGGTGTTTGCATTTTGACCAATTTGTAGGGCAGTACAATATCTCAGAGAGGAGGGCAGGTCTCCTGCTCCCCTGGTGCATTCACTATAGCTGCCCAATTTCCCTGCTTTTTAAAGTTTGATAGAAATATCTGTGGGCTATAGGTACGTTCTTAAACCGCAAGGTTTTTTGCCTATTAGTGAATTTTATTTATTTATTCAAGAATTCAGTAGGAAGAGTAGGTGGGAAGGAGAGAGAGCTGTGTGTCCATCATCCAGATGTTGACAACACTTCAGCCCAGACCTCCAGATGACATGCCCTAGCAGCTTCATGTAGATGTTAAAAAGTATGGGGGACATCAAGAAGTAATAAATATGATTTTAAACAAATCTTATTCAATTTTTCCAAGCTCTTATAGGCCACATATCTTTCAAGTGGGGCACATCTGGAAAACAGAGAGCCTGGTTTTACAGGGCCTCACTCATAGCCAAATGTATCATACTGCAAAAGTAGAAAGTCACTAGTCTCCTGATGTGGATCAATGTCCTGTATCACCAATTGTATAATTGAGAAGGGGGTTCTTTTATTGTAGAAATCTCAAAATGTTCCATTAAAAAGTTTAATAAAAATGAGACATTTGTTATGGCACGCTGGAGAAAATGAGGATGGAACATATAAGCCCAAAGTTCAGCTAGGTACATTCTTGCCAAGATAAAAACATGGTTTATTGTGATATCTGAATGCAGCCAATGTGTCATTAACAATTCCATTTGGACTTTCTGTACATGTGCAAGACAACTAAGATCATTTGTAAGGAGCAAGCATCTAAAAGGTTTCTCCTCCCTCCCATGAAAAGCCCATACTGGATTCTTCATTTTCAGTGAAGGGGCAATATGTTCGAAAGCTCAGTCTCCTGTATATAAAGTACAATCTCCAGGAGGAATTGTCTAATTTTCCTTGGGTCAGTACATTTGCCTCCCATTGGAGCGGAGAAAGAGTTTACATGTCATTTCTTCATTGCATAAATCTATTTTTCATTGCATAGATCTATTTCTTCATTGCATAACAATGTGGGACACTGTTGTTGAAATTATTGTATTAAAAATTCTTTCATTTTTCATAATGTTCCTGTGATACTTTCTTGCAACTTGTTTTCATTTTCTGATTTGACTGTACAAAATGCATAATATATTTGAGGTGATTTTAAGTGTTGAGTTAGGTAGACCTATTTAGTATATTTCGTTTATGCTGTGGTTCGCTGTTCCTCGGTTGGATCTGCAGTTTGTAGGGCCTTTCTTTGTATGGATACATACATAGTTTGTATGATACATGCAAATTTAATGACCCATGTTTCATTTATTCCAAATTCTGAATTATGTGATGTATTATAGGACAATAGCTTATCTTAAGAAACGTCTATATTTCAGTTAATTAACTTCTGCTCTTTCAGTCCTATTGTTTTGCAGGTGACAATTCTATGGGATAGATAAATTGTGAAATAATCTGCAAAGTTCCTCCTAATGTTAATTAAAAAGTGACAAAATTCTGAAAATCACAAGCATTTCATGTATAATATAAGGAGTATTAATCAAGGTCTGGTAAGGTCAGCAATGGTGACGTGTCACAGTTTGGAAAAGAGAATTATAATAGCTTCTTGCTGAATTTGTTGTACAACTGACAAGATACTGAAACAATTAATATGCGTGCCATTTTTTCTTTTTTTGCCTGCAAGCAACAGAAACCACTTACTGAAATAAGGAAGATCATTTGGTACAGTGATACTATGAATATGAAGAACGCTAATGTTATGTAGTGCAATTTATATCTTCAGGTCTTTGTAAAATAATCTGCATCACAAAATTTGGAGTTCCATTTTAGTATTATGCTAATATCCAGTAAAACTGAGCTACAAAAGAAACATAATAAGTAGTACTGCAATATGTAATAAGAACTGTTGGATGTAATTGAGAACAGCAAAAGAAGACTGGAAAATAAGGTATGATCCATCCCTTTGAGTACAAGACTGAATCCCCATGAGATACCAATCTGAATGTGCTGCTGCTGGGCTAGGCTCACTGCAACTCACCTGATTTGTTATGAGCTGCCCATGCTTTTTGCAAGCCTCGAGGCACTGAGATGAGTGGGGCCTCTTGGTACCTCTGCAATAGGTATAAAATGATTACTTGGTATTTGGAAAGGGATGGATTGTACCTCATATTTTTATAAATTATCTTGTACTGCTGTACTGCATTCCAATGTGGGGGGGGAGGATAAAAAATGAAGTGTCAGTACTCATACCTTGATAAAATTGCAGTGGGTGCCATCAGTACAAAATAGCTGCCATGGGCAGCAAAACAAGAGGTGGCAATACTTCCTACTGGTGAGTACCATCACCAAAAAAAGCATGGCTGGATTCTAATGTTAAACTATTAGATGGCCTTAGGAAATAGACTTAACAGGGTTGTGTAGACTAATGATGCTTCCTGGATAAAAGAATGACAGTCTGTTCATAATTTTAAGATAACAAATTTGGCTATTTATTTCACGTAGGCTGTTATCTCCTTTCATTTGAATCCTCTGTCTTGCTTCACATAATAATATTGTATGTTAGGCTGTTTTTGTTTGGGGGGCGGCTTTTTCATTGTAAAAAAACATAAACATGTTGTCAGCGATGAAATGCTGAAGCGATATGCCCAAAGAATAATGCGCCCAAAAACAAAATGCCCACGAACGTAGAATAACGACGGACAACAGCAAGTTATGTATAGATGGATCTTTACTGATCCTAAGACAAAGGTTACTTGATAATACAATTCTCTTACTCCGACTAACATCCCCCACACCTTGAGATTTCTCTCCCAAGGTTTTATACACTTTTGGTTCAGTGCCAGCTGCAGTTTGTCCTTGGACAGCTGCACAGTTTTAACCCATTACTTGTCTTTCTGGAAACACTTCACTGTCCAGAAGCCTACAGCTCCCACCTTTCCATAAAGACAAGATACAATTTTATACACAGTTTCAAACATAATTCCCATTTGTTACATTCATGTTACATTTGTTCATTTTGGTTAGTTTTATTACAAATGAAATATGCAGTTCCTTCTTCATTCGTCATTCAAGTTAAACATGCCAAGCATAATAACCATTTTGCTGTACTTCTCTTCACATATGGGTTTGGTCATGATATCTGCCAACATGTCAGCAGTGTTGCAGTATATCAACATGATGAACCCCTGCCGTGTGCTTTCTCTGACATGGTGATATCTGACATTTATGTGTTTTGTGCGCTTGGTGTTTGCTTCTGATGTCGCTAGCCTTATACATGTTTGATTATCCTCATATACCTTTATAGGCTTCTTAACCTCTATTCCCACTTCGTGTGTCAGATGCTCGAACTGTTGCAGTTCGTTGCACGCGCTTGACAAGCCAATGTACTCAGCTTCTGAGCTTGAAGTTGCCACAACTGCTTGCCTTCTGCTACACCAATCGATCACTGACCCGTGCAGCCGCATAACTATGCCAGTGGTTGACTTACGGCTTGTGAGTTCACCCGCATGGTCTCCATCCACAAAACAGTCCATGCCACCCTGTTCCTGCACGGAAAGAACCAGCCCCTTCTTACTTGAGCCCTGGAGGTATCTAAGCACTCTCTTGACACCTTGCCAGTCGGTTTCTGAGGGTTTCTCCACCTTCCTGCTTAAGATGCTGACTGCATTACAAATGTCTGGGCGAGTTACCTTTACAAGGTATTGTAGCTTGCCCAGGATATGTCTATATAGAGTTGGGTCTGCGCATTGTGTCTCCTGTGTTTCCTGTTGAAATGAGTCATGGGTGTCCTTACTGGTTTACAGTCTGACATCCCACATTCAGTTAGAAGCTGCTTTATTTTTCCTTCCTGCTTCAGCATAAAGCTACCATCATAACCATGCATGATGTCAATTCCTAAATAGTGCTTCACTGGCCCCAAGCACTTCATATCTACATGCTGTCGTAGGCTATCATGGAAGTATATCTCATCTTTCTCATCGTGGAATATATAAAGAATATCATCCACATACACGGAACAATACGTGGTGCTTGTTCCATTTGTCTTGACATACACACAAGTGTCTGCTATACATCGTCTAAAACCCATAGACCTCAATACTTCGTCCAACTTTGCATTCCAACATCTCGCACTCTGGCGAAGACCGTATAAAGATTTGTGCAGCCTACACACTAGCCCTGGTTTCATTACATACCCTGGAGGTTGCTTCATGTATATCTCCTCCTGCAGGTCTCCATGCAAGAAAGCCGTGCCTATATCATAATGGTAGACCTTCATGTGTTTCATTGCAGCAATCTTCAAGAGTATTCTAACGGATTCATGCTTGACAACAGGGGCAAAGAAGGCATCATAGTCATTACCATACTGTTGTGTAAACCCCTTTGCTACTAGGCGCGCTCTGTATCTTTGCACCTCTCCTGAGCTAGTCCTTTTTCTCTTAAACACCCACTTGCAGCCGATGGCTTTCTTTCCTGTGGGAAGACTGCTCAGAGTCCATGTGCCGTTGTTGTCTATGGCTTTTAGCTCCTCTTTCATGGCTGCCTGCCATTTGGCCTGCTCAGTCATGGGCAACTGCCTGATATCATCAATGCAAGAGGGTTCCTCCTGTAACTCATCATGTGTGACTATGGTGGCGGTGAACACCAGGGACGACTCTATCACTGGGCTCGTTACTGTTGCACCGTCTGGGCTTTTGCTGTTACTCCCTTTTGGTATTATTATGCTTTCCACCCTCTGACTACACCTGATGGGACTCATTTTTATACAAAACAGTGAATGCTGTAGCTTTCCTTGTACACATATCCTCTGTCCTTTGCTTATTTTACACATTCTGTGACTAAACATTACCTCATAACCCATAGAATTCACTTTCGTGACAGATAAAACGTTGTTTTCTAATCCTGGTACATATAATACATCAGTCATTACAGTGTTAAGTATACATAACTTTACAGTTCCCCTCCCCAGTACCTTTCTGTGTGTACCATCAGCAAGTACCACATCCTCAGTCGTGGGAACCATAGTTTTAAACAATGTTTTGTCTGTGATCATACTGTGAGTAGCTCCTGAGTCTACTATCCACTTGATAATGTCTCTGTTTCTGCAGCTTTCAGTTTTGCACTTGTCAGCACTCACCAACTGCACGTACGACGGCTTTCTCCCTCATCCTTTCCTTTTCAACTCACAGTCCTTTTGTAGATGCATATGTGAACCACATATATAACAGGCTTTTATTCCATAAGTTCTCGTACTTATCTCAGTTCTTTCAGTTCTTCTTTCTTTTGTTTCCGATCCTTTCTCTCTTTCCTCTGCTTCCTTTCGCCTTTCCCATTCCTGGATCAGCTTTCCCGAAACATACTGGACAGTCAGCCCTTCATCTGGCATTGCTTCCAATGAACATACTACAGAGTCCCATGAACTATTCAATGAAGAGAGAATGATATAAACCTGTTGCAATTGCTTGTGAACTACATTCCTTTCTTGCAATTCAGCAAACAGCTTCTTAATCTCCAGAAGATGTGTAGACATTTTTACGTCATCATTCAGTCTCATTTGGTATAGCCTTCTAGCCAAATGTATTTTACTGCTGGCTGTTTTTCTTATGTGCACCTCGTTAAGAGCAGTCCATATAAACCCGGCTGTCGGCTTATCTTGAATATGCAGCAACTGTGAATCATCAACTGCCAATATAAGAAACGACCTTGCCTTTTCATCCATACGAATCCACTGCTCCGGTGGCGGCATGGTTGGGGGTTCATGTATAACCACTTGCCATAGATCCTCCTTTGTCAGAAATGCTTGCATCCTCAAACGCCAACTTAAGTAATTTGTTTCTGTCAGCCGTTCCAGAGGCATGCCAGCCAAAAGCGAAACTGCCATCCTGTCTGCAGCTGCTTTCCGCAACTCCGTACACACTGTACTTTGTTTGCTGTTCACTCTGAGCTCTCTTGGTTATTTCCTCGGACAGTCTGGACTTTTTCCTTGGACAGTCTGGGCTATATCCTTGGGCAGTCTGGGCCCATAACCCTTATTGTCAGTGATGAAATGCTGAAGCGATATGCCCAAAGAATAATGCGCCCAAAAATAGACTGCCCACAAACGTAGAATAATGACGGACAACAGCAAGTTATGTATAGATGGATCTTTACTGATCCTAAGACAAAGGTTACTTGATAATACAATTCTCTTACTCTGACTAACATCCCCCACACCTTGAGATTTCTCTCCCAAGGTTTTATACACTTTTGGTTCAGTGCCAGCTGCAGTTTGTCCTTGGACAGCTGCACAGTTTTAACCCATTACTTGTCTTTCTGGAAACACTTCACTGTCCAGAAGCCTACAAAACATACATTTAAAAGGTGTTCAGTAAAAATAGGAAACTGAATTATGGTAGTGTGTTTAAATTGTGGCATTTTAAAAAGATGCTGCCCAAGATTGAAGTTGTTTTGTTGAACAGATTTTCCCCTGCCATGTTCCTTCATAAAGTGGAAAAATAGGTTGTCACAATGGCAGGTTCCTGTCTAGGTATGAAGAACAACCGGCTCATCATTACAACTTAATTTCAGTACTCTTCAACTAATTGGCCAATGTTCTTTAAACATTTATAATTACATAAGTATTTTCTTCCTTCAACCCCTGAGGTTGCCTTAGTACTACGTTCAATACAATCCTAATTCTATTTCTAAAGCTGTTGGTTCAGTTGGTCATTGGCTCAATCTGGAAATATTGGAAAAAAGAATCAATCCCACCAAGCTCTCATTTTTAAAACTATGGGATAACTTGGTGATGTATAGACAGACCAAACTGTGACTAAACCAGCCCTTCAAATTACATCCCCACTTCGTTATCTTTTTAAAGGGGCAACATATAAACATCAAATGCACAGTATTATTCTTCAAATCATTAATCTGTTTGTTAATTAAATATGTTAATTAAATTATATATAGTGAGAGGTAAACAACTAGTACAGCAAATTTTAGTTAGACTGTTGGGGGAAGGAAATGAGCTTCGCTTAAGGGGGGGAACATTGTTGACTGAGACAGTGAATTATGTTTAGGAAACATTAGGGTACATATATGTAGATTGGTAGAACAGGTTATTTTCCCTAACTCCTGTTAATGTGATTCTAGTGAGTGAAAGGTTAGGTGGATATATTTTGGCTAACAATACCAAAATAAAATGTACTTGCCTGTTACAATAATTGAAGTTTTTTAAAACTTAAGTCTATGTATGCTAAAATAAGCAGCTTAATGTGAACTAAACAGCAGTCCTTGGGCTGTGAAGTGAAGAAGCCAGTTGCATAGATCTAAGGGAGCTACACATAACACAAGAGCATTCTGTAGAGCTCACACTGATCCTGTAGCCAAAGCAAGGTGTAATTAGCTTTAAAACTGGCTTATCTTGCCTCTTTGCCTGGTTATATGAGCTGCAGTGATGAACAGTACAAAGAAAGTTCTGAAAAACAGTTACCATACATTTGTGTAAATTGCTCCTTTGGGTCACAACCTTTGTCTCTGCGGGGAACTTCTACAGTACATAAACACTCCTTAAGCAATACGCTGTTGGATTTATGATATAGTTCATGATCTAATTTATGCACCCTAAAAGATGTTTTGTTTCCTTTCCTTGGCCCCTATATATAGTATCAAGACTTCTATACTCTTCTTATAACTAATATTCAGAGAATTGTCATTAATGATTAAATACAGTCTTTATGGCTGCTGCTACCTACACACACATAAAGAGGCTTGCTCTGAAAACCATAAGCTGCTACATAATACTCAACTGTAGTGTGAATAATTACTGTTCTGAAAGTTCTATAATTATGGGTTCCTGATGCAGTCTTATTATTAAGTCATCATAATAGAAACTCAAGGCAAAATTGCCTTTATTATTATGATGATATAAATATCGCTCACTGAATACTTCAATTCTTTCTTTACAGTGCAACTGAAAACTTTTCTGTGCTTCTAATCTTATGCAGACAATTAAGAAAATATCTTTCTGTAGTCGTTAGTCAGTGACCTCTGATTAAAAAAAAATTACATGGTTTTTATTCTAGAACAACTTTTTTATTAATAGCAGTTACAAATACCTTTATAAATAAATCAGTAAATATAAAGAAATATGGTTACAGAAATTTCATGGAAAACTTCCAGTGTGGTCTTTTGCCCAAATTAAGCCCACTAAGGCAGGACAGAGTTACTAGCACAAGGGAGCACAAATCTGCATCTTGCCCAGTGCCTTGTCACTGGAACACTGGCAAGGGTGAACAGGAGGCCTCATCTCAGCATCATCCTGACCATCCTGGTTATTGCTTGAGGGATAGGCCAAGCAGTCTTTTTGGATGACTGGTAAAAGAGAACATGGAATACAAAGTTTACTGGAACAATAACTAGAAGACATTGGCTGTCAGCCAAATGAATATAGAAGAAGTGTGGCTGGAAAGAGTGAAGAGAGGTTATCAAAGGAAAGGCATCATGAAGCATGACTGAGTCATGAGTCAGCCAATTACCTGCATAGGGCTAAGGGCTGTCTCTTCATGCATTTATATTTCTGGCTACAGTACTGTACATAGATTCAAATGTATGTGTCTCTTCCTAGCCTTCCTAGAGCCCATCACTATTTTTAAAACCTGGGATCTTTTCTCTTTCATAGATCTACAGCTCTATGTATTTCTATTTATTTGTGTGGGGATTAGAGGAGGAATAAGGAAGAGTGGGTTTAAGAAGCTTCCAAGAAATTCCTAAGACATTAAATGGTGATGATATTAAAGATGGAGTGAAACAATTTTTTTAAGTCTTCTCAAAGGGATAGTTAAACTACCATTTCACTTGCAATTCTAGTGCTAAATAAAAAGGTAACTAATTGGACCTGAATGCCTATGGAGAGAGAAAGCGTACAAACCCATGGCATATTCCTGATCTTTTCAACCATGGAGGTTTAGAAATGTTATGTCTGAACTTCCCCAATTAGTTATGTGCTATTTATGTTATTGTGGACTTCATACTGAGGGATTGGTAGGTCATTGTTGGAAGTTTGACTTCAATCAATGCATTGTCTCGCTGTGTGCTCTGAATTTATTGACCATTAGGGGCAATGGATATAGTTAGTCAGTTGAAAGGGCCTGTGCTTGAATTCTCTCTTTGTTACTTTCCTCAAGTTTAAGCATGCCTGTGATTGGTTAGACCAATATTCTCAGGGCTGTCATCACTTCCAGTTGCTCCTTCTTCTTCCCACAATTCTCTCTCTCCGTCTTTGAATTCAGCTAGGGTAGATGAGTAGGCTTTCCTATTCACATGTACTTTCTTAATAAAATGAGTTTATTTTGTTTAAGATAAACACCACTCTTTCATATTCCTTTTATATCTCCAATGAACTCTGCTGCATAAAGCAACTCTCTTCATAGGATCATGGGCCCAGACATAATTGGAGATTTATGAAAGGAAAAATAAAAAGGAGTTTGTGGAGTCTGTAATGCAGATAGATTAGATGAGAAAAGGATGGCTACTTCTGAATCTGCTAGGAAGTTTGATGCCATTGAGCTGCTGAATGACTCATACTACAGACGATGATCCTTTTGGATGAAAATGCTGCTGAATACTTTGGGGTTGGCGTTTGTCCTTGAAGAACCAAGGCCAGAGGTGTCTTGCAAGAAACAAGATGAATGGGATGCTGCAAACAGGAAAGCCATGGGACATATATCTATAGCTGTAAGCGATAATTTAATTTACCATATTAAAGATAAGCAAACTGGGCTCCTACTGGGAGAAAGGGTAGGATATAAATCAAACAAACAAATAAATGTGGGAAATGTTGAGGCAAGAATTTCAACAATACACAATGAATACCCAAGTGTCCTTGATGCTAAAACTCTGTAACAAGAGGCTTAAAGATCCAAATAATCTATCAGAGCATATAGCTCTTTCCTGGGAACAGTAAGAGAACTGGAGCAACAGGAGATACATTTATCTGAGGCAGCTAAGATTGGCCTTTTGCTCAATACTTTGCCTCCATAATATGAAGGAATAATTAATTTACTTCAAGTTAAGGAAAATGTAACTTTGAGTTTTGTCCTTGAACATTTACAATAATTTAATCTAAGAAACAGATACAAAATGAGGCAACTAAACGCCAAGCCTACAGACTGACTCAAGGCAAGCATTGTTTCTTTGTGGAAGTAATAAGCATTAGAAAAGTGCTTGCCCTCGCCTGAGGAAACCCCTTAAGGACAAATTCCAGCAAGACCAAAAGACAAAGGAGTAAGAGGGAATGCCTCTCCAGGAAATAATTTTGGAAAAGGAAATAAAATATGTACTGCAAAAGAAATAATTTGTAGAGTTGATTTAAACCAAGCCCACAACAAGATTTACATAGACAGTGAGGCAACTTCACATTTCTTCAACAATTTGGATGCTTTCTCAGATATAGATATGGATTGTAAAGTCCCAATTTATCTTGTTGATGGACAGTGTATTTATACACAAGGAAAGGGACAATTCATTTAAAATGTAAACTGGGTGAAAAGAGCACCAGTGAGGTGTGCATTCCTGGAGCTTACTGTGTGCCATCTCTACAGAACAGTTTAATGAGTATAAGAACAGCTACAGGTGAGGATGCAGAGTTTTGTTTAGGAGAGATAATTGTTTTGTGTTCAAAGGCAGAGAACTACTTATGAGATGACTTTTCAGTAATGAAGGTCTTTATGAAGTAGACTATGTGAGGCAGCAAGCTAATGCTATCAAAAATGTCTTCATAAAGACTGCATGGGGTTATGGCATCACAGATTTGGCCACAGAAATGTTGAAAGCATTTCAAAACTTGTGAAAAACAATTTAACAAAGAATGTAGACTTGAAAATGTGTAACTCGGAGTTCAGGTGTGTTGATTGTGTTAAAGTGAATGCAGATAGAGCCACCTACAGGCCATCTGCTGAAGTGCACTCAGAAAAAAACCTGGATCCACAGTGTCCCTAATCCACAGTGACATTTGTGGACCCTTACCTGTAATGACACCAGGAAGGAATGTCCATTTCCTTACTTTTATAGATGATTTTTCAAGATATGTCTACACTTACCTCCTTAAAGAGAAAAATGAAGTGTTACAAAACCTTAAAGCAGCCTTTCCCAACCAGTGTGCCATCAGATGTTGTTGGACCACAACTCCCATCTTTCCTGATCATTGGCAATGCTGGCTGAGGCTGATGGGAGTTGTGGTCCAACAACATCTGGAGGCACACTGGTTGGGAAAGGCTGGTTTAAAGAGTATGTGGCCAGAGTGAACAATAAATTTGGAAGAAAGCCCAAGATTATGCACACTGACAATGGTGGTGAATACACAGGGAAAGATATTGAAGAATACCTAAAGGAACAAGGCATTAAACATGAAAAAACAATTCCTTATACCCCAAAACAAAATGGAGTGTCAGAAAGGAAAAATAGAACACAGTTAGAAATGACAAGAAGTATACTTCTCGATGTTGGATTGCAAAACAAATATTGGGGGGAAACAATCATGACAGCCACTTACTGGCAAAATAGCTTACCTACTAAAGGCAGAAAAGCAACATCATTTGAACTGTGGAATGGAACCAAACTAAGTGTAAGGCATATTAGAGTTTTTGGATCTAAGGTGTATGCTTACATTCCCAAAGAAAAGAGAGGCAAACTAGACTGCAGAAGTGAAGAAGGCATATTTATTGGCTATGAATTGGACTGCAAAGGCTACAGAATACTTGATCCTACCACAGAAACAATCAAGGTGCATAGTATTGCATGCTTCGATGAGAGACAAAGACCAAAGACCAATAAAATGTTAGAAATCAAACTAGACATCCCAGCAAAAGAAGAAACAGTGCAGCAGTCACAGCAAAAAGAGGCTATGACCTTTGAAACTTCAAGTGAAGCCAAGCAAGAAGGGGGTGCAAGAGCTGATCAAGAGGTAAGACTCTCAAGCAGACCTAACAAAGGGATGCCACCCAATTGGCTGTCTGTTCTAACCAGAGTGGAGGAGACACCAAAGTCCTCCAATTGGCAAGACTTTGAAGGGATGCCAGATACTGAGACAGACAAATGGCTGCAAGATTCTGGAGAAGAAATAGAATCTCTTCACAAGAACAAAACATGGACTCTTACAGAGCTACCAAAAGGGAGAAAGATCATTGGATGTAAATGGGTCTTTACAACCAAACAAAGTGCAAAAGGGGATATCCAGCACTACAAAGCTAGGCTAGTTGCTAAGGGATACTCCCAAAAGTATAGTGATGATGATGATTAAATTTTTGCACCTGTGGTCAAACACACTTCTATAAGGACACTCCTCATTATTTCCACCTCAAGGAAGATACAGGTTCGACACCTGGATATAAAGACAGTTTTCCTATATGGAGACATTGATGAAGAGAGAGAGAGATGCAGCAACCACCAGGGTTTGAAGAACCTGGGAAAGAAAGACTGGTGTGCAAGCTTCAGAAAAGCATTAATGGCCTGAAGCAAGCAGTTAGGGCCTTGAATGACAAACTAAACCAACTACTACTTAAGGAGGGGTTCACGCAAGGAAAAGCTGACCCCTGCCCATACTCGAGGTTCAAGAATAATAGATGGACAGTCATCTTGAACTAAGTGAACTATCTTATCACTAAATAAGATAGTGATAAAATCGTAAGACCTGGGAGACATCTATTACTGTCTTGGAATCCAGATGGAAAGGGGAGAAAATGGAAGCTGCTTCATTAACCAGAAACAGAAGATAATGGACCTGATAGAGCACCTTGAGCTGACAGAAGCCAATGTAGCAGAAACACCAATGAAAGTGGGCCTTTTTAAACACAACGAGACCAAGGAACCACTGCAAGACAACAGTCAGTACAGGACAGCAATTGGAAAGCTCCTGTACATATCAACTGTAACAAGACCAGAGGTGGCACCTACCCTGTGGAATTCCCTACCCTTAAATATTAGACAGGCACCATCTCTGTTATCTTTTCGGTGCCTATTGAAGACCTTCCTTTCAACAAGCCTTTTAAGTAGAGACCTTATCCCAGTCTGCATCTGTGTTGGAATTGCTTTTTAATATGTTTTTAAACCTCTTTTTTAAAAAAACAATATGTTTTTATCCTTTTTTTAAAGATGTCTTGAAAGCTTTTAAAAAAGTTTTTAAAGATGTTTTGTTTTAATGTATTCTAAAGTCTGTTTTTATCATGTTTTAAAGTGTTTTAGTGCTTTTGTTTGCCACCCTGGGCTCCTGCTGGGAGGAAGGGCAGGCTATAAATGAAATAATAAATACATAAATAAGACCAGACATTGCAGCAGCAGTTGGGATACTGTGCAGAAAAGTTAATACACCAACAAAGAAAGATTGGACTGCAATCAAGAGGATAGGAATATATCTAAAGGGAACTGCAGATTTGAAATTGATGCTACCTACAACCAGTAATCCCATACTGGTGGGCTGTATGGATGCAAACTGGGCTGAAGACAGAGAAGACCAAACATCCACTAGTGGGAATCTGTTCTATTATGGAGGAGTCATCATTTGGAATAGTAAGAAACAATCAGTTGTAACCCTCTCCTCTACAGAAGCAGAATGCATATCTAGAGCACAAGTATGTCAAGAAGCAACCTGGTTACACAGACTACTCTTAGATTTTGAAATCAATGCACCAAAGCCAACTATAATGCATGAAGACAACAAGAACTGTATTTTGTTCTCCCATCAGAAAGGGTGACATTGCAAACAAAGCACATTGATACCAAATACCACTGCGTGAGAGACAAGCCACAGAAAGGGCTCATTGAACTGAAGTACTGCCCAACAGAAGAAATGGTGGCAGATGTTCTTACCAAGCCACTGCCCAGAGAGCATTTTCAGGATCTTTGTGACATGGTGGGAGTCATGAGTTGTAGTGTGAGACAATGAGGAGTGTTGGAAGTTTCACTTCAATCAATGCATTGTCTCACTGTGTGTTCTGAATCTATTGACCATTAGGAGCAATGGATATAGATAGTCACTCTGCTTGAATTCTCTCCTTGTTACTTTCCTCACGTTTAAGCATGCCTCTGATTGGTTAGTCTGATATTTTCAGGGCTATTAGCACTTCCAGTTCCTCCTCCTTTCCCACAGTTCTCTTTTTTCCTGCCTTTGAATTCAGCTAGTGTAGATGATTAGGCTTTCCTATTCATGTGTACTTTCTTAGTAAAATGTGTTTATTTTATTTAAGATAAACACCACTCTCTTTCATATTCTTCTTATATCTCCAAAGAACTTTGCTGCATAAAGCAACTCTCTTCAGCCATCACAAGAGCTAGAATTTAAGAGATGTCATCCATTATCATTCACTGAGCTCATATTGTTGTAATGTATGAGGTTCAACTCCAACTTGGTGGGTTGAGGCTGCATGGGGTTAAAAAGGGTAGCTAGGGAGGAGACCTCCTGCTAGACTGATATGCAAAGGATGTTGATCCCAGTTCCTTCCCGTCTTTCTGTTCCTTCTTCTCTCGAGAGAGGGGAGCAGACATCTTTCCTTTGTCTCTCCCTCTCAACCAGCATGAGAGCTGCACTGGGACCAGTGCAGACTGCTCCAACATAGCTAGTTAGCTAGATATAGAACTTTTTCCTATCAAGCATGTGCTTCCAGAATAAAGTAGTTCTTTCTTATTTTACAGCTTAAAGTCTCTGACTAATTTGCAGGGAAGGTAGAATCTTAGCAAAGATTCAAACACACACACATAAGCTCGCTCAATACGCTCTGCTATGCAACTCAATAGAATTCCAACACATATAAATAATCATGCACTCCTTTATTTTATGTCCTCCTCCAACTACTTGTGTTCTGTGATGTGAAAGAACTGGGCTACTCTTAATATAGCCATGCAGAGGAATCAAACATTTTTGCCTCTTTGATTGCCTCCACAAATTACCAAGATGAGTAGGGATAGGGGTGGAGTGTTATGCAAGAAACTGTTCCTTCTTTTGGTTCCTCTTTACTATTTATTTGCAAACCACTAAGTTTTATTTTAGTTAGCCCCGCTTTGCAAATTAGCTAATCCTGTTATTAAAAAAAAATGTACTGCCTTCAAGTCGATCCCAACTTATGGCGACCCTATGAATAGGGTTTTCAAAGTAAGCGGTATTCAGAGGTGGTTTACCATTGCTGTTATTAAATGCATTTTAAATGTGTTCTCAGAAAGGGGAAAAAACGTTGGGCTTTGATGGCTTCTTTGTGACTTCTCTCTAGCATTACTGGCCCTTCAGAGATCTTAGGCAATATTTCCTACAGCTGCTTTAACAAGATAACTGCAAGATTTCTCTCACCCTATGGCTTCCACACATTTTTATATTTGAGAGAAAAGCATGTGTACTTGCACTTAAAAAAGTTCATGGTTCCAGAATTTTCAACTGGTGCAATTCCTGACAACAGATAGTTAGCTTATTGAATTTAACAATCCCTTCCCATGATATATGTCCTGCAGCAATTTACAAGAATTATTTACAAAACAAATTGCATTAATATAGTAAAAAAACACCCCTTATAAGCATATTAAAAACATAATCAGAGTATGGTGCAGCCCAAACACCTACAAAAAACCAAAATGTCTTTGCCTGGTGACCAAATGATGACAAAGTTGGCACCAGGCAATTGTCCTTGGAAACAGTATTCCATAGACAAGGAGCTACTACAGAAAAGGTCCATTCTCTCATCATCACTTATCAGCCACAAGCGGCAAGAACTCAAGTGGTCACCTGCAACCATCCAATCACCTTGTCCACATTCTTGAGCCTTAGCAACTGAAATTCATCCATTAAGGCCTGACTAGATAGCATTCTGGATGCCTCTGGAAATTAACTGCTACAATAGCAGGTCCCTATGGATACCAGCAATTGCAACTTCAAAATGTCATGCAAATAAATTACAGTGGGCTACTGAGGTTCCACCATCTCCTTTGGGCCAGAGTGTAAAAGGCCCAATACCACCATTTAAAGTTCTGTTAGATGTGACACTGCCAATGCACTGGAGGTAGAGAAGTAGCTCTTCGCTGCCTTCACTGCTACAAAATAGGCTCAGTAAAGAGCACACACTTGTGTTTGATTGTTTTTGTTTGGAGTCTTCCTCCACTTGCATTCTAGCCAGCTTCCAATGTGCTTCACATAACATTACTCTATATTGTAAAAACTAATGTTAAATGCTTTGATATCTGTAAATTGGTAAACTATAAGGTCTTGCTGTCAAATATATACTTCCCATACTGTTACAGGGGAATACAGGAATACATTAAACAACATGTACATTTGTGAAACTGATCTATTATTAATTTTGTTAATGATGATGGTAGCCATTGCTCTTTTCCAAAGGTTTATATTCACCTGTGGTTTGATTGATAATGTATCTTTTCTCCCCAGTCCTAACCGTCTTCTGATTTCTTGACTATTGTCTCCATTTTGGTTAATGACTGTGCCAAGGTACAGTACAATGTCCTGATTGTCAACTTTAAAGTTACATAAATCTTCTGTTGTCATTACTTAAGTCTTCTTAACATTCAACTGTAGTCCTGATTTTGTGCTTTCCTCTTTAACTTTCATCAGCATTTGTTTCAAATCATTACTAGTTTCTGCTAGTAGTATGGTATCTTCTGCATATGATATTTCTCCCTCCAGTTTTCACACCTCCTTCATCTTGGTCCAATCCCACTTTCCGTATGATATATTCTGCGTATAGATTAAACAAATAGGGTGATAAAGTACACCCAGTTTTGTACCCTTTGCAATTGGGAATCGATCAGTTTCTCCTGTCCTCACAGTAGCCTCTTGTCCAGAGTATAGATGGTGTGGCACCCCTGTTTCTTTTAAAGCATTCCATAGTTTTTCATGATCTACACAATCAAAGGCTTTCCTGTAATCTATAAATCACAGGGTAATTTCCTTCTGAAATTCCTTGGTGCGTTCCATTCTCCAACTTATGTTTGCAATATGATCTCTGGTACCTCTTCACTTTCTAAATCCAGCTTGGACATCTGGCACCTCTTAGTCCATATATGGTAAGAGCCTTTGTTGTAGAATCTTGAGCATTACTTTACTTGCATGGGATATTAAGGCAATAGAGACTTTACTACTAACCTAGAATAAGTTAATTCCATTTGCTAGA
The DNA here is from genome assembly GCF_030035675.1 of Rhineura floridana. NCBI lineage: Eukaryota > Metazoa > Chordata > Lepidosauria > Squamata > Rhineuridae > Rhineura > Rhineura floridana. Next base: position 50,857,148 of record NC_084486.1, read on the forward strand.
CACCTTACTAGATCAGCGCTACAACCAGAACAACACAAAACAATATTAAATCAACTAATGCCCCATATATCTGCCCATTGACTACACTGTTTGCAATTTTCCTCTTGAGTGCTTTCTGAGATGTGACTTCTTCGTACTTGATCTGTAGCATGGTGTGTTTATTATACTTAGCAACACTGATTTTGGATTTTTTTTATGTAGCTGATAAATTTTAAGTATTGGTTTTTTGTTAATGTCTATGGATAATATCCAAATTTAGTCATAGTCATAGTTGACCTGTGATTGAATATGACAAATTTTGGATATTGCCCTATATTATTTATTTATTTGTTTGTTTGTTTGTTTGTTTGTTTGTTTATTAGATTTATATCCCACCCTTTCTCCCAGTAGGGGCCCAGAGCAGCAAACAAAAGCACTAAAATTGCTTTAGAATATTATACAAATAGACTTTAAAATATATTAAAACAAAACAACCATTAAAAACATATTAAAACAAAACAACTTTAATAACATTTTTAGAAAGCTTTAAAAACATCTGTGTTTTTTAAAAAAGGTTTAAAAACATATTAAAAACCAATTTCAACACAGAAGCAGACTGGGATAAGGTCTCTACTTAACAGGCTTGTTGAAAGAGGAAAGTCTTCAATAGGCACCGAAAAGATAACAGAGATGGTGCCTGACTAATATTTAAGGGGAGGGAATTTCACAGGGTAGGTGTTGCCACACTAAAGGTCCATTTCTTATGTTGTGCGGAACAGTCCTCCTGATAAGATGGTATCTGCAGGAGGCCCTCACCTGCAGAGCGCAGTGATCTACTGGGTATATAAGGGGTAAGACGGTCTTTCAGATATCCTGGTCCCAAGTTGTGTAGGGCTTTGTACACCAAAACTAGAACCTTGTACTTAGTCTGGTAGTTAATAGGTAGCCAGTGCAATTCTTCTAGCAGCAGGGTGACATGTTGGCAATACCCTGCTCCAGTGAGCAGTCTCGCCGCCTCATTTTGTACCAGCTGCAGCTTCCGGACCAACCTCAAGGATAGCCCCACAGAGAGCGCATTACAGTAATCCAGCCTGGAGGTTACCAGTGCATTGACAACATTGGTCAGGCTATCCTATATTATTAAGTTGTATTGATTTTTGAAAATCTATGTTTATTAAAAACTTTTTAAATCATTAAAATTATTATTATTATTAATTAGATTTATATCCTGTCATTCCTCCCAGTGAAAAAGGCCACTGTTTATTTATGTTATTTATTTATTAAATTTATATCCTGCCCTTCCTTCCAAAGGAGCCTGGGCAGCAAACAAAACAATTTAACATTTTTCTAAAAAAAATCTAAAAACAGTTTAAAATATTCTAAAAACAATTGCAAATAAAAGCATTCTTCTTTTCTTATCTGGGTTGCTAGGAACAGTCTCCTTCAGCCATCAAATGCCTGGGTAAACAGGAATGTTTTCAAATTCCTCCTGAAGGTGCAACAACAGATGCACCTAACCTCACTAGGGAGTGCATTTCACAGATGGAGAGCCGCTTTTGAAAAGACCCTGTCATGGGTCAATGCTAACCAGTCAGCCATCAGTGGTAGCGCCCCTGACAAAGGCTCACCTGCCAATCATAGGGTCTGAAATGTTTGATACTAGGAAATGCACTCTTTTAGATGCCTGGGTCTCAGTCCATTTAGGGCTTTATATGATAGTACTAATACCATGAATTGGGTCCAGTAGCTCACTGGCAGCCAGTGCTGTGCTTTTAGAATGAATTACTCATAGTCCTATTGGGCTGTCCCACTTACAAGCCAAGCAGCAGTAGCTACAGCCTCCAGACAATCTTCAAGGGCAGCTCCACATACAGCACATTACAGAAGTCCAGACAGGAAGTCACCAGAGCATGGACAGCTGAGCCTAGGCTAACCCAACACAGGAACGGCCATAGCTGGCAAATCAGCCTAAGCTGGGCATAAATACTCCTAGACATAGAAGCCACTTAGAACTCTAGTGACAAGGAGGAATCCAGGAGTACTCCCAGACCCTGAATCTGTTCCTTCAGGGGGACTATAACTCCTCCCAGAACAGGTTGTATACCTTATTCCCAGATATGGAATAGCACTTTTGTCTTATCAGGATTCAGGCTCAGTTTATTGGCCCACATCCAGCACTCCACTGCCTCCAGACGCCTGTCAAACACCTTCAAAGTCTCTTCTGATTCAGATGGGAATGGAGAGATAGAGTTGTGTGTCATCAGTATACTGATGACGCTGGCTCCAAATCCCCAGATGATAGCTCCCAAAAGTTTCGTATAGATGTTAAATAGCATAGGAGACAGAATGGACCCTTGTGGGACCCCACAGCTCAAATGCCATGGAGCCAAGCAACAACCTTTTAGCACTGCTTTCTGGCGACAGCCTTGCAGGTAGGAGCAGAACCACTGCAATGCAGTACCTCCAACTCCCCCCTTCTTGAGTTACTCCGGAAGGAAATGATGGTCAATTGTGTCAAAAGCCTCTGAGAGATCAAGGAGAACCAGTGAGGTCATATGGCCTCCATCTCTCTCCGGACCAGCTGGTTTACCACTGTAAACAGCTCTGCCAGTTGATTTACTGAGGTTACAGTTGAGACTGCCAGAATTTCATCTCTATGCAGATCTTAAGGTACAGCAGTCCATAGGCATCACAATCCTGTGTCCCCCAACTTACTGACACAATACCCAATCCTTCAATCCTCCCTTGTCAGTCCTCCTCTTCTTGCCAATAGTGCACAGCTCCTCTTGTTTTTTGTTGCAATTGTTTTGCCTATGGTTTAAATAATGTAATTATTTCACATACAAACTCCAAATGGCAACCAGGACCTAAGCATAAAACCAGTCTTACTTAATAAATGTAAATGCTACCATCACAATGCATCTTGCAATGGTAATACAACATTGAAAGAATAACGCAAGAGTTAAGGTTTTGAGAGAGGGAAATTACTGTGTCTTCTCCAGTGTATTTCTGGGAAATATTTTTTTTTCAGAAAGAGCTGCCATCATTAACTGATTGCCCGTATTCTTCAATTTCATTGCTTTCTTAATGAGTTATAAACAGAAATAACTCTTTCTGGGTTTCATATCTGAATTTATTGTCCTTTGTATATATGTTTCTGAGGTGTGTAGACTGTACATTTCATGAACAATAATTTTAAAAGAGAGGGTTGGTAATGGCAAAATTCAGCACAGTGTCATTTTAAAAGAATAATTACCAGAGGGGAATACCAGGATATACAGTTTTTGCCGATCATATGCATAGAGGGAATAAAAACTCTGAAAATAAGAGGTAGTCAGATAATGCAGTCAATAATGATTTCTTAGCAGATATTTTTACCAAAATAGTTTTCACAGTTGTCTTTTTAATGTTTAATGATTGATATAACCCTGGCCTTTTGATCCAAGAAAGATATGAAGATCCTATGGAACACTGCAGTATTTGAACGTATATTTAGCTGACTGCTAAGCCTTTAATCCCCACATTTTTATGTTGAAGAAAAGCGTATGTGCACACACACACTCACACACAAAGTAATTTTAGCCCAGAAAGGAATACTCAAAAGACGTTTTCGAAGAAATAGTAAATCAATCAATCAGATTCAATTCTGAAGCATGGGATTAAAAGGAGCGTCAATAGGAGCTGTTAAGAGAATGAAGTTATGTTACCTTCTTGAAACAACACAAGGGCACTTGATGATAATTATTAGATTCATTGCAATACTTCTTTATAAGTCTCACTACTGACCTGTAGAGATTACCGTTTGCTTAGCTCACTTACTTGAAGAACTATCAATAATATAGACAGACCAATGGTCATTGACAGAAAGAACTAAGCACATGCAGATCAGCTGAATCAACTCTAGAGATCTATGGTGTGTTTCAGCAAGATTTTCTTCACTGATTTTAGTCCCAAACAATGTGTACTGCTAAGAAGATATTTTTAAGCTAAATGACTTTACCATTTTAAAGTTTTGTTAATTTGCCTCTCTGAAAACTGGTATGTTTAACTTACTGTCTTGTTTGTTTTTTGTGATTTATATTGTAACGGCCTTTAACTACAAACAATAAAAATCTGACAGAAATTGAGATGTGCTCTTTAAAGTCTCTGGAAGCCTTTAGGTTGTCTTGTTTCTCCTCTAATGTTTGTTGCACTTATTATTTATTTATTTAAAATATTTCTATCCTGCCCTTCTACCCTACAATAGGGCACTCAGGGCGGCTTACAATAAAATCACAAACATATATAACATTATACACAATAAAACCACAAAACATTACAGTAAATTAAAATAAAAGACCATTGAAAATGTGAGAGTTTATGTCACACAACTTGTTTACTTATTTATTATTTAAATATCTATTAGAGTATACTTCTAATAAAAATAGAGCAAGGCAATGTACAACATACAAAATTACTATTAGGTAAATAAAAACATCAATAAAACGTGGCTGAGAAAAAGAAATTCATGTGTCTGAATAACAGCTTTCAGAAGACATCTAAAAATAGGGAGGGATAATTCTGTCTGAGCCTCTACTGACAAGGAGTTCCACAGGGCAGGGCTTGCCACACTAAAGACTTAGTCCTTACTAAAGGCCAACTGAACCTCAGGGATAAAGAGAACCACTATAAATGCTTCTTCTAGCGATCTGGATGACCAAGGTGAGGCATAAGGAATCAGACGTTCCTTAAGGTACTTTGGGCCCAAGTTGTTTAGGCCCTGAGCTTGTCTCAGCAGCAAATTGGCAACCAGTGCAGCTCTTTCAGCAGAGAGGTAACTTTTTGCTAGTAGCCTGCTTCTGTAAGCAGTCTGGTTGCTGTATTCTGCACCAGCGTCAGCTTCCAGATCAGATACAAAGGCAGACCTATATGACGTGCATTACAATAATCTACTCTTGAGGTTACCAATGCATGGTTCACTGTGGTCAGGCTGTCCCTGTCCAGGACTGGTTGTAGCTACTGTATCAACCAAAGCTGGTAGAAAGCAGTCCTGGCTACAGAGGTTAATTGTGCCTCTACTGACAAGTATGGATCTAGGAATACCTCAGGCCGTGAACCTGCTCCTTGGAGTGCAACCCCATCCAAAACAGACAGTTGACCTATCTCCCAGATAGGGAAGCCATCTTTCCAGTATTCAGGCTCAGTTTATTGACTCTCATCCAGTCCACCACTGCATCCAGACACCAGTCCATGGTTTACACAGCCTCTCCTGACTCAGATGGAATGCAGAAATAGCTTACTGATGACACTTCGCTCCAAAACTCCTAATGACTGCTTCCAATTGCTTCATATGGATGTTGAATAGCATCTTGAATATAATCATGCCATAGAGTAAACATCAGAGTACTCTCCCAATGCTACTTGCTGCAGATGACCTTGCAGATAGGAAAGGAGCCACCTACAGCACAGTGTCACCAATACCAGCCAGCAGAGTCATTCCAAGAGGATGCCATGGTCAACGTTATCAAAAGCCACTGAGAGATCAAGCAGAAGCATCAGAGTTGCACTCCCCCTGCCCTCTCATCCTTCAGGGCAATCATGGATGATTCAGTCCCAAACCCATGCCTGAACCCTAATTGGGATGGGTCCAAATAATCAATCTCATTCAGGAATGTTTGCAGTTGCTGTGCTGCAGCCTTCTCAATCAGCTTTCCCAGAAATGCAAAGAAGTCTTGTTTCTGCACCATTATTAAACTATGTTTTGGTTCGCACTATTCCACCATACAATTGTCGAAAGCGGCTGGTAGTTGTGCATGCAGGACACAAACAGCCATTTCAATTCAGCTACAATGGTGGAGATGGATGCCAACTGCCACTGTGTATAACTAGGATATAGCCAAGTGTTTGTTTACATGGTTGCATATCTATGTGTATGTGTAGGAATTTGTCAATATGATCCAATTATAAAGAGCTCATATCATCCAGATGGTTTGTCAAAGATTTTGTCAAGGGGTGTGTCAAGTTGTAACACTATAGCCTTCGAAAGAAATCTTTGTTGCTTCCGTCTTCCCTGTTCACATGCAGAATAAACCACATAGCTCTACATTTCATTACTTGTGTATCTGGTTTAGCTGGTGCCATGTCATTTAAAAATGTATTTCTGATATCAGGCTGTTGCCTTTCACCATCAGCATTAACTTCTGTCCTGTGTTTTCTTTCCAGAAATACAGTAGTCAGTTTGTATTATAGCATCTGTGATGTGTGCTTTTGTTTAACCTGGCTGCTCTTCATACACTTGACACCTTTCCTACAGCTTCTAGATTAAATAGTCTTCTCTCACATTTATCACTTTCCTTAGCAAAAAGGCTGAGTGCATGTTAGTTGCGGTGGATTACAATAAAAGTTGTTGCTTTTTAATGTGTTACACACAGAGAAATAAATGAAATGCCTTCCAATTACAATCCAAAGATCTGTTGCTTTCCAGTTTGCTGACGTAAAGTATGGTATCAGAGGCATTTTATGAGAAAATTTCAGTATAACCAAGCTAATGAACCAGAGTGAAAAAATGAACCCTAAAATTTTTACTACTTTTTTCCCTGTTGTTACTGAAACCAGTTCATGCATGCACATGGGTTCTTTTTTTGTTTTGAAGTGTTCGCTTTGCAAATGTGTGCTCACATTTTATGGGTTTTTTTACTTTGCCTGGAATTGTAGTATTTGAAGTGTTGAAGTTTTAGCAATTGCTAGGTGTCAGCTTCATACCTCAGTGTAGTAAATGAGCTGCTTAATTTATTATTATCATTACTATTATCATTATTATTAATTATTCACCCTTCACCATGACGTCCCAGCATGGGTTACAACAATTTAAAAATGCAGTAATGAAATCAGTAAAAAAAATTACAGCCAAAAGAAAGAGTGGGTCCTAAAATATATCTCGGGTGTCAAAGGTCTTATTATATCCCCAAAATTAAGGTAGCATTGTTGTATGCAGCCCTTCCTCCCAAAGAGTCCAGCTATATAGAATTGCCATGGCAGAATTGAGAATTTGAACACTGAGGTGAGGGAAAAGGTAATCCACACAAATCCAAAAGAATGCTTAACATGTTAGCTCATGAAAAACAAGTTTCCAAAGGCATGTTTTGTCCCCCAAAACATGTCTGCAAAGCATGGGGACATTTTCAGGAATGAGTAACGATGGTGGGAGGGACTTTCCTTCACTTCTGTCATGAGCAAATTACCACCAGCTGGGCTTAGTTCCTATGGGAACTCAGCAATGGGGAAATAGGAGTAAAATGGTTAGGGGGGAGGATGCAGAGGGGGAAAAAGAGCCATAGCTCAGTAGTAGAGTGCATGTTTTGCATGCAGAAGGTTCCAGTTTCAGCTCCTGCCATCCACAATTATAGCTTGGAAGGACCCCTGTCTGCTCTGGAGAGACTCTGCCAGTTTGTGTAAACAATACTGAGCTAGGTGGACCAACAGTTAGTGTCATGGGCCCCAAGGAGAATCTCTGGTAAGGTTGGGAGGATGGAGAAGGGGTTACTGACATTGGGGAGGACATTGTCAGCACTGAGGAAAGAAATGAGAAGGTTACAGAGAATGTGTTTCCAGAAGCCTTAAAACCAGCTGCTGAAGTTAGTGAGGAAGGCTCAGACAACCTTTTCTTGTCTCACCTGTTAGTGATGACTCTGCCAGCACCAAGGCCAACAAAAACATTGGAATTTCTCAGGCAGTGGAAAATGAAAGGGACTCAGCAGAGTCAGAGACTGGCATGTCTCCAAGGCCACAGAGTACAGAGAAGAGACAGTTACAAGTAGCCCAATTTTGTCCATCCTCTCCTTGTAGGCTGTGCTGGAAAGAACCTGAATTAATTCATTGCATCAAGTGCTTTTTTTGTATAAATAAAAATAGCATTGCGTATATGTCCTGCTACAACACGTTGGTGTTGCTTCCAATGTCTAGATGCTTGCTCCTGTTTTAATCCTGGATTAGGTCTAGCATGATATGCTAGATCCCCGTTCTGACTTCTGGAATAAAGCTTCATGCCAAAACAAAAACAAAAAAACCCAGTCTTCAAGTCCTGAGTCTGCTTCTCTGATTGAGAGCCAGCACAGTTAATCACCCTCCTGCTTGCAGCTTCCCAAAAATTCCACTGCTGCTACTTGACTTGTAAGAAGCAAATGTGAGATTAGCAAACTTTTTTTGGTTGTGTTTGCTGAAATACAGTAGTGTTCTGTCCAAAAAGTACCACAACCATGAGAGTAATACAAAAAGTGACCCAAACTTTTAAAAATATACAATCAGATATTTGGCATGGTTGATATGATTCCAGATAATTCAAATTCACAGTACTTGAAACTGTTCTATAAAACCAGATGTGTGCTTTATTTTAAATGTACATATCTCTCAAGAGAGACCTGCCTTAATTCCAGACTTCTCCAGAAAGAGACCACTGATCCATGTATCTTCAAGTAGATCAAGAATAATACAAATAGAGTAGTCACATGCAAATGGATAATGACTATTGTGACATTTCTTTGTCCACAGTAGGTAGGAGCACTAATCTGTCCTTAACTGAATGTTGCGTTGAAGAATTTTTAGGCAATCACAAATATCCTATTTCTCATGACTTATTCTTGCTCCACGGAGCAGCATTTTGTGCTAATTTTAGGACAACTTGGTGCTTTTCTAATCATTCCCCCTTCCCATTTTCCTTCACTTAAGGATGGTGGAGGGAGAATTGGACCACCAAGGTCACAGCTTTAATACTCCAGCCTATTTATGTTGTTGGTTTTCTTTAAAAAATTTACACATATGTGGGTTGTGTGGGGTTTTTTTTTTAACCACTACAGCTCAGAGATAGAGCATATGCTTTGCATGCAAAAGTTCCAGGTTTAATCCATGGCATCTCCAAGTCATCTGGGAAAGACCTCTCTGTCTGAAACCCTGGAAGATCCACTGACAGGCAGTGCAAACAACACTTAGCTAGATGGACCATCATCTGACTTGGTACACAGCATCTTCTTATGTTTCTTCAATATATATATGATGCATTAAGAAAAAGACAAACATTTGCCCCCCAAAAAAAAATTTGTGGGAAAATTCAGGAAGAAGATGGGGACAGGGAAATAGTGAACCTGGAGAGGAGGACAAAGTACTGGAGGGGAGAACAATGGGAGATGCCAGGGAGAGAAGGACAAGGAGGAATCTCATTTAGGTTCAGAGCATCTTGGTGGTCACATCTGTGCTTCTCCAGTGGTAATACATTTTATTTGCAGGTGGTTATCACTACTACTTCTTCCTATCAATGTATATGTACCAAATTATACAACTTTTGTAACTGTTTGTTCACTACATCCACTTATAGAAGAGCACCAAAAGAGGATACATGGACTGTGCATAAAAGCTTACTGGCAAGTGATGTTCATTAATGTATCACAGCTCTTGTAGATAGCTCCAGTTATTTTCTCCAGTTGAATTATGAGATAATGGTGCAATCCAACTTGTATTATTTTAACCGAGTAGAATAAGCATTTAAAAGAGTGTTTTCTTTCCCTGCTCCTGAAACTTTAATTATTTAGATTCCAAGAGTTTCAATATCAACAGTTCTAATTTAGTCCATTGCTAATTTCCAGGATATAGAATACTGTGATAAAATGTGATTAGAATGTATTCATTCTTAGGTCAGTCTCCACCAAGATGATTTCGGTAACCAGAGAAGCATCTACCCAGATGTGGAAAGTTACAAAAGTATTGCTGCTGCTTTATCCAACTCACGGTTTCACTCCAGCTTCTCCTTCCTCAATGCTAAGATGTATCAGCGTCAGCTGAATTATTTGTCACAGCTAAAAAAAATTCCAAGCTCTAGTTATGTGGCACCACATGAATTTAATACAGCTGGAGGCCTTTCTTTGACATTTTATAAACTAAATTTCTGAGAGTTTCAAAATTCTAGGATATTAATTCAAACAAATTAAATTCAGCATCGAAAGTAGTTCAACTGACAATGTTGTGAAGTGAGGAAGAGTTTTTGAAAGTAACACACAAGGCTTTATTGTTACATGTAAGTCTTTAATTGCCGTCTGCAGCTCAAATGAACATCTCAAAAAATGGTGGTGTTTTCATTCTCCTCAATCTTGTTTTAAGAGACATTATTAAGAGAATGCTTTAAAAAAATCTAACCACATTTTACAGGAATTAGTAGTGGACACAAAGGCCTATATTCTTCAATCTTTTGCAAAGTAGATTTAAAACTAATTCCTTGGGGAAGGACAGTTACTATACATAGAGAACCAATTTCGGCCAGACAGCTTCCAAAAGTATCCAACCCTCCACAGGCCACATTGGCAGGTGGATGGAGCTGCCAGCCAGTCAATCACCAGATATCACATGAGGTCAGGTGCAGGAAAGTAACAATGAAGAGCACATGGCTTAGAGTATGCTCCCAATAGTTTTTGTGCAGGCACACCTTACATGTGATGCTGTTTAAATTTGGCACTAAATACAAGCAGCACTGCTTTTGACCAGGATATTAGAGTATACAGTGTTATCCCACCTTTCTTTAGCTTTAGGACTTACATTCCCATGTGATTTCATTTCAAGTTATTCTTTCTGTATTTTCATTTTTTTTTAAGTATTAATCCCCCCAGGTCTGGAAATATGCATGTGTGACTTTTTAAAATTAAACTGAGTTATTTCATTTTTTTCCATCCTGCTTCATACACTCAAGCCAGTCCCCAGTTGTGTGTGTGTGCCTCTCTGTGACTCAGCCAATGTAGTGGCAGTAGCAGAGGTATTGCCATCAGCAGCACTCCCCATTTTGAGTTTTCTCTTCACCAAACTCAAACACACCATCACTGTTGTACACAGGAAGAGCAATACTCACCAGCAGCAGGTTGTCACTAGGGTTGCCAGGTCAGAAACACCCCAAACCCTGAGATTTCCTGGGCGGGCCCCAGTGATGTCATGAGGTAGGGCATAGTTATGTCATTAAGCATCATACATTAAGCATCAACCACAGTTGCTTGGAGCATACAGTTCAAACGAACATTTATCTGATTGGAAATCTTGCTGAAAGATGGTGTTCCCAGCTCCAGCTGAAGTGACAAAATCATTCCTTCTCACCTGCTTAGGAAGCCTGGCTAGGGAACATTTAATCTAGCCTACTTGCTTCTGGCAAGAAGAGATTAAATGCCCTCAGGCCAGGCCCATCATCAAAAGGCCATCGTAGTGTTGTGAGATAAGCCAGTCCGTCTCTCACTCTGGTTATTTGTAAAAAGAAAAAAACAGACAGCAGTCCAGGAGTAAAACTACACAATCTTGTTTTTATTTTAAGAAGAAAGAAAAAGCACTCACACTCATCAGCAGGATGAGGGGTCGACCAGCAATAGACATTAGACACGGGTTTCTTATACCGTCAGGCACTGAGGTTGCAGGAAACACACCATATATGGCACACTCCATCATTCACACTTGCTGGCTAAGTTCCAGTTACGATAGTTTCAAATTGCTCTTTGTGTATACTCTACAATAGTTTTCAAGTCCCCCCTGCTTCAACCTTGCATTCGTCTGAACAAGTGTTATCAGCCTGCTTTGCGCGTCATCAGTGTTCTCTCTGCCAGAAGGCTTGAAGCCATAACATAGGATAGCAAGTGAAAGTGGCCTTCACTAAGGTGTCCGTGTGTGCTGGCTGTAGAATTGTAGAGCAAAAGTAACTCAGAACAAGCTTCCCTGAGCACAAGCTTCACAAAGACAGGAGAAATAGATTTGTGGGAGAAATGTGTTTGTGAGCCCCAAAATCTCAACAGTAGGAAGCAAAGAGCCTAGTGTTGTAGAGATGTTAGATGGGAGCAGTCAGGACTAAAGATGGATGCCCCTGAAGGCTGCAATTCTAAACACACTTACCAAAGGACTAAAAGAGAATTCACATACTGAGAAGTGTGGCTGAAATTGCTGTTGTTCCCAAACTACTGCTTGTGAAGGTAGATCAAACCATGTGTGTTTTCTCTGTCAGATATTACTCACTGAAATTGGGCTGGCTGTCAAAGTGAGTTTATAGCAACCCACAGGGCAGGTAGAAAATGGTAGAGAATCTTCTTAACTCTTACTCATTTCTCAAACCTCTTTCTGAAGTGAAGGGTCAAGCCAGTAAAGAAGGTTAGAGCAGCCATGTTAAAAGGCAGGGGCAGGGCATTCCAGGCAGGGGATTGCCAACCCTGCTTGGATATGGGTATCTTTGCAGAGGATCCCTAGTCAAGCTTTACCAACAGCACAATCCAAACCATACCTACTCAGAAGTCCTATTGAGTTCTATGGCATTTACCGCTATTGAGCAAGAAACAAACTGTCATGCAAACAACAGTGTGCATCATCAGTGGGTTTGGGGGATGAGCACATGGAACTACTGTTGTTGCTTCTATGGATATAAGGGAGTGAGGTTAAAGGTAAATGAAATGCAAATAGAAAAACAAAAGACAGTGATGATTTCCTAAATGCAATGCCATACCAACCACAACAAGATTCCCATGAATAAGGCAGAAAACTCCACATTCCACAACCAATCAGGATTCCTAACAAGAAAACAAATCTAAAAAAATCCTGGCAGCCAGTCTGCCAAGGTCACAAAAATCCCCATGCAGCACAATGTGACCCAGGGGCTACAGTTATTGCAGAACGCTGTGGCACGATTGCTGGCATGAGTGAAACCCTATTAGCACATGATACCTCTGGAATCTGCACTGGTTGCTGATTTACTACCAGGCCAAGTTCAAGGTGTGCTTTCCATGTTATGCGTGCCACATAGTATTTGCTCTGCTGTTGAAATAAATTTATCCTTTAGTGTGGCAGCACCTATGCTTTGGAACTCCTTGCCTGTTGACATTAGGTAGACACCTTCATTGTATTCTTTTCGGCACCTGCTAAAAACATGTTTGTTTAGGCAAGCCTACTCAGGCATGTAGAATCTATTATATTTTTAATCTGTTTTGAACTTGTTGTTGTTTTTATTATTGTTGCCTGCCACCCCAATTTCTGAGCGGTGAGGGATTTCCAGGGGTCCCTGCGCTTACTCAGGTTTGGTTTCTTTGGAAAGAAGATCAGCGGAGACTGTGGTGTCTTTATGAAATATGGTTTATTTATTTACACACATTCCAACTGAGCTTAAGATGAAGGGGTTCAAAGCATCAGCAGTCCAATAGATCTTGCATTTTCCATCACGTTTACAGGAGGCACCCTAAAGCCATGGTGCAGAAAGCCAGCCTGTCTGTCTGCCTCCAGTTCCCAGCCTTTCCTCAGACTCAACTAAAAACACAAACTTCTCTTAGGCCCCAGGAGGAGGGGGAGGCTCTTCTGAAGAGTTTTAATCGCAATAAGGTCTCCCTGCCCCATTCACCAGTTAATGGGCACTTGATAGACCCATTAACCTACCTGGCCACTCTATTAGATTAACAAATGAGACTCATCTGACCAGGAGCAGGTTTCTCCTTTGTTGACCCCACCTCCAGGTACAGGGTTCCAAATCAGAGGCTGGAAGGGGACTCACAGAAATCATCCATCTCAACCATAAACCCATAACACTATTTTGAATGTTTTTAAATACCTGTCTGTTTTTGCCAATAATTGTATTGTTTTAATCCCTTTTGTAATCTGCTTTGAGGTTTTCTACAGTAAAGTGGTATTTAGCTGTTGTAAATAAAATACATAATTTCTCTAATTTACCATTCTTGGGCAAGGTGATTGAGAGGGTGGTGGCTACGCAATTACAGACACACTTGGAGGAAACGGATTATTTAGATCCATACCAATCGGGTTTTAGGACTGGTCATGGAACGGAAACAGCCTTGGTCGCTCTGGTAGATGATATGCGGAGGGCATTGGATAGGAGTGAATACACCTTCCTTGTCCTCCTGGACCTCTCAGCGGCTTTCGATACTGTTGACCACAGTATCCTTTTAAATTGCCTAGAGGGATTAGGAATAGGAGCCACTGTCCTGCAGTGGTTCCGTTCCTATCTCTCAGATAGGCAGCAACGGGTGGCATTGGGAGATGAGGTTTCAGACCCTTGGCCTCTTCATTGTGGGGTGCCACAAGGTTCTATCCTCTCTCCCATGCCATTCAACATCTATGTGAAACCGCTGGGAGCAATCATCAGGAGTTTTGGGTTGCAGTGCCATCAGTATGCAGATGACACTCAGCTCTATCTCTCCTTTAAGTCCTCACCGGAGTTGGCTGTGAACACCATGTCCAAGTGCCTGAAATCCATAAGTGGATGGATGGGAGAGAATAGGCTGAGGCTGAACCCCGACAAGACTGAGGTATTACTTGTGGGAGATAAAAGGAAACTAGGAATTACTGACCTGATGCTTGATGGAGTAAGTTTGCCCCTGAAGGACCAAGTCCGCAGTCTTGGGGTCATACTTGACTCCCAGCTGTCCATGGAGGCTCAGATTACAGCAGTGAGCCGGGCAGCCTGGTATCAATTACATCTGATACGGAGATTGCGACCCTACCTTCCTATTCATCTGCTCCCTCAAGTGATACATGCCCTGGTCTCCTCTCGCCTAGACTACTGCAATGCGCTCTACGTGGGGTTACCCTTGAAAACAGTCCGGAAATTACAGCTGGTACAGAATGCGGCGGCACACTTGATTATGCATAGCTGTCGCTGGGATCATATCACCCCAGTGTTATTAGATCTTCACTGGTTACCAGTTGTCTACCGGGCCCAATTCAAGGTGTTGGTGTTGACCTTTAAAACCCTGTATGGTTTCAGCCCAGTATATCTGAAGGAACGCCTCCAGAATCACCGATTATGCCACCTGACGAGATCAGCCTCACAAGACCTTCTCTCGGTCCCACCGGTGAGAACAGCTAGGCTGGTACGGACCAGAGAGAGGGCATTCTCTGTTGTGGCCCCCACCCTCTGGAACTCCCTCCCTTTTGATCTCAGACATGCTCCCTCCCTGTCCAGCTATCGCCGAGCCTTGAAGACCTGGCTGTTCAGACAGGCCTACAACATTGGGACAGATTAATTTTATGTTATAACTGACTTAACGGATGGTTTCTTTAGCTTGATTATGTTGATTATGTTGATATATATGGATTGTTTTTATTCTTGTTGTTCGTCGCCTAGAGTGTCCCTAACCCGGACAGATAGGCGGCTGAAAAATAAAATTTATTATTATTATTATTATTATTATAAACATGTTTTGGAGACACTGTGGCCCTTGGGTGTCTTTCTACTTTTAGGAACAAAGGAATCTACCATCTAACTCAATACTGATGACATGGACTAGCATTGGCTCTCCAGGCTTCCAGGCGATAGTCTTTTCCAGAAATTGAATTTTGGACCTTTGCATGCAAAGCATATGCCCTACCACTGAGCTACAATGCTTCCCCTGTTTTAAAAAAATCCTTTAAAATTGTTATTTTCAATTCACTAATGAATGCACTGCATACCTAGGGCAGATCCACACCATTGATTTTTTTTTCAATTAATTTTTATTCTAATTTTCAAAACCAAAATAATACAAAAAGAAAACAACACAAATCAATAACTAATACAATACAAAAAAAATACATATACATAAAAATATTGACTTCCGATTTGTCATAGTTCAGCTATAAATCTATAATATATAACAAACCTATCTCTTTAGATTATAAAATCACCTTCCTCCAGCGGTTATCTTAGTTGGTTTCAAATCTCATTAACATCATATCATTTTAATATTCCACAAAAAGTCAAAGAGAAGTTTCCAATCCTTGAGATATATATCAATTTTTTTCTAAATAAACATGCCAATTAATCCAGCTCATCAAATCTACTAAATCCAGTAATTTCAAAACACTATAATTCAACTATAAATCTATAATATATAACAGACCTATCTCTTAATAGATTATAAAATCACCTTCCTCCAGCAGTTATCTTAGTTGGTTTCAAATCTCATTAACATCATATCATTTTAATCTTCCACAAAAAGTCAAAGAGAAGTTTCCAATCCTTGAGATATATGTCAATCATTTTTTTTTCTAAATAAACATGTCAATTAATCCAACTCATCAAATCTACTGAGTCCAGTAGTTTCAAATCGCTCTTCTGTCATTATCCATATTGGGTCCATCTTCCATCTTTACGCACCCAAAAATCTTGCTGTCATAGTCATATAATAAAAGTCTGATAGGAATTTCCTCCATCACAGATATTTTCTTACCATCAAATCCAAACGTAACACTGAAGTATTGTTTCAAAGCCGCATCTCTGCTCCTCTTTTCCACATGATACACTAGTACATTTCTTGAAGGTTTTTCCATTGACACAAAACAGGGATTTATTCTATTAACTTTCTCCATTTCAAGTTCCATCAAATCCTTCCAGTCCAGGAATTTTTTTTGAACCGATAATATCTTTATCTCCAGTCTCTTCAATTCCTTCAGAGACAGCGCTGTATTCCAAACTGTAATATTTATCTCCAGGATCCGTCACAACCAGGAAATCCAAATCTTTTTTCATGTCCATATTTAAGCCAATCTCCATAGATTGAACCTTGCCTTTAATTTCTCTTTCATCCTTTTTTTGTTTTCCAGATCTATCTTTATTCTCCTTTCTCATAGAATCCTGAGTTTCTTTCAGCTCCTGTCTCATTTCATGAAATTCAGTTCTCCACGCTTGTCTATTATTTCTCAGTTCTTGTTTTATTGAGTTAATCCCATCCATTATTTTCTGAAGCATGTCTAGAAATAAAGTCCCTTCTTGTACATCCATGATCTTCTTAATTGCCATTCTTAAAACCAAAAGAACAAAACTCCTTCAATTTTCAATGTCCCAAGCAAAGAGCAGTTTATTTCTTTATCCAGTTACAAAGGAGTTAATCTTTCCAACCAACTAACGTCACACGCTAGACAGTCCTTATCTCTTAAATGTCCAGAAGTGCAAAAACAGCTTTTAGTTCACAGCGTTCAAATAACTAGTAGCAGAGAATGAGCAGATTCGTCAACAACAAAAAAAAGTAGATCAGAAAAAATAGTCCCTTATATATATTACACAAAAGTCTTGTAAATCAAAAAGATTTCTTATCTCTCCCAATCAGAAAGCTCTCATCCGTTGTAATCTTTAAAACGCAATTTTCCATGTCAGCTTTTTGCAATAAAAATAATAAAAAAAGATAAGCTATTTATATTTTCTTCCCCCTTAGTTCCGTAAATAAAGAAGGAAAGTCTTACCTCATCTAGGTTATCTTAATTGCTTTTACTTTGACAAATCTCTTTAGCTATATAGATAAGAAAATGATAAATGTAGACAGGAGGTTTGCCTGCTAGTCCGTTAAAAAAAAAACGGGTCACTTATCCAGCTGAGCTAGCATAAAATCCTCGCTCTGTCTGAACTGCTGGAAGACAGACAATTCTGACGAATTCCAGGCTCCAACAATCAAAACAAAACTATGTGGCAGATCTCACGCTTCTTCCTTATCCGGAAGAAATCATCCCCAGTCAGAAAAAACCCTTCTGACTGAATTTAAAACTGGATAAGTTTCATCCAAGACGGGAGCCCATCTCAGAGGCAGCACAGGTGGAGGGATTCTCCTGGGAAGTGATCCACACCATTGATTTAAAGCACATTCAACAAACATTTGAAGCACATGAATCCCACCGCAAAATCATGGAAACTGTAGTTTTCGGCACCTGTTAAGGAGGTGAGGGGCAAACTACATTTCCCAGGATTCTTTGGGGAAAGTCATGCACTTTAAGTGTGAGTTGGATGTGCTTTAAGTAAATTGTGTGGATCTGCTTCAGAAATTTTGCCTGCATATAGATCAATTTAATTATTTTTTAAAAATAGAAATGAGCTACAAAGTTTACTGGGTGACTATGGGCTACTCACCATATCTCTACCTAATCTTCCCCTCAAGGTGAAAACAACTGAGGGGACCATGACCACCCCAAGGAATAAGAACACACTTAAAATATAGAGGAAATAATAGTGTACAACCATAGTGTGAAATCAGATACTTATCAAGACATAGTATGAAGAAATGTTTATATAAGCATGAATGTCAAAGATGTTTATTACCCTGTAAAGATATTTATACTGCAATCCTATTTTTGTTCACTCAGAAGCAAGTCCCAATGTATTCAGTGGGGTTTACCCAAACAGGGAAGCATGCAGAGAACTGCAACCTCAAGTGATAAGGAACTTCACTCATCCAACCCAAAATTTAAGGTGCTTTGCAACTGTTTTATACTTGCTTTTATGGTTATTAGATTTAAGAGGGATTTCTTGTAGTGAGCTGCCTTGGTTTCCAGTTGGCAACACTACCTCACAGGGATGTTGGAAAGACCCCATACTGGAGATGTAAAATATGTATACCCCATATAATAGCGTATTGTCAAAACCAGCTGCTGATGCAGAACTTTTTTAAAAAAAAACAGTACAGTGGAGCCCCACTTTTCGGCATTCCACTTCTCGGTGTTCCGCTAATACGGCAGTTTTCTATTACAATAGAGTCCCACTCATACAGCACTTGTTCCGCTTTTTTGGTGTTTTTTGGCATGACATGCTCCGAGAAGGGCGTCGGGCGCCATTTTATTGTTGGTGTTCCACTTTTCAGTGATTTTCACTTTTTGGCGGGAGTCTGGAACCTAACCTGCCATATGAGTGGGGCTCTACTGTATTAGTTTCCTACTTAATAAAAGCAGTGACACCTAAGTAAGTCCTGCCTAATTGCTTTTAAAATAGGATTGAAGTGGGAGACTAAGATTTAAAACACAAACACAATTCTTTGCTATGTTCTCTCAAACGTCCCATTAATTAACAGAATCCTAATCATCCCTACTCAAAAGTAAGTCCTATTTAATTCAATGGGGTTTATTCCCAGTATATGGGATTAGCATCTCAGAAAAGTGAGTATGATTACAGCATCATATTGGGAAAGTTTTCAAAACAGGTTATGAATTAGACAAATGCCCTCTTCAGCAGCCCAGGAAAATTTAAACTTGTTTGACTCCTCATAATTAGAAAAACATAACTCATTGTAATGGTATTTACTTCTCCTGTACATAAGAGAGAAAGAGACTTTTGTTATTGCTGAAAGCTATACACTTAGTTTATGAGGTTTTCAGAAATTCAGGAAAAAACAGTTTTCTGGCTTTGGAATGGGTTCTACATATTGCCTGGAGGTCAACAAATCCCTTCTTGATCACAAACCTGGCTTCCCTTAGGCTACAAACCTGAAAGGGCAGGTTACAGCAGCCAGCTTCGAGCTCATTTAACAGATGTTGTGGGACGTGGCTGATGTTTTTGTGTATATCTCTTGAATCAAACCACCTAGAAACTTTTTTAAAAAAATGAAAGCTAAGAGTCTGAAGATTGGGGCAACTCACCCAGAAACCCGAAGAGGACCCCAAAAATCTGGGGTCTCCAGGAAAAACTGGAGATCTGACAACCCTGTACTCCAACTCTCTGAGGCTGGCATCACCAGGAGTTGGAGCAAGAGGCAATGAATATCCTGGTACCATGTTGAATTGGCAGAGAATCCCAGGCATGCCATCTGCCTACATTGCAGGAAGCAGCTTGTAAGAGATCAATAGTTTTATGTATTATTCACTAAAGGGCAAAAAAATAGTTTGTGGTTTTAGAACATACCTATAGCCCACAGATATTTCTATCAAACTTTAAATAGCAGGGAAATTAGGCAGCTATAATGAATGCACCAGGGGTGCAGGAGACCTGACCTCTTCTATGAGATAAGGTTCAACTTGCTATGCTTAAAACACTCTACTTACGGAAAGGTGGGCATGGTCAACTATAAAAACATAGAACACACCTAGAAATTTGCTAGAATATATTTCACCTCCCCCTGTTTTATCGTGTGCAAACTGAGACACTCCTGATGTCCACTGAAGACTATTCTGCAGAATAGTCAGTGCCATTATTCCACAATTGTTTTTGGAGATTTTTAGTGTAAATTTTGCAAAGTGTTGCTGTACTTCACATATTCACAGAAACAGAAGCAAAAGTAAATAATGTACTATAGGAAACTTCACTAAAAGTGCAAAGTAAATCAAACATATTTAAAGTGACCATCTGAACTCTATCAACTGTCTTAATGTTGTTGCTTCCCCCCTGCTAAAACAAGATCAGCACAGCACATGTCTTGTTTCTCTATGTTTTTAATTGACCATGCCTACCTTTCCATAAATGGAGTGGTTTAAGCATAGCATGCTGAACACATGCATCTTGGGCAGGCCAAATTTGTTTTTTCAAACAGCTACATTCATTGCTTAAGTAGCAACATATTGTAATCAGTCTGATTTTATATCAAACTACAGTTTCAGATTCAACTGTTAATGCACTCAAAATAGCAATAGAAAATAACCTCCAGTTTGAAACACAAAAGACTGTCTTCACCATCATATGACACTGACCAATAAAAAGGCTTTGAAATTAATAAAAATAATTTTGACACAGATTTTTAGGGTGAATAATGAGAGAAATATAATTTTCCTGGTAAGTTTCTCTGCAGAAACTGTAGTAACACAGAAAAGAAGCAAAGTAAGAAGAATGCCAGCAAACTACAAAAATGTAATTTTCCATCATTGGAGTATTGCCACCACACACCATATGCTCAGAGGCACATCTTACCAAATTCTTCCAAGCTACACAGGAAATGGGCTGGACTGTGAAAGACCGACCCAAATTGTGTTTGCATTTTGACAAATTTGTAAGGCAGTCCAATATCTCCGAGATGAGGTCAGGTCTCCTGCTCCCCTGGTGCAATTATTGTGGCTGCCCAATTTCCTTGCTTTTTAACATCTGATAGAAATATCTGTTGGCTATAGGTACATTCTTAAACCTCAAGGTTTTTTGCTATTAGTGAATATTAATAATAGCCATAGAACAAAGGCCACAGGTGAAAAGGACTACTACATGGAATAGTTTGGCTTAGAATAAGCAGCTTAGGAGACCCACAGTAGATACAGTAAAGGTTTCAGCTGGTACAGGTGCAGTAGCATCTTGTGAAAGTACAAAGGAAGACAGTTGAGAGAAATTACCCAAGAGGTTATAACTATAGCATGTGAATCACGCTTGTGATTAGCACTGGTGATGTGCTGAAACATGTCCTCCAGTTTCTCAAAAGTTTTATTTGGCTGTGAAAGAGGTTTCTTGTGATGTTTCAATGTTATATATGATTATACATACTGGTATAGGTTTGTATTAGGGTAAATATGGCAAGTAGAGAGTAAAGTGGGGGAGTGAATGTTGGAATGTTTGTGAATGTTGTATGGTGGTTTTTATCTGTGTGTGTCATTATTGACAGTTAGATAGGGTGCAGGTCTGAGGGTGATAGGAAATTGTTTTTGGGAAGAGATAAGGCTCGATCTTGGGAAGAGATGCTTGGTTTGGAAAGGAGGTTAGTAGCGGGTAGAGAGGCAGACTTAGTGAGTGTAACTTATAGGAAACTAAGAAACATGACTCTGTTACCACATGTTTGAGAACCTAAGCCTTAAGTATTTCTGGTTACATTTATAACTTCCATTGAATAAATCTGTTTGATTTAAACACATGCTTGGTTCTTGGCTAGATTTCACAAAGAACACATGTTGGCAAAAGATAAACAAATGTTGAAACAGTAACGTATGGTGGCAGAAGAATTTACCCAAGAGAGAGAAACAGTAAAAGGTTATAGGAGGTCAACCCATAGCTGGGTTCTTTAAAGGATATAAAGTATCCACAGGGGAGTTGAAGCTTTCCTTTTGCCTGTACAGTAATAAGCAGAGGTATTGCATAACTGAAGTGTGTGAGGGAAAACTTATTTCTTCCTGCTTCAGGCAGAGGTTGCGGGGTGTGATGTTCCTGTATTAGTGTATATATGGTAAGTGCTGTTTGAATAGAAGATACATGGTAAGTGGAATGAAAGAGGAGGGGGAGTAAATGGGCAGTAGAATGCTGGATGATTGGCTGAGTGTTTGGATGGCTGGAGAGTATAAATGGAAGGATGACAGTTAAATCTGGGTGGATGTTAGTGGGTTGTTTTGGTGGGTTTTTGAGAGGAGATTGTGTGGAGAGTTGGTGGATGTGAGGAGGGTGTGGAGTTCGGATTAATACTAAGACCAGTACCTCAGGGATAGATGAAACCATATGCCTAAGTGCCTTTATAAAGAAATCTTGTTATCTTTGTTATTTAATAAATATATTTGGTTTACCAAAGGCCTGATCCTTGGCTGGGGTTTCACAGACCAGAAGGGAGGGTAAGGTAAATACCAAGGCTGAAGGGAAACTGTAACAAATGGTGGCAGCGGTGAAGGGGATAATATAACACCACAAGTATTCAGAGCAAACCAGAATTATATATAAAGATCAAAGGGATTGGGGACAGCTTAAGCGCTCAGTCACAGAGGTAACCTGATAGAGATACTCAGGCAGAGTCTCTGGGAATACTGGTTATAGGACGTGACTGGTGGTGCTGCCTAGCAGGGGGATCTGTTGAGATCTGTGCTAGAGCGGGGAGAGAAACCATAAAAAGGACAGTCCGGACTGGTGGAGTCCCTGGTGGTGCCTAGTGACAGGCAGTAACCACGAGCAGGTAGGAACCTGACAGGGAGAGCCAGGGAAGGGCGTCACATGTGGTGGCAGCGGTGGGATACGAACCAAAGAGAGTCCCAAAGACACGTGGTGACAAAGGAGAATACGTCACAGGTGTTGGCTGTAGCAGTGGTACGAATACTAGAGAATCCCTAACAGTGATGTGGCAAACAGAAATAACAAAACAAGATTACTTGTGAGAGTGACTGGCAAAGAGTGTGTGGCAAAGAGTGAGTGAACTCCAACACCATGGCTGAATATATAAAAATGAAAAGAGAGGAGCTGGTGGAGAAGTGCATAACATTCAATTTACCTCACGAGGATAAAGGGGTAGATGAATTGAGGGTAGCACTTATAGGATTTGCAACTGCCCAGCAAAAACAACCTGTCAGGGAAGAGATCCCAGAAGGATACTTAAGCAATCCCGCTTATATAGAGTATTTGAGAGAGAAGTTAAGATGGGAGGCTGAGGAAAAAGATAAACAGCGAGAGTAGAAACTGAGAAGTTGAGGATGGAAACTGAGAAATTGAGGATGGAAGCTGATGGGAAAGATAAACAGCGAGAGTTAGAAACTGAGAAGTTGAGGATGGAAACTGAGAAATTGAGGATGGAAGCTGATGGGAAAGTTAAACAGCGAGAGTTAGAAACTGAGTAGTTGAGGATGGAAACTGAGAGATTGAGGATGGAAACTGAGAGAATGAGAGTGGATGCTGAGATACAAGGGGAAAGATTAAAATTGGATAGAGAGAAATTTCACTCTGAGGAGACAAGGAAAGACAGAGATGGAGCAAAAATAAAAATTACTCCAAAGGACTTCGCTGTCTATGAGCCTGGTCAAGATCCTCAAATTTATCTCACAACCTTTGAAAAGGCAGCTCAATTGTGGGGGCTACCTGAAGATAAATACATGCAGTATTTATCAAACCTGATCAAAGGGGAATTGGCAGAGGTATACCAATATTTCCATTCAGACAGGCCCGTCACCTATGATGAGTTTAAAGAGGCAGTATACAAAAGATTCAGACTGGGACCTGACTACTTTAGAAAATTATTCCGAAACTGTCAGATCCAAGCAGGGAGGTCTTTTGTTGAACTGGGAGCAAAATTGATGGATATATTTGGAAAGTGGATGAGTAGTGCCAAAGCTCAGTCAGTGGAAGAGGTGAAAAGCCTCATGATACTGGATCAATTATTCCATCAGTTACCACCAGAAATAAGGCTCCTTGTCAAAGACCGTTCCCCTACATTGGTGCAGGAGGCCACAGAGATGGCGGATCACTTTGCCTCCAATAGAACTGGCTGGGTGGGGAAAACATCAAGAGAGTTTAAACCCAGACCATATAATGGTGGCAGAAAGGATGTGGTACCACAGCGAGTGAGTCCTCCAGTAAAATCTGAAGGGCACAGGACACCCCAGAGTGGATCTGTGTACCCTAAAGCAGAGGAGAAATTATGCTATAAATGTGGTAGACCGGGGCACCTACGTTTTCAATGTGAGGTTGCCAACCCCATTAGTAATCCTGCTCAGGCAAGGGCAGTAAAGATAGAACTAAAAGAGCTAACAGTGAAAAAGGTTCAGTTCTGCCAGATAAACTGGACAGAAGTAAAAGACTTGGATTCGAGTCTGAGAGAGGAAGTGTGTGTTCAAGGGGCAAATTATTGGGCATTGCTTGATACTGGTGCCGCTCAGACATTACTGAGGCCAGATTTAATAAAATCTGTGGAAATATTACCTCAGGAAATGGTGACTATCCAAGGAGTGAGGGGAGATCCAGAAAGCTTACCCATAGCCCTAATGAAAATGAAATGGAGAAATAAAGAGGGAAAATATAAAGTCGGTATTAATGCCCACCAACAAGAACCAGTGATACTGGGAAGAGATGTTATGGGGGCACAAGGGAAAATATATGTGGTGCCCAGGGTGGAATCTGTTTGCGAGCCTCAGGTCACCATAGCAACCACTAGCAGGCCTGCTGAAGGAGACAAACTGTATCAAGTGGTCTCTAATAAGGAAGAGACAGAGCATTTCAGAGAAGAACTGAATAAGGATACCAGTTTGAAGCAAATAAAGGAGCAAGCCCTGACCCAACAGATTCCTTTCACTGACAAACTGAGGAATCAAGTTGTGTATGAGAATGGGATTTTATATAGACTGTGGATGCCTGCTGAGAGAAAGGATGAATGTGAACCAGTGAAGCAATTGATAATACCTAGCAAATACAGAACCAGATTGCTAGAGGTAGCCCACGATGTCCCGTGTGCAGGACATCTGGGAATAAAAAAGACCAAGAGGAGATTGGCTGCACACTATTATTGGCCAAATAACTCCAAAGATGTAAAACAACATTGTCTATCTTGTGGTATATGCCAAAAGGTGGGAAAAAGTGGAGTAAAGACTAAGGCACCCTTAAAGCCCCTTCCTATAATTGGACAACCCTTTTATAGAGTGGGAATAGATTTGGTGGGCCCTTTTTCCAAACCCACAAGGCATGGCAAGAAATATCTCTTGGTGGTGGTGGATTTTGCCACCAGGTACCCAGACACAGAAGCACTAAGATCTGTAGAAGCCCCTGTAGTGGCAGAGGCTTTGTTAAAAATCTTTATGAGGCTGGGTTTCCCTCATGAAGTGCTGACGGATCAAGGCAGTGTATTCATGGGAGAAGTGATGCAATGTATGTGGAAGTGTTGTGGTCTAAAACATCTAAAGACCACTACTTACCATCCCGCCACTAATGGGCTAACTGAGAGATTCAATGGGGTTTTGAAGGGCATGATAAGAAGCTATGTTCAAGATCACCCACAAGACTGGGATGAACGTTTGGGATGCTTCTTATTTGCATACAGAGAAGTCCCTCAAGAGTCAACAGGCTTCTCACCCTTTGAACTGATGTTCACTAGAAAAGTGAGGGGACCTTTGGAACTGCTAAAAAAATCATGGGAAGGAACCCTGGGAGAGTACAAAACATCTGTAGTAGATTTTGTATTGGAATTCCACAATAAATTAACATCAATGATGGAAGTTGTGAAAGAGAATCTCAGTCAAGCTCAGCAGAAGCAAAGTTACTGGTATGACAGAACAGCCAGGGAACGTGTGTATGATGTGGGAGATATGGTTATGGCATTCATAGCCAGGAAACATGACAAATTACAGGCTAACTGGGTGGGACCATATACCATAAGAGATAAGCTTGACACAGTGACGTATGTAATTACCACAGACCAATTAAACAAAAGCAAAGTGGTTCATGTAAATATGTTAAAGCCTTACCATACCAGGGATGCAAAGGTGTTGCAAGTTACCTTATTCCCTGAGGGAAGTGGGCCTGAACTTCCGGATTTGGTACAGGAAAGCAAGGAGGGGTAGATCAAGTGGAATGGTCAGAGGAGGTGAAGGAGGAAGTAAAGGAAGAGATTCTGAGAGTTTTGAAAAACTATGGGAATCTCTTCAGCAATAGACCTGGCCGAACCAGTATAGCCAAACATTCCATTGATACTGGAGATCATGCCCCAATCAGATCTATGCCGTACCGTGTGAATGGGAAAGTTTTGAGTGAAATCAAAAAGGAGGTCGAAGATATGCTGGAACTAGGAGTGAACAGGGAATCTATCAGTCCCTGGGCCTCAAGTATTGTCCTGGTTCCGAAAAAAGATGGAACGACAAGATTTTGCATTGATTATCGGCTAATCAATAAAATTACGGTCCCATGCCCAGGGTAGACGCAATGTTAGAGTTATTGGGGGCAGCAACCATTATCTCTACGTTAGACCTCTGTAAAGGATTTTGGCAAATGGAACTAGACGAGCAATCCAGAGCCAAAACTGCCTTCAGTACACCAGATGGGTTATATGAGTTTGTGACCTTACCCATGGGACTAAGGAACTCACCAAGTTCGTTTCAGAGGCTAATCAATACTGTGTTGCGAGGCATGTCAGATTTTGCAGTGGCCTATATCGACAACGTGGCCATTTTTAGCAAGTCGGTGCCTGAGCATGTCCAACACCTGACCACAGTATTAGAGGCATTAAGAAAAGCAGGCCTCACAATAAAAGCTAAGAAATGCCAGTTTGGACTAAAGGAAGTAATCTATTTAGGACATAAGGTGGGGAGTGGGAAAATCACCCCCTTATGGAGCAAGGTGGAGGCAATACAATCGTGGCCTATCCCCTTAACCAAAAAGCAAGTTAGGGCATTTCTAGGTGTGGCTGGTTTTTATAGGAAGTTTGTGAAATATTTTGGGGAAATAGCAACCCCCTTGCATGAATTGACAAAGAAAAAGTGTTCTGAGCGTCTGTATGGACGGATGAATGTCAGAAGGCTTTTGATCTGCTGAAGCAAGCCTTGTGCCAAGGACCTATATTAATAGCACCAGACTATGAGCAACCATTCATCGTGGCTACAGATGCGTCAGACCTCGTGCTGGGAGTCGTCTTGCTGCAGGAGAGAGAAGGCACCAGACATCCAGTGGCGTATCTGAGTTGCAAGCTGACGCCGAGGGAGAAAAACTATTCGTCGGTCCAAAAGGAGTGCCTAGCGGTCGTGTGGGGACTGAATAAGTTGCGCCCATACGTATGGGGACGAAGATTCACGGTAACAATGGATCATCGGGCCTTGTTATGGTTACATACTATGAAAAACCATAATACTATGCTGCAGAGGTGGTCCTGGGCCCTACAAGACTATCAAGTGGACTTCCAGTTCATCAAAGGCAAGGTCAATGTATTGGCCGATGGACTGTCAAGGCAGGTGGCTGGGACTGCAGTGACGTGACCAGACGGAGGAACAAAGAAAGACATTTTCGCCAGAGAGACTTGCTTTACTTATTAACGTGACGTATGAATCCTGGAACAGGAATAATACTTTGCCGTTATTTTAAGGGGGGGGGAAATGTGATGTTCCTGTATTAGTGTATATATGGTAAGTGCTGTTTGAATAGAAGATACATGGTAAGACAAAGTGTTCTTTGTTTGTTTTGCTTTTTGATTTTCTTATATTTGTTCTATTCATATATTTTCTTGTTTATCCTCTATGTACACCGCCCAGAGAGCCTTTTTGACTTAGGGCGGTATATAAATTAAATTAAATTAAATAAATAAATAAAGAGGAGGGGGGAGTAAATGGGCAGTAGAATGCTGGATGATTGGCTGAGTGTTTGGATGGCTGGAGAGTATAAATGGAAGGATGACAGTTAAATCTGGGTGGATGTTAGTGGGTTGTTTTGGTGGGTTTTTGAGAGGAGATTGTGTGGAGAGTTGGTGGATGTGAGGAGAGTGTGGAGTTCGGATTAATACTAAGACCAGTACCTCAGGGATAGATGAAACCATATGCCTAAGTTCCTTTATAAAGAAATCTTGTTATCTTTGTTATTTAATAAATATATTTGGTTTACCAAAGGCCTGATCCTTGGCTGGGGTTTCACAGACCAGAAGGGAGGGTAAGGTAAATACCAAGGCTGAAGGGAAACTGTAACAAATGGTGGCAGCGGTGAAGGGGATAATATAACACCACAAGTATTCAGAGCAAACCAGAATTATATATAAAGATCAAAGGGATTGGGGACAGCTTAAGCACTCAGTCACAGAGGTAACCTGATAGAGAGACTCAGGCAGAGTCTCTGGGAATACTGGTTATAGGACGTGACTGGTGGTGCTGCCTAGCAGGGGGATCTGTTGAGATCTGTGCTAGAGCAGGGAGAGAAACCATAAAAAGGACAGTCCGGACTGGTGGAGTCCCTGGTGGTGCCTAGTGACAGGCAGTAACCACGAGCAGGTAGGAACCTGACAGGGAGAGCCAGGGAAGGGCATCACACAGGGCTATATGACTTTTCCATAATACTGACAGGGAAAATTGAACTTTTTCACAAAGCAGATTTGGATCCAGACCCCAATTCAAATCAGTCAGAGCACAAAACACTTCATGAAGATGCGGGCTGCTTCCCAAAGTGCCAAATCCAGATCTAAACTGAATCTTGATGCCAGGGCACTCCTAGCACCTATTGACTTTATGGCTAAGTATGCTTAATCCAAGTACTTCCTCACATAGTTTTTAAAAAATGCTGTTAAGATGTATTGGAAACTGTTTATTCAATCTGATACTTTTTATTTTCAGTACATCAGGTACCTGACCTAGATCTGATTTTTTACTGTGTGATTGGAATATAGACATTTTATATAAAAATATACATTTAGGATTAATTATGCATTTTAGCATAGGTTATTTAAAGCAACTGTACACTAAGTTCCTGAGGGAAAAAAATTATCTGAGTATTTCCTTTAACCCTTCTTGTTTCCTGCAGCGGAGAGACTTCTGATATACAACACAGTGTTAGAGACACTGATTTCAGACTTTCAAAATAAAGTCCTGTGTATTCTCTTCTCCATTCACTTGCATTCTCTGTGGTACGTATCAGCAACTAATCTTAATCAGTTAAAGCGGACAGTTGACTGATAGGCAAGAGCTTTGTTCAGAGAAAAATCCAATCAGCAAAGCCTCTGTGGAGGCATCAAGTCTAGTTTAGGAGCCAAATGTTATTCTGCAGCAATTCCATAGAGCACAAATGTAAAGGTTTGCCAATAGTCCATGGGTCTGATTAGAGAAGAAGTGAGGCATCCATCAATTGCCATGTACTAAAGATGGGCCAAGGCAAGTGTATTATGCTAGTCCAACCTTTTCTGCTCAAAGAAATCTCAAACTTTGGAAACATGTTGAAAAGGAGAGTACCAGAGCACCAAGACCAGTCAAATATAATTTCATTTTGAAGAGGGGAAGTCTTATCTTGCTGAACTATGCAAAGTACATCTCAACTTTGGCAGAATTGGACTATATATTGTAGTAAGTCATATCTGCAAATAAATGTAAGCTATGGTGCAGGCAATATATTTGATTCCTTTGTAAACACAATAGGAAAACATAAAGAATAAGGGGGGAAATTATCATTTGTTAACAGCAGAACCGGATTTCTTTCAAATGAATCCTTTAAAATTCTTTCCTTTTTATATTGGAAAGATTTCCAATTTTGAATGTTGTCACCCTCTCTAAAACCCGTTGCACATAAAGGATTGGAAGGAATTGCTTGCGTGACAGTCATTTCCTCTAGTTTATTGGAAAAAAATTAAATCAGTGCAGTGTATTATCCCTCACACCCCAAATTGAACTGATAATACATGATGTTACTAGTACCCCGTCCTGGGACCTAATGGTGACGGGTGGGCAGCAATAATAATCAGTACCACCCCAGGCACTGGCAAGCGGGGCAGTTGCCCCGGGCCCCGTGCTTTGGAGGCCCCGCACTTGGCGATCTGCCTAGTTAGAGTGAGAGGGTGATCACCCGACTTGCCGCCAGGCAGGTGGAGGCTGAGCTGTCCGAGGAGCAGGAGGTGGAAAGGCTGCTGCGGTGCCAGGCGAAGGAGATCTGCCTGCGTAAACTCCAGAGGCTGATGGAACCGCGGGCGGCCCCGAGTGCAACCTGACCCGCCAGACGATGGAGCAGATCCGGTATCTCAGCCGGGAGCTGCCCAAGGACTGGCCCATCCCCCGCCTGGCGCGAGGCTTCTAGGTGGAGCCTGAGTTGCAGAGTCCTCAAGAGCTGCTTCTCGCCTTCTCCGGAGCGCAGCCGCAAGCAGGACAACAAAGCTGCTGCCGCATGTTGCTGGAGCCTCTTGGCCAAGGAGGCCACCCTTTGGCTGATGCATGCCAACCCCAGAGAAGCTCCCTCTCGGTCTGTTACCCCAAAGCACGGCCGGCCCCCTCTACGCCAGAGGAGGAAGAGCAGGAGGCAGAGGCAGGCTGGGGCCAGCGGGTTCTGAGCGACACCGAGCTGGAGGCCCTGGCAGCAGAGGGCTGGGCACCCCCGCCCCCTCTCCTCCACCTCCTCTCGCCTCCATTTTTATTATTATTTTATTTTTAACTTCACTCGATCTGCAGCATCAGCTTGAAAGTCACTGAGGCTTTCAGGATCTAAATGCACGGGGGAAAGCTGCCTGGGTTCGGGATCCTAGTGGGAATAGCCAGGTTACCCGAACAATTTCCCTCCTCTCCCCCGCCCTTCCCTTTTGACTGCGAGGAGAGCGGAGAGCAGGGAGGGGGAAAGGGGGCGAATCATTTTATTAGTGCGTATAAAGTAAAGGACACATTCTAAGCAGGAGTGTTTTAAGATGTGTCTTCAGCGGGATGAAAAGAGTCAGCGAAATTGATGGGGAGTGATTAGGAGCTCCCAGAGTGTGTGTGTGGGGGGGGGGAGCGCAAGCAAGCTAGCTGTAAATTTCTTACATTTTGAGAATCCCAGGTTGAAGGGGAGGGCTAAAATAAAATAAAAAAAGACCGCATGTGACAACCTGGCTTCCTGGCGGGGGGGGGGGGATAAAATCAGATCAGAACTGCAGAAGCTGGAAGATACTTCTTTACCCATCCCCCCATAACTGAAAGGATCCCTCTCAGCTAGAAGAAGACGAAACTGCCAGAGAAACAGACAGAGGAACTAGAGGATTTTTGCATTGTCCCTCTAGGAAGCAAATGCGTGTGTTTAATTCCTCACCCCCTACTCACTGTCCAGTTATTAATCATTTTTATTGCAAGTTACAACGGTACTGGAAGGGTATGGGTGTGTGAATAAAATATAAGGTGTGTGTGTCAGGCAGACAGACAGACAGGTGGACCCAAGGATGCAAAGAAAACCCCGGATCTGGGACTGACAACCCCTGGACGGAACCGCAAAAGTGGTGCTCATGGGGGGCCCCCAAATATGCTTTTGGCCCTGGCCCTGCACATGCTAAGGGTGGGCCTGATAATAATAATAATAATAGTAATAATGGTAGTAGTAGTAATAATAATAATAATACCCTGCACTGGTACTATATTGATACAGTAGCTATTGTAAGCTGTACCAGTGTTAGGTACTAGTCAAAATAACCTTCCAATCACAGATACACCTGTGAACTGGAACTCATCGTTAATCACTGTAGATATCAGCAATGGCACCCCCTCTGCAATCTGCACCCTGAAATGAAGAATTTGAAAGCTTGACAGTGTTGCTCCTGATAAAGGTATTGCCCAACCGTGGATTTGGAAATATTTTTCACATGGACCAACACAATTACCTTTGCTTTTAATAAAGTATTTCGCATTGTTTGATGGTAAGGTGCTAGCCCGTACTGTAAGAAAAACCAATGTTTTCATATAGCTAAATTACCAAGATGTGTTACTATTTTATCTGTTAGTAGGTATCTGCTCATTTCTGCATTTCTGAACATGTGTAATGTGCTTGGCTTAAAAGGCCAAGAAGAGTACATGGCATCAAAATATATCATACTGCTTTTTTAAATTACCAGGTTTTCGGCCTGTTTTTTCTTGAAATTTCTAAGAGAAAATAATTTCTAATCATTTTGTGGATGAGAGAATGTATATCTTTAACTGCAGGATGTTCAGCAATATCTGCCAAAGTTGAAAGTTCTATATTTCTGAAAACTTTACAACCTCCTTCTCAAGAATGTATTGAATTGTCCATGTGTTAACAGCCCAGTTGGTGAAACTCATGGGACATAGGAAGTGGCCTTATACTAAGTCAGACTCATTGGTCCATCTACGTCAGTATTGCTTACAATGACTGGCAGTGACTCTCCAGGGTTTCACACAGGGAGTCACTCCCAGCCCTACTTGGAGATGCCAGTGATTAAATCTGGGACCTTCTGTATGCTATACCACTGAGCTATGACCCTTCTGCAAGGAAGGGACCCAGGACATTTCATCCACATTTGAGAAATTGCATTAGCAGAGAGAGAGAGAGAGAATTAGAAGCATGGTGCCTAAGGTTCAGTGAGACCTACAATCAGACTCCTGCCAACAGCTTTCCTGGCTGTATCTTCCACTAATCGCTGGGTAAGCCAGGACATGGCAATTGGTTGGGCCATCATCAGGTTGTAGCTCAAGCCTTGCAATTCCTACTATTCTTTCTTCCCTTGAGGTACTGTATTATTTTAAAAGATTCTTCCTACTTCATTTTATGGCCAGAATTTTTTTTATAAAAAAAGTTGGAAAAGGGGAAGAATAGTGCCTCTTCCTATATGATCTATAGTAACTTTTACCCAAGCTCTTCAATTATAGAATCTGTCATAAAGCTGTGTCAGTTGCAGCTGCATTGTAATATAGCCTTTATAGTTGTATACTATTTTTTTAAAAAAAAAATTGCAATAATAAATACGTTTTAAAACTGACATCATTTAGAGGACTTAATCTCATTAAGCCACTAACTATTCTAGAATGTGACATGTACAGGGAAGATTCCTCCTTCAAGCTGCTACAATAATCATTTCTTTTTGTAAATTGCTTGGACACCATAAGTCAAGACTGAAAGAGTGATTGATGTACAAGCACCACACTTACTCTTATGAACGTCATACAAAACTCTGTGGGTGTCTATGTCCATGCATTTTGGGACAGGGTGGCAGAGAAAACATTCCTCAAAGCCATACTTTCATCAGGGAATTTTCTACCTAAAGTTATCAGAAACAGGAATTAGAAAAAAGAAATGTTAGCCTTGGGAAAATAAATCTTTCTAAAATGCCTATCTAGAAACATCACTCGCCAACTGTTTAATGTGTTTGTAGTTTATGCTAACCTTCCATAGCATTACTTTTTAATCTGTTCTAGTCTGTGTACGTGGTAAGAAGGAAGCCTGGAGCCAATCACAATTGCTTTTGCAGCTCTTATCTTTATTCACCAAGTAGCTGGCTTTTTTTCCCTTTTCTTTATTCCTCAAGGTTCCTGACCATGGACATGGAAATTATGCCTCATTAACACAAGTATCAACCAGGTAACTTCACTGCCGTCTTTTGGTACTTGATCACTTCACTTTATCTGTGATTATATCTATTATGTCCTGTGTGTAGCAAAGTCTAAATAAAAAGAAGTCTTAAGTATTTTCCTTTTAAAAAGAAAATAAAGAAGTTGAAATGTATATGAAGAGATCTTAGCACATAGAGTTTCTGAACTTTTTTTTGTTTGAATAGCAGACACACACACACATACAGAGAGAGAGAGAGAGAGAGAGAGAGAGAGAGAGAGAGAGAGATGTACCTGATGATGTAGAAACATTTTTAGGCCATTTTCTGAGCAGATGTCCATCCAAAGTGGCTTACAATAAAACAACAACAATAAAATAAAATTTTAAAACTTAAAACTCCAACTCCACATCACTCTACATAAAAAAGAAGTATGAACAGAGCCAGAAGAAAACATAATTCAACCTGGCCATCAGTCAGCTAATAAACATCATACCTGAAAGGCTAATTGGTAGAGGGGAGGTCTTCAGAACCTTTCAAAAACCCAGCAAGGTAGGAGTTTGACTTACTTCTAATGGTAGGGATTTCCATAACTATATCACTTAAACTTTGAAAGTTTTGCCATGTGACATTGGGGGCGTCTGTTTTGGATTCTTACCCTTGATAAGATTTAAAGCACTTATTGCTGCTTTAAGTCTTCTGGATTCAGTGATATTTAAATGAATTTATCAGAATACAGCTCTGGTTTCCAGATTGAAAACTTGCCAGCAGAGTGTGTAGCCTTTGAGCAGATTATAATATATACAAATTAGCATATGTGCTGAGAACATAAATATTTAAATGAATTGTGCCAAAATGACTAAGCAGGTTGTTTTTATGTTTATATCTTGGCATATTCATGAAGAACCATTCTGATGTGACTTTTCCATGAGCAATATCCAGTGTTAGCCATACTAACTACATGGTCAATGCCCAGTGTTAGTTATGGTCAGACTATACTCATGGATGAATTACTTAAGTTTATTAATTTCAGTGGGTTTACTCTGCAACATAGGAAACTGCCTTATACTGAGTCAAACCATTGGTCCATCTAGGTTGGCATTGACTGGCAGCAGCTCTCTAGGGTTTCAGACAGGGACATTCCCACCCCTACCTGGAGCTGACAGGATTGAACCTGGGATCTTCTGCATGCAAAGCAGATGTTTTTCCACTGAGCTGCGGCTCTTCCCACTAAGTCTGAATGTAACTAAGTGATATCCAATTAACCCCCTAAGTACAAGTTAAAAGGGGCCTTTTTAAAGTGCACACACATAAAAATCATGTCCTCTATGTTCACTACTTTAAAAGATCCCGTTGTTTATCTAATAACCACACAGGGAGGTGGTTATATGTACATATATATATGTATATATATATGTAGAACTGCTCTCCTATTCTGTGCTAAGAAAAATAGTATAAGAAAAATAATATTTTGCAATATGTTAGCTTTGGCTTTTATTGCGAAAAGAATTCACTTTCAAGTAAACTGATCCAATCCATGGATATTACTGTTATTTTATTTATTTCATAATGAATCATTGTGAAGCTTCTTGAAGTGATTTCACAATAAAAACATATAAAAATAATTGCTTATATAAAAACAGTTAAAACAATTGCATATAAAAACAGTTAAAAGTGTTATATATCAAAACAATTTCAAATCCAGTACAGATACTGATTGGAATTTAAAAAAAACTCCACTTAAAAGGCCTGTTGAAAGGGGAAAGCTGAAAGGATAATAGAGATAGTGCTTGCCTGATACATAACACCAGAGAGTTCCAATAGGTAAGTGCCACCACATTAAAGGCCCAATTCCTACATCATACAGAACAGACCTCCTGCACAGCGCAGTGATCATTTAGATATATAAGGGATGAGACAATGTTCTAGGTTTTAGCTGAAGCTGGTAAAAGGCATTCCTAGCCACTGAAGTCACCTGGGCCTATAGCGATAGAGATGGATCCAGGACCGTACTATGAAACTGCTCCATCAGGAGAGTGGTTGTACTCCTCATCCAAAGCTGCCTATTGACCAATTATTTGGACTCAGTAGCCACTCAATCACAGTGCCTCAGTCTTGCCAGGATTCAGATTCAGTTTGTTAGCCCTCTTCCAGCCCACCAAGTCCAGGCACCTATTGAGGGTTTGCATGGCCTCTCCTGATTCAGATGTTATAGAGAAATAGAACTGGGTATCATAAGCATACTGATGACACCTCATCACACATTTCCTAACAACTGCTCCCAATGGCTTCATGTAGGTGTTAAATAGCATTGGGGACAGGATGGTACCTACAGTGCCCCATGGTAGAATTGCAGAGGACTGAGAACTAATCACCTAATGCTATTCTCTGAAATCTGAAACAATGCCCCCAATGCCCATCGCAAAGAGCCAGTTCAAGAGGATACCATGATCAATGATCAAAAGCCATTGAGAGATCAACAGGGTTGCACTCCCCCTTCTCCCAAAAAAGATCATCCATCAGGGTGACCAAGGTCTGAACCCAGATATGAATGGGCCAAAATAATTGGTTTCTTCCAAGAGGACTCACTATTTTAATTCCACAACCACCATAAAGGGGACATTTGCAACCAGGTGATAGTTGTTACAAACCAATTGGTCTATGGTGAGCTTTTTCAGGAATGGTTGGATCCCCACCTATTTCTTTTGTTAATATATATTTTATTCTTTTACAATAAAAAAGAAAAAGAAAATACATGAAAGAGGAGAGAAGGAAAAACAAAAGGAAAGTTTACATATTGAAAGTCTATTATATTGTTGAATGCATCCCAATCTCTGAGTGGTGAGAGACATCCAGGGGTTCCAGTGCTTACCCAGGGTTCAGTTTCCTTGGAGTGAAGGTGACTGGAAACTGTGGTGTCTTTAGGATATATGGTTTTATTTACATATATATACAACCTGAGCATAAGATGGAAGGTGCTCACAGTATTAATACTCCCAACAGATCTTGCTGCCCTATTGGGCTTCCAAGAAGGCATCCCAAAGTCATGGCTTTAGATTTAGACAGAGGGAACAATCAGGCTTCTCTGTCTCTTCTCAGCTCTCAGCTTCACATCAGACTAAAAAAAAGCACAAAAGCTACCTCCTGGTCCCAGCCAGGTGAGGGGGAGGGCTATCCTCAAAGAGCATCCTTGCCCATTTGTTCCTATGGCAACACATCTGTGCTTGAACAAGTCTTTAGACATGTTAATGGGGGCACTTGACAGACTTGGCCATACCCATTAACAAAGAAATTGGCTTGACCGGTTCAACAGATTCCTTCTAGGTACAGAATTACAGGCTTGGAGGGTACCCACAGACATAATCCAGACCAACTCCCCAATCCTATAACAATATTAACAAGACTTATAAGGACAACTGTCATCTATTACTTTTTTATGCCCATCTACTGTAGTCCCCAGTGAGGTATCGAGTGCAATGGCTGCTGCAACTTCTTGGGATCAGTTTCAGTTGATGAGGCCTGATGACATGGACAAGGTACTTGTGATAATGTGGCCAGCAACGTGTCCTCTCAACCCTTGTCCTTCTTGGCTTATTTAAGCTTGCCAAGGGGATATGACCAAGTGGATCCCGAGTGTGGTCAATGCACCGTTGGTCCCAGCTACCCTGAAAGAGGCAGTAATCTGACTGCTCCTGAAAAAGTCCATTGGTTTGTGACAACTACTGCTGGGTCACAAATACCCCCTTTTTAGGGAAGGTGATGAAGAGATTAATGGAGCAGCAATCACAAGTACTCTTGGATGAAACAGATTATCTTGACCCATTCCAAACTGGGTTCAGGTCTGGTTATGGGATTGAATTGGCTTTGGTTGCCCTGATGGATGACCTTTATTGGGAGGACAGAGGAGTGAGACCCTGTTATTCTTACTTGATCTCTCAGCTGCTTTTGATACCATTCACCATGGTATCCTCCTGAGCTGACTTGGTGAGATGGGTAACAGAGGCACTGATTTCCAGCAGTTCTGATCCTATCTTCAGGGTCATTTTCAGATAATAGCATTAGGTATTGTCTTCCTTCACCCTGGCAGCTGCGCTGTGGAGTGCTGCAGGGTACCATCTTGTTCCCAATGCTGTTTAATATCTATATGAAGCCCTTGGGAGTGGTCATGAGGAGATTTGGGGTGAGTTGTCAGCAGTACGCTGATGATACCCAGCTCTGTTTCTTTGTAACAACTGAATTGGGAGAGGCTGTGCAAGCCCTGGATCGGTGCCTGGATTCAGTGGTGGGCTGGATGAGGGCCAATAAACTGAGTCTGAATCCTAGCAAGATGGAAGTGCTGTGGATTGGTGGTTCCCGAGTTCAGATAATTGGTCAGTTGCCTGCTTTGGATGGGGTCGTACTCACTCTGGAAGAGCAGGTTTGTAATCTGGAGGTGCTTTTGGATCCATCTTTGTTTCTAGAGGCCCAGATGACCTCAGTGGCTAGGAGTGCCTTTTACCAGCTTTGCCTTGTAAGATAGCTGCAGCTGTTTCTGGACTGGGATAGCCTGACTGCTGTTGTACATGCACAGGTAGCCTCCAGAGTAGATTACTGTAATGTACTCTATGTAGGGCTGCCCTTGAGATTGGTCTGGAAGCTGCAGCTGATGCAAAATGCAGCAGCGTGACTTCTCACTGGGGCAGGGTATTGTCAACATGTCACCCCCCTGCTGAAATAATTACACTGGCTGCCCATTAGGTACCAGGCCAAGTTCAAATTTCTGGTTTTGGTGCATAAAGTCCTATACAGTTTGGGACCAGGATACCTGAAAGATTGTTTTACCCCTTATATACCCAGTCAATCACTGTGCTCTACAGCTGAAGGCGTCCTGCAGATAACATCTTATCAACTTTCCACACAACATAGGAGGTGGACCTTTAGCGTTCTGGCATCTACCCTTTGGAATTCCTTTCCCTTAAATATTAGACATGCATCATCTCTGTTATCTTTTCCTCTTTCAACAAGCCTTTTAAGTAGAGACCTTATCCCAGTCCACGTCTGGAGATGTTTTTTAAGATGTTTTGTTTTAATATGTTTTGTTTTAATATATTTTAAGGTCTGTTCTAAAGATGTTTTAGAGTGTTTTTAATGTTTTGGTTTGCCGCCCTGGGCTCCTGCTGGAAGGAAGGATGGCATATTATTATTATTGTTTTTGTTTTTTGTTGTTGTTTTGTTATTGTTTAATAATAATAAATAAGGCCAATCTCTCAATGAATTTATCCTGACTGTTACAGCTTTTCTTTTTTCATTAATTTTGTCATCAAAGCAATTCCCCAAGTTTTTCTCAGCCACTCTGTAATCACTTGAGGGTTTTTATTCTTTGATTGTTGAGCTATCCAGACTTTAGTGACACTTAGAAGGCTTGCCACCAATTGAAGATCACAACATACCAAGAAGGATTGCTTTTTCATTCCTGGACAGTGCATATCCTGTTATTTTTTATATTATATTCAATACTACTATCCAAAATTTTATTTTGATGCTAGTCCAGAATATATGCATATAATCAGCATTGCTCTTCAACAGAACAAATCAAATTGGTATATATTGTTCGGTCTATGAGGGGTAAAATACCATCAAAAGACTGATTTTTTTAAAGTTTTCCTTCAAGTTAGCACTTAATACCTACGGAATATTTTTAAACAGCCACTCCCATTCAGTTTGTAACATTGTTAATTTATATTTCATTAGGTTCCTTTCCCATTTTGTACTGTACATTAATTGCAACTGTTCTCTTTTTAGTTTTGATAGAATTAGATATTAATTGCTTTTTTATCATTTTGTAACAGAAGATTCTCAAATACCATATTTTGCTAACAATTCAACTAAATTATTTTATTTGGTAAAATTGGGAAAACGGTAGATTTGTTTTATTCAGAGCTGCTATAGCTGGTTCATATGAAATAGTGTATCCTTGTTTAATCCATTTGCCAAAATAAAGCAAATATTCCCATATTGAAGAATCAGTAGTTTGTTGTGTGGTCCCAAAAATTCATTAGTTAGAACCAAATTCAAAGGAGATAGGACTGAGGCTAGTTTTTGTGAATAATTAATCCAAACTTTCAATACGGCCTTTGTTGATACGAGATATATGGGATCATATATGTTTTTCCAGAGTACTTACACAATTCCTGCTCTGCTTTAGTAGTATATTATCACTATTTCTAAACCACTCCATAATCAGTGATAATTTTACAGCTTGATAATACTTTAGAACACTTCATGTCTTTCAAGGATGCATTGACAACACACTGGATCCACCTATCATACCCTCTTGGCAAGCTTTAATAAGTCATAAGGGCCAAGGGTCGAGGGAACATGTTGGCTACATTGTCACAAACCCCTTGTCCACATCATCAGGCCACATGAACTGAACCTGAAATCTTGCAGCTGACATTGCACTGGACACCTCACTGAATACTGCAGTGAATGTTGATATATCAAGATTACTATGGATATAAATGACTTTACCCTCAAAGGGCCTTGCAAATAAGTCACAGTGGCCTTCTGAAATGTCTAAAATTCATTCCCGGATGAAGAATTAAACAGACCCCAAACAATACTGGAAAAGCTACACTGGACAGCTACTTGAGGATGCAGTGGAGGTAGTGCAGTGGGCCTTTGTCACTGCCCTTATTGCCACACAGAAGGCATGATTATGTGCTCTCACTTATGTTCAGTCAGCTTCGCAGCATATCTTTCACCACTTGTGCTCTAACCATTGTCCTTGTTTAATTAAGTCTGTGGTATACCAAGGTGCAAAACAGGCTTTGCAGTGCCAGAGAGGGGGCTTGGGAGTGACCATGTCAAGAGCCCAGCACATCTCACTATTATGTAGCATGGCAAGGTCTTCAGCAATATCACCTGCTCTTATCTACTGGGAAAACACCAGGACATTGAGAAATTCCCTGGATTCCATTTTCCATTAGACTCCAGGGGCAGACCATCTGAACTGACCCACTACCCTTGCAGTCCAAACTTCACCAGGAAGTGGTTTGACCATGACAATGGGGTGATATTCCTCACATGCACATTATTTCCAAACCAACCCTTCCTCCATCTGGAGAAAAGACCAAGTTAAGAGTATGCCCTGCCCTGTGAGAAAGAATGATGACCATCTGAAACAGCCTCATGGTCTACATGAAGGCTGTGAAGTCCTGAGCCAGACAACTAGTACCAGCCTCCGTGTGGATGTTGAAATCACCCCGAACTAGTATTCTAAGTTCCTCCAATACCACACCCCATACCTTCTCTGTCAGATTGGTCAGGAAACCTGCTGGGCAGCAGGGTGCCCGACCAGCTGGGTAAGATAACCTCCTTCCAGCATACCCACCCAGGTCTCAGTAATGCATACCAGGTTGACACCCTCATCCACAATCAAATCAGAGTGAGTATAAATGCAGAAGAGAGAGTGCGAGAATATACATCTTTGTCCCTGATCAGCAGGGATGTGTGCACAGAAAGGTAGTCCATGTACAGTGGTATGTTGATCTAATCCCAATTTGTTTGTAACAAAATTGTGTTACTTTTAATACATTACATTGTATTTTTTTCCAAGGATTTATGCTATGGTTCTCATTATCACCTTCTTCTGGCAGCTAACAATTCCATGCCTCACATTTTGCCCCTGCAATTTATTCCTAGGAATGGCCAATGTGATAGCCTCCAGTTTTATTGGACTCCAACTCGTATCATCCTGAGGCAACATGGCCAGTGTTTACTGTCCTCCTTCCCTTTCTCTCTGTCCCTGATGCTTCAATTTAAATTGCAGGTTCAATATTTGAATGTTTTCATATAGTTTTTGCTGTGTATTGCATCCTTACACAAAAGGCAGGAAATATTCTGCTTTTATTTATAATGGTAAACTAAGTTCTAGTGATGTTAGCCAAGCACATTCACTTCATTTCTTTCTTCCATTTTTTGCATAGTCTGTGCTCAATTGTTTGGCCTTCTTTGTGAATATTCATTTATCTCATGAGACCTTTGCAAGGAAAAAGTGTCTGGCACTGCAAAAAAAAAAGTGTCAGCATATAAACATTTATTTGAAGGCCACAAACTTTGACCCAGGAAAATCTAAATTATGAGATCTTCCAAAGTACAACATAAATTTAAATAGAGATACTTCTGTTCACATTGTGAAGATCATTTCTTAGGCTTCATGCTTATAAACATTATGATTTAAATTTTTCTGCTTTTCAGAATATCTTGCAATTCTTCAGTCATGAGCTTCAGTTTCCTAAGTGTTGCTTTTTCTTTTGCCTAATGCATACTATATCTTTTTGTATCTAAGCAACAACTGTACCAAATAATAGAAAAACATAACATGTAATAAGGTGCTATAATTCTGATGCCGTACTGGGGAGTTGGGGAGGGTGGGGAGAGAGACACAACTAATTTTTTTAATTATGCACCATAGGGGAAATGCAGTATTGCAATTTCAAATCCATTGTTTTTATTATACAAAGTTGTTCCTATTGTCTTCTGAAATTGTGTATTTAATTCTGCTAAGATGATAAAACGTGGACATTATTTAGATAACATATTTGAATTACTTACTCAATCCTATACACATCTATACTCAGAACTAAGCCCCAGTGAGTTCAGTGGGACTTACTCCCAAATAATAGGATTGCAAACTAAATCTAGTTTAAATTGTCTTTATGGTTGTGTGCCAATTATAGCAGAACCACAGGAACTAACATCTCCAAGCTTCATCAAAATCAATCAATCAGTTCTCCTAGGCTGCATCTGGAATGTTGTTTCAATGGAATTGCTCCCAAAGGCAGTTTTGATCCATTTAGGCTTCAGTTCTACAATGCATTCTGAATCAAATTATCCCTCATAATATATTCCTACGTAATGTTTTATTTCAGCAGAAACGTTTACCATACAGAATAATCAATGAATCTGCAGACTTGCTAGAGCTCTCTGTGACAAGGGCTGAATGAATATCATACTTCCA
The DNA here is from genome assembly GCF_030035675.1 of Rhineura floridana. Classification (NCBI taxonomy): domain Eukaryota; kingdom Metazoa; phylum Chordata; class Lepidosauria; order Squamata; family Rhineuridae; genus Rhineura; species Rhineura floridana. Next base: position 50,899,463 of record NC_084486.1, read on the forward strand.
TGGTTAGCCTGTGTAAGCACAAAACATATTGGAAATCTCAGTTGTCATTTAAAATGAAACAAGTGGACATGATCTGAGGACCACCTTGCTGAAGGTTCCATCTACACTATACATTTAAAGCAGTATCATTCCACTCTAAGGCTTCCTCAAAGAATCCTGAGAAGTTTAACAATTGATCCTTCTTCCCAGGGAACTCTGGGAATTGTAGCTCTGTGAGGGGAATGGGGTTTCCTAACAACGCTCAGCACCCGTAACAAATTACAGTTCCCAGGATTCTTTGGGGAAAGCCACCTCTGTTTATTGTTGTTATGTGCCTTCAAGTCAATTTCGACTTACGGCGACCCTATGAATCAGTGACCTCCAGTAGCATCTGTTATAAATCACCCTGTTCAGATCTTGTAAGTTCAGGTCTGTGGCTTCCTTTATGGGATCAAGCCATCTCTTGTTTGGTCTTCCTCTTTTTCTACTTCCTTCTGTTTTTCCCAGCATTATTGTCTTTTCTAGTGAATCATGTCTTCTCATGATGTGTCTAAAGTATGATAACCTCAGTTTCATCATTTTAGCTTCTAGTGATAGTTCTGGTTTAATTTCTTCTAACACCCAATTATTTCTGTTTTTCATGGTCCATGATATCCGCAAAGCTCTCCTTCAACACCACATTTCAAATGAGTTGATTTTCTCTTATTGTTGTGACCCAGGGGGGAGGCCCTGCAGGAGGAGGACTCTGACTTTGAGGACTCAGGCATGGGGTTGAGGGAGGAAGGATCTCAGCGCACCCAAATCCCAACTCCTCCCATGGAAGCACAGGGAGAGCTGTCAGAGATCGCTTCTGAGGACATGCCCCTTTCTCCTATATTCTTCAGGCACAAAACCGTCGAGCAGATGCCTTGTCCCGCAAGCCTGAGTACTGGGCAGGTCAACCTGTTGCCTTGTTACATTCCATTATTCTTCTGGAGAAAATGGTGATTGCTGGTTGCCCAGATTCTTGGATGGAGGAATTGTGCAGCACTCAGGAGAAGGACCAATTCACTCAGGAGCGCATGTGAGAACTGGAGGAGGCTGTGCAGAATTTGCCACCAGGTTCCTCCAGAAGAGATCTTCTCTATCACTAGAGGCTTTGTACGAACCTCCTGGAGAGTTGCGATCTAAGGTTTTCCATCAGTGTCATAACACTCCAACTGCTGGACGTTTGGGAGGTTTTGAAACCTTGCAGACTGTCATACGAGACTTTTGGTGGCCGAAAGTCAAGCATGAGATAGAACAATACATCCATTCTTGTCCGACTTGCATGAGGGCTGAGCACACACCAGGGCGACCTGCTGGCTTGCTGGAGCCTCTTCCCATGCCTGAGGGACCGTGGCAAATGGTGACACTCGATTTCATTACAGATCTTCCCGCTTCTCAGGGAAAGATGACAGTTTTGGTGGTTGTAGATGCCTTCAGTAAAATGGCTCATTTTATTCCCTGTGCTGGGTGGGAGACTGCCCAACCATTTGTGGAGCACATTTTCCAGCTTCATGAGCTCCCCTCCAGTTTGATTTCGGATCGGGGATCTCAGATTACAGCCAAGTTTTGGCAAGTGTTGTAGCATTTGTTGGGAAGTGAGTTAAAACTGTTGTTCGTGTATCACACTCAGACAGAAGGGCAGACAGAGAGGGTGAATGCCACTTTAGAGCAGTATCTCTGTTGTTATGTAAACTATCACTAGGACAATTGGGTGAAGCTGCTACCTTTGGTGGAGTTTGCGTACAACAACTCTGTACATGTCTCGATGCACCAGACTCCCTTTTTTGCTAATGTGAGGTATCACCCACGTTCATTTGGTCATACCAGGGCCACCCCAATGGTACCAGTGGCAGCCAAATTTGTGCAGGAGCTGCAGGCTATGCAACAGTTGCTACAAGAACTAACACGGGTGAAAGCTGATTATAAGCGACAGGCAGAACAACACCGCTAGCCTGGTCCAGAGATTCAAGTTGGGGACAAGGTGTGGCTGTCCACATGCTATTTGCCCACACATGTTCCTAACCAGAAGCTGCAGTCCTGAAGATTGGGACCCTTTGGAGGCTCAGATCAACCCAGTGGCATTTTGTCTATGTCTTCCTTCCACTTTCAAGGTTCATCCTGTCTTTCATCGCTCTTTGCTTACTCTAGAGCAGCTGCTGGATCCCCATCGCACAGTGGAAGCGCCACCTCCCCCCGTGATGGTGGATGGTGAGGAAGAGTACAAAGTGAAGCAGATCCTGACTGTCATCAGCATTGGGGAAAACTACAGTACTTAATTCAGTGGTTATCCAGAGGATAGTTCTTGTGGAGCAGCAACTGATGTGCATGCACCGAAGTTGGTGAGAGAATTTCATTAAGCTTACCCAGACAGGCCCAGGCTGTTGGGGTGGGGAGAGCTTTGACATGGGGGGGATGATGATGTGACCCAGGAAAGGGGGAAAGGCTTGCAGGAGGAGGACTCTGACTTTGAGGACTCGGGCATGGGGTTGAGGGAGGAAGGATTTCAGTGCACCCAAATCCCAACTCCTCCTGTACAAGCGCAGGGAGAGCTGTCAGAAGCTGCTTCTGAGGACATCCCCCTTTCTCCTGCACCCGAGGAGCCACCTGATCCACTTGCTGATTCCCAGCTGGGCGCTCAGCAGTTTCCCACACCTACCCAGTCAGCTAGCCCCCCTCATTCAGAAGGAGAAGATGAGGTCCAGCCCCTTCCCCCCCGCAGAATTCAGAGGTGTGAAGAGCAATGGTTGCTGGGAGCTAGGAGGAGCCGTCATTTGCACACAAAAATGAAACGTACATAAGGGGGCATTAACAAGGAGGGGGTACTGAGTCAACGTCTGTAACCAGAGGCTTGCTTAGTCAGTTCTAGTCAGAGAAATAGTTCTTTGAAAGCATAGTTAGGTGAATGAGTCGAAAAGCTTTTGATATAACTGTAACTTTAATAAAAAGAGAAAACCTTATTGAACCATGTGTGCCTGCATTCCTCGGCTCCGGACATGACACTTATCCACTTTTTTCATTGTCCAACTTTCACATCCATACGTAGAGATTGGGAATACCATGGTCTGAATTATCCTGACTTTAGTGTTCAGTGATACATCTTTGCATTTGAGGACCTTTTCTAGTTCTCTCATAGTTGCCCTCCCCAGTCGTAGCCTTCTCCTGATTTCTTGACTATTGTCCCCATTTTGGTTAATGACTGTTCCAAGGTATTGATAATCCTTGACAAGTTCAATGTCCTCATTGTCAGCCTTGCTTGCTTGCTTGCTTGCTTGCTTGGACTGCCTTCAAGTCGACTCCGACTTATGGCAACCCTATGAAGAGGGTTTTCATGGTAAGCAGTATTCAGAGGGGATTTACCATTGCGTTCCTCTGAGGCTGAGAGGCAGTGACTGGCCCAAGGTCACCCAGTGAGCTTCATGGCTATGTGAGGATTTGAACCCTGGTCCAACACACTAACCACTATGCCACACTGGCTCTTACAACTTTAAAGTTACATAAATCTTCTGTTCTCATTACTTTGGTCTTCTTGACGTTCAGCTGTAGTCCTGCTTTTTGTGCTTTGCTCTTTAACTTTCAGTAGCATTTGTTTCAAATCATTACTAGTTTCTGCTAGTCATTGGTGATCACTCGTGGCCGAGTAAGATTGTCTTCCAAGATAAGGTCTTTAACAGCAGGTCTGTAAGTGACTGTGGAGGCCAATTCTGGATCCACACAGCCTCCCACAGTGAGGACATAGGTTTCCAGATGGAAGGTGGTCGCGATGAGGATTTGTTTGACGCGCCTTCCACTTGGCTCGTTTGTCCCATTCGCCCTGTATTCGTGCTTCTTTGAAGTCCACAGCACCTTTGATAATAACTGACCTCCATTTGGGACGTTCATGGGCCAAGACTTCCCAGTTCTCAATGTTCATGTTACATTTTTTTAGATTTGCTTTAAGAACATCTTTAAACCTCTTTTGCTGTCCCTTGATATTCCGTTTTCCATCCTTAAGTTGGGAGTAAAGTAGCTGCTTTGGAAGACGGTGATCAGGCATTCGAACAACATGGCCGGTCCAGCGAAGTTGATGTTGTAGGATCATTGTTTCAACAGTGGTAGTCTTGGCTTCTTTCAAAATGTTAATATTAGTCCGTCTTGTCTTCCCAAGTAATTTGCAGAATCTTCCAGAGGCAGTATTGGTGGAATCTTTCAAGAAGTTGGGAGTGGCGTTTATAGATGGTCCATGTTTCACAGGTGTACAGTAAGATCAGTAGTACAATGGCTTTGTAAATAAGCTATAACCAGCTATATCCTCAAACACTCTATGCTTCATTCAGGAGAATGCGGCACTCACAGAGCTCAGACGATGTTGAATTTCAGCATCAATGTCAGCTTTTACAGAGAGATGGCTGCCAAGATATGGGAAGTGATCAACGTTCTCCAGCATCACATCATTAAGCTGGATTGATGGTGCTACAGAGGGACTAGTTCGCACCTGCTGATGAAGCACTTTGGTTTTTTTAATATTGAGAGCCCAAGCTTTCCATATGCTTCTGCAAAGACATTTAGGATAGTTTGAAGATATTTCTCTGAATGTGCAGAGACCACATTATCATTGGCATATTGAAGTTCTATGACAGAGGTTGACATTACCTTTTTGCTTTCAGCCTACTGAGATTTAAAAGCTTTCCATCTGTTCAATATATGATTTCCACACCAGTAGGAAGTTTCCCCTCAATAAGGTGAAGAATTATAGCAATGAAGATAGCAAATAAGGTCGGAGCAATGATGCATCCCTGTTTTACACCTGATCCGACTCTGAATGGATCGCTCTGAAAGCCATTGTTATGCCAAACGTTCGCTGTCATGTTGTCATGAAGGAGTCGCAAAATATTCAGAAATTTATCAGAGCATCCAGTTTTCAGAAGGATGATCCAGAGAGTGGTTCGATTCACAGTGCCAAAGGCCTTAGTCAGATCAATAAACGCCATATATAAAGGTCGATTCTGCTCCCGGCATTTTTCTTGAAGCTGTCGTGCAGTGAAGATCATGTCCACTGTCCCCCTGGAAGGGCGGAAACCATTTTGAGATTCTGGGAGGACATCCTTTGAGATCGGTAAGAGGTGACCTGCAAGGATCCTTGCAGGTATTTTACCTGTGGTAGCAAGAAGACAGATACCTTGATAGTTCCCACAATCTGTTCTATCACCCTTCTTAAAAGGGGTGATAATTATGGCATCCCTAAAGTCTTCCGGGATCTTCTCCCTCATTTTTTTGATGAGCTTATGAACTTGTGTAAATTTAGGCCCACCTTCTTTAAAGACTTCAGCAGGAATCCCATCAGGTCCACTAGCTTTGTTCTTCATTTGATTGATGGCTTTACTGACTTCATCCAAATTAGGGGATACTGCAAGCTCATCTCTAGTTTGTTGTTGTGGAATTTGCGAGAAGACCTCACCAGCCACAATAGAGTTACAATTAAGGAGGTCATGGTAATTCTCTTTCCAGCGCAGTGCAATAGACTCTTTATCCTTAAGAAGTTTGGTACCATCCATTGAATGTAAGGGATTTGTACCATGATTTGTTGGTCCATAGATGGCCTTTGTGGCATTAAAAAAGCCCTGTGCATTGTGAGCATCTGCAAACTGCTGGATTTCTTGACCTTACTTTATCCACCAGGTGTTCTTAAGTTCTCTAGTTCTTCTTTGGACCTCAGCCTTTGCACTGGTATAGATTGTTTTCTTAGCAGCACAGTTAATGTCTTTCTGCCATATCTGGAAGGCTTTTCTTTTATTGTCAATGATATGTTCAATCTCACTATCATTCTCATCAAACCAATCCTGTTGTTTCTTAGTTTGGTATCCAATAGTTTGTTCACATGCTGCAATAATAGATGTCTTCAGTTTAATCCAGTGTTCCTCAACATTTTCAGGGAGTTCCGTCGGTAGATGTTTCTTGAGAGTTGTTTGAAAGCAGGCTCGCTTAATAGGATCTTGAAGGGCATGGATGTTCATTTTATGCCTTGGTTTTCTTCCTTGGAGCCTACGTTAAGGAACAATATTAATGGCCATAGTTGATCGAATAAATTGGTGATCTGTCCAGCAGTCATCAGCACTCGTCATGGCCCTAGTGACGAGTACATCAAGACAATCTCTGGCACAGACAATTATGTAATCCAGGAGATGCCAGTGTTTTGACCGAGGGTGCTTCCATGATGTTTTAAATTTATTTTTCTGGTGAAAGAGTGTGTTTGTAATAACAAGATTATGCTTTGCACATTTAGTCAGAAGTAGAATGCCATTCAGGTTGCTATTGCCAACTCCTTCTTTCCCAATGGTTTCTGGCCATAAATCGAAATGACTCCCAACTCTTGCATTGAAATTGCCCAAGAGGATAATTTTATCCTCCTTAGGTATCTCTGATAAGATGGTGTCCAGCTGGTTATAAAAAATTTCCTTGAGGTCTTCATCAGCATCTAACATTGGTGCATAAGCACTTAGAATAGTTGCCTGCTGGTTTTGGGCAAGTTTTAACCAGAGAGTTGAGAGTCATTCATTAATGCCAATAGGAACTTCTGACAAGAGCTTTACAAGATTATTTTTAACCTTGGTATTGTCTGCATATCTTAAATTATTGATATTTTTCTCTCCAATTTTCACACCTCCATCTTTGTCGAATCCCGCTTTCTGTATATGTTCTGCACATAAACTAAACAAATAGGGTGATAAAATATACCCCTGTCTCACACCCTTTCCAATTAGCAGCCAATCAGTTTCTCCATATTCTGTCCTTACAGTAGCCTCTTGTGCAGAGTATAGGCTGCACATCAGGACAATCAGATGCTGTGGCACCCCTATTTCTTTTAAAGCATGCCATAGTTTTTCATGATCTACACAATCAAAGGTTTTGCTTTAATCTATAAAGCACAAGGTTATTTCCTTCTGAAATTCCTTGGTCCATTCCATTATCCAACGTATGTTTGTGATATGATTTCTGTTGCCTCTTCCCTTTCTAAATCCAGCTTGGACGTCTGGCATTTCTCGCTCCAAATATGGTAAGAGCCTTTGTTGTAGAATCTTGAGGATTACTTTACTTGCATGGGATATTAGTTAGACAATTATTGCATTCCCTGGGATCCCTTTTCTTTGGAATTGGGATGTATATTGAATGCTTCCAGTCTGTGGGCCATTGTTTAGTTTTCCATATTTGTTGACAATTTTTTGTCAAAATTTGGACAGATTCAGTCTCAGTAACTTGTGGCAACTCTATTGGTATGCCATCTGTTCCTCGTGATTTGTTTCTTCCAAGTATTTTAAGAGCAGCTTTGACCTCACATTCTAATATTCCTGGTTCTTCATCATATGGTTCCTCTGTGAATCAATCTGTCATCCTTGCATCTCTTTTATAGAGTTCTTCAGTGTATTGCTTCCATCTTCCTTTTATTTTATCTCGGTTAGTCAGTGTGTTTCCCTGTTGATTATTCAACATCCCTACTCTTGGTTTAAATTTGCCTTTCATTTCTTTAATCTTTTGGAATAAGGCTCTTGTTCTACCTTTTTTGTTGTCCTATTTCTATACAGTAACTATTGTAATAGTTCTCTTTGTCCCTACATACCAGTCGCTGTATTATTGCATTTAGGGTTCTGACTGTGTTTCTTTCTCCTTTTGCTTTTGCTTTCCTTTTTTTTTTAACCATTTTAAGAGTTTCATCAGTCATCCATTGAGGTCTTTCTCTCTTTTTAATTAGAGGTATTGTCTTTTTGCATTCTTCCCTGACTTCAATCCATAGTTCTTCTGGTTCTCTATCAACTAAGTTTAAAGCCTCAAATCTGTTCCTTACTTGATCTTCATATTCTTCTGGCATGTTATTTACATTATATTTTGGCATTATGATTGCTTTGTTGTTCTTCTTTAGCTTTACTTTGATTTTCGATATTACCAATTCATGATCAGTACTGCAGTCTGCTCCTGGTCTTGTTTTCACAGACAGTATGGAACTTCTCTATCTTCTGCTAGCAATTATATAATCAATTTGATTCCTATATTGACCATTTGATGATGTCCACGTGTAAAGTCATCTTTTTGATTGCTCAAAAAATGTGTTTGCAAGAAACAAATTATTGGCTTCACAGAATTCAATAAGTCTTTCTCCCATTTCATTTCTGTCTCCTAAGCCCCATTTTCCCCACAGTTTCTGGTTCTTCTCTGTTCCCTGCTTTTGCATTCCAATCCCCCATGATTATCAGCACATCTTGTTTTGGTGTGTGATCAATTTCTTCCTGTACTTCTGCATAAAATCTCTCCAGTTCCTCTTCTATGTTTGCCGTTGGAGCATAGACTTGGATGATGGTTATGTTAATAAGTTTCTCATTAAATCTCATTGATATCACTTGCTCAGACCTTGCATTATAGCTCCTAATTGCTTTTGCTACATCACTTCTCACTGTTAAAGCAACCCAGTTTCTTCTTAATTTTTCATTTCCTGCATAAAATATTTTGTAGTTGCCTGATTGAAAGTGTCCCATTCCCATCCATTTTAATTCACTCATGCTAAGTATTGCAATGTTGATGTATTCCATTTCTTGCTTGACAATTTCTACCTTTCCCTGGTTCATGCTTCTCACATTCCATGTTTCTGTTGTGTATGTCGTGCAACTCTGGACTCTCCTTTTCCATCTGTGTGTATCAGCCTCTGGACTTCCATTCAGCTTTGAGCCAGTGGCGTCATTAGTCACAGCACTACTCGTACTTGTCTGTTGTTCTTCCCCAGTAGCTCACTGAGTGCCTTCTGACCTGGGGGTCTCATCTCCCAGCACTATCTCATATTGCATTTTGGATACTCTGCTCATAGGGTTTTCATGGTAAAAGGTATTTAGAGGTGGTTTACCATTGCCTTCCTCTGAGTCTGGATGCATTTTAGCCTGGTGTCTCAGCTTTGACCATTCCGCCTTGGGTGCCCCTGCTAGGAATCTTGGTCTACACTCCTGATGGTATTGCTCTTAGCTTCTTTGACACTCCATCACCGTGTTAAGGTGTGCATCCTAGAGGAGGACCATTGTTTAAAGTGGTAAAATACTGTTTTGAATCTATAATATGCATGAGGCCAAAGTTAAGTAGGTCTGGGTCTAGTCAGAGCCTGGATGGGGACCCCATGTATTCTACCTTAAATTGCATGATAGTAGAAAGGCAAGATATAAACAGTAAATTTCTGGTTTATTTACATTTCTGTATTGCTTCTTAACAAAATTCTCTCCAGGCAATGCAAATAGAAATGAAAAAATGGAAGTATAAAAATGGAACATAGATATAAAATTTTAAAACTGTTAAAATAAAAAAAATGAAATAATAAAATAAAAGAGAATCGGAATAAAACCAGCAACAGGAAACAATTGTGCAGAAAACTTGAAAAGCAATTCAACTAAAAAGCCTGGAACAATGAAAATGTCTTCACCTGACATTGAAAAGACCACACAGTATAGGTCCCAGGTGAGTCTCCATGAAAAGGAATGAAGGTTCATATTTTTATTTAGACAAGGTATAGATCTTGGAAAGGGAGGGGAGGATAAGGCAGACAAGTGGGGTGGGGATACATTTACAAAAAACCAGCTTCAAAATATTCCTAATTCTATTGTTGATAGAGCAATATATTGTTTTAGTTTTCAATATTTTGCTAGTTTTATCATTTTCAATTGTTTTATGATGTTTCTGAGCCACCTTGAGATGGCCTCTTGCACTGAAAATATCAAAATAAATAGAAGATAAATAAAAAATATATTCCACGGTTGCTGTGGGAGTGCATGTTGGCCCCTTAATATTTATCAGCACCTATACTGATGTTGAAGTCTGGCAACTATATATTAGTTGGAGTACAGTAGTGGAAAACCTGAGTAGGAATGTAGGAGTAGGAATATAGACAGTTTACATATGGAATTCATATTCTACTTTGTCCCCTGAATTTGTGTATTTAAAAAAGCATGTTGAAGAGGGGACTTGAACTTGAGTTTCTTCTATTCATTTGGAGGGAGGGAATTCGGAGGTATCAAACGTACAGTAGAGCATGGGATGGGATAGGATGGCAATTAACGTGCAGGAGACTGACCGCAGAGGTGTCAGAGTCCAAGGGAATTTTGGCAGGATGGAGGAAAGTGTTGCTAAAGCATTGTGATTATAAAGCCAACAGCAGGGGCAGGGCACAGTGAGCAAGGTGGGTGTTTTATAACAGAGAATGGTATCTGCTAAGAGCAGGCAAGTAAACTTTTTTTTAAAAAAAAACCCTGTGCTGACTTACTGAATGGCAGCCAGGAATGAAAGATCTGAGTGCAGGCATTAAAAGGCAGAATTAATCCAGGAGAAATTTAAGCCAACAAAGTACATGGATGCAATACACCGGGCTGCTGGGAGAATGAGCATGGAAATCAGGCCCCCTCCACCTGCAGCAGCACAGGACACTATTCCCTGGGGATCAATTCTTCACTGCTATATCATGTACCTGTATATGTGACTATCAGAGCCATGTATTGGGGACAGCTCTATCGGTCTTTCCTACATGAAAGATACCATGAGGGTGGGGGCAAATTGGGTGAGAGAGACCCTCACAATTGCCCCTATCTCTCTGGTATTCACATGTGTGCCATAGCTATGTGTGTAGTCAGTTCTGTGAGTGCACATGAAAGGAATTTCAGATAAGGCTCAAAAGTAATTTTAAAACACAGTGTGGTTACAGATAACACCTGGAAGCCAGTATATTGTATTATACAGCAGGAAAAAGGATGGATGTCTTTTTAAGACAAGGTCTTCAACTCTGAGTTTCTTTCCTGGACATTTTTTCCCTCTTAATAATGTTATATGTTATTTAGTTTAATTTTTGTCAATTGTATTGCTTTCATTGATGTATTTTATACTTGTGTTCATTTTTCTTTGTAAGCCACCTTGGGAGCTATTGGCCAAAAGGCAGGGTATAAATAATAATAATAATAATAATAATAATAATAATAATAATAATAATAATAATAATAATACACTCACATGATTATGAGTCAAATGTTTTGTGTTAACATTCATGATGATGATCAGTAAATAATAATTTGAATGTTTCTAAAATGTGTGTTAAAGCCTCTGGAGTGGAAGTAAAATATTCCTATTGCAGTGAGAATACTTAGTCTGAATAAGAATCATTTCATTTCCCTTGTGCCAGATATTAAAAGTGAACTGTTTTCCACAGACTTAATTAGGACATTGTGAATCAATATGAAAGCAGATCTTGTTTACACTTTAAGTTAATGATTGAATATTGTTTTCCTTGGCATTTCTATCTTCCTTTGGAAAATTGTCAATTAAAGCATACACACACACGTGGCATTTATTTCCATTTCAAAGAAGTGCCTTTCATTTTCACATAAATATACAAATTTTCAAGCTGCACAGACAAAAGATTCACTGCTTGACAGCTGGCATTATCTTTGGACTATTGTTCAGGTGGTTGAAACCAAGTTAGATTTTACCTATTGCTATTTTATCATTTGCTTCACACCTTCAACAGAGCTACAGTCTCAACCTGACCTGCTGAAATTGAAAATGTAACCTTCCCAAAATAACAGATGAGGGATTCTTTGTGTTGACATTTTGTGTGGGTCTTATTCTCTGAGCCTGTGACCTACCACATGGAGAAACTTCTAAAAACTACCAACTTGCAATACCAAATATAGTTATATCCTCCTGGGGGCCTAGATCCATTGAACCTCACTTGCAGTGTTAACTCTAATGATCATAGAGGTTGGAAATAATAGAAGAAATGAACAATAGAATACAACTTAAAGAGTGTTGTCTTGATAGTTCAAGGTGCTCATAACTTTGTTCATATATTGCAAGTCTAAATTTCAAGACGGTGGAAATAATTCCCCAGGAACTTCTAACATGGTAAGTAACAAAAATCGGTGAACAAATTAATTATATAAAACCATAGAGCACTAACCAATTGTGTCTATAAATTTAATTTGTAGAATATGTTTAGTAGAAAATAAATGAATCAGTGAAAAGGCTCAGATGTTTCAAGATCAAACTGGATGATAAACTCTAATTACTGTAATTGGAAACTCTGGATGGCAACCAAAGAACTGTCCAAGGGAGCTTTGAGCTTGCGTTTCTTAAAACCTTCCTCTCATGCCACACAACAAATGAATTTTTAAATCTTTTGAGATTATTGAAAGCTATTTGTGATGTGGCATGGAGGTCTGCTGTTAAAACAAAAAGGATATATGGTCTCCTTTCGTAGCATGCCTTGATGCTACCTGAAATCTGCAAAACATCTGCTTCCTCCATCTTAAGACTCTTACCAGATGAAGATAAGGATGGCTTGAACAACACCCTTTATTTTCTCCCTTCCCCCTTGCATTATTTTTACAATCTAGCTTGATGAAGAGTTCTGGGAAACTTACAAGATTGCACACTATTTTGTGACATTTTGGTTGGCCTAATAAAGGTATCACCCTAATATGTATGTTGCATAGGTTTCCCTAGGCAGTTTATAACATTAGGATTAATGGACTGCAATGTCTCAGGCTAATTATTTCAGTTCCCTTGTGGCTTTGTTTCATTGTTTTCTCTCTCCCTTATTTTAATCCTTATGTAATTTGCAGGTATGAAAAGCACAACATACCAATTCTCAACTTGCTTCTTTAAGATATGCTGTAAAACAATCAACTGAGGAGATTTTTCTAAAACTAGGATTTGGCTCTTTCGATTTTTCTTAGGCACATTCCTATTGTAAGTCATTTTGAGACTACAGGTGCATTTCAGTCAACAAGCACAAGTTCTGTTGGTATTGTCATGGAATAAACCATTGTAAGTCAGAACATAAGTACACACCTGTGTATCTGATGAACTTCCAACCATCGAAAGCCCGTGTAGGTTCTTCAGTCTATGGATCCTTCAACTGTTCTTCATTGGAAATATAGGTCATCGTGGCATTGGCTATTTTGCAATCAACCCACATGTTTCCACTAGTGTAGACTAGTTTTCCACTAGTTTGGGGTTAAGGTGTTCCTAATGTACAAATATATGTTGTGACACTCACATGAAGCTGGAGGAGAAATACATCACATCAAAGAAAACTGCATTGCCCTTTAACATTATGCTATCGTAATTGAATTAACATGATGTTGACAGAGTTTTGAACTAAGACCTAGGAGAAGGGATTCAAATCCCCACTCAGTGGAAATGGTCTATATGGTGGAGAGGGAAGGCTAAAAATGGTTTTGGAATTGGTGACTCAAAACAGACATAAACCACAACTTTTATAGGTTGATACACACATGCTTATGCACATACGCAACAGAAATGAGGGGAGAGAGACACAGTTATTGAGAAATCAAGTGCTCTGTCCATTTTGGATTTCATCAGGAGCAGAATCTTTGTGGATTTCATTCAAGGACTTACTAGAAAACATGTCATCTAAATAAGGAAGACTGTTGATTCTGCCCTTGTGAACAACTCCACTTCAATATGTTTATAGGGTTCTTGATTTCCCATTAAATAATTGGTAGTACCTGTGGCCTTTTTTGTCTCATTGGCTTAGTTGTTCATTGTCTATGACAGGAATGGAGACCCTCAGGCCCAAAGGTCAACTGTGGCTCTCTAGGCCTCCCCATGTGGCCCTCGCAGAGCTTGGAAAAGTCACTTTTTTGAACTACAACTCCTATCAGCCCCAGCCAGCATGGCCACTGGATTGGGCTGATGGGAGTTGTAGTTCAAAAAAGTAACTTTTCCAAGCTCTGGGCCCTCGCAACTCTCCCCAGGCCACACCCCTGTTTTGCATCCCAAATAATTTTGCATGGCTAGCATGTGTCCTTGAACTTCAATTATGCCTCTTGCTTTTTTGGATAGAGAACAGAGATGTGTGTTTAAGTGAGTTACACAAATTCACCTATTTTGTGAAGATAAAATTTACATTTTTGCTCTGACCACTTTTGCCTCTGGTCTCACCCACCACTGCCATATTGGTTGGAAGTGGAGTTGTTCAGCAAGGGCAGAAGGTTGCCCAAAAGGCAATGCAGCCCTTGGAAAGGTTTCCCCATCCCTGGTCCATGGGATGACACCATTTAGAAACTGAATTACAAAGTCTCCCTTGCCTCCCAAACCTGCTGGTAAACACACATGTTCTCACTAGTTCTTGATGCATGTGTTTTGTTTTTTTCTATTACATGATTTACTAGAGATGTCAGGTTCCATATGCAAGTCTTTTGCTATCGTGTACAGGTAAACAAGATACTGATCACTGCTTCTTTTTGACCCCCAGATTCTTGAGAAATTCATTGCTGCTTTGGCTCCGCTTCCTTCAAGACGATACGTGCTCATTGTTTCTTCAGACAAGCACAACTGTGTTTTGCACTGATAGTTCCTTCTTCTCCACATGGCCTTTCTACTGGTGTCAGCATACCTTCTGGTGACTCATGCCCATAGTGCTCCAGTTGAGAATGGGGCCCTCATGGAGACTCTGAAATCCCAAGTTATGTTGTTCAGCAATAAGAGTGAACATTATTCAGCACAAGTAAGACCTCCTGGAACGAGCAGACGAATACCTCACACAATCATCATTGGAGTTCGCAAAGGAGGGACCAGAGCTTTACTTGAAATGTTGGATGTTCACCCAAATATTGTGGTAGCAGCTACTGAAGTTCACTTTTTTGACTGGGATGAGAATTATATGAAGGGAATTGACTGGTACAGGAGCCTGATGCCATTTTCATACGAAAATCAAATAACTATTGAGAAAACACCAGGCTATTTTACCTCGCCACAGGCTCCCGAAAGGATTCATGATATGAATAGCTCTATTAAACTGCTGCTTATTCTAAGAGACCCCACAGAGAGAGTTATCTCTGATTATACCCAAGTCTATTACAATAGACTGGAAAGCCACAAGCCTGTTCAGCTCTTTGAAGACATTGTTATTAAAAATGGAGCACTTAATACCAAATACAAGGCTATCCAGAGAAGTCTATATGACATCCATATGGAGAGGTGGCTTAAACATTTCCATTTGGATCAGATTCACATAGTAGATGGGAATACCTTGATCAAGGACCCTCTTCCTGAGTTACAAAAAGTGGAAAGATTTCTTAACCTGCCTTCCAGAATCATGTCTTCAAATTTTTATTTTAACCAGACCAAGGGGTTCTATTGCATTAGGAGTGATGGAAGAGAGAGATGTTTACATGAATCAAAAGGGCGCCCACATCCTGTTGTCAACAGTACTGTTTTAGAGCAACTTTACTCCTACTTCAGAGAGCACAATGCAAAATTTTACAGAATGATTAATCATTCTTTTGACTGGCATTAGTAACTTTGCGGGGGAGAGGGGAGAAAGGGTTTTTTTAAAAAAAAAATGGCCTGCAGTAATTTATTTTCAAGCACTTCTGATACACTCTGGGTTCCATTTATGTTGATATGAAGACCAGGGTTTGTTTCCCTGAGATTTAACACTAGGAGTCCATTGCATTAATGGCAGACACTCTTTAGTGTGGTAGGGGAAAATAGGCTTAGCTTTGACTTTTAACTACTATAATGAACTTGATTGCACCAGTCCAAGTCCACTGACTTCAATGGAGTTATTTCAGATTTACACTTGTATAGCCAAGCTGACTTGTTTATCTCTCTTTATTCATAGTTATGAACAAATGGTGTTTCAAAGGAAACCATTCCTTAACCAAGGTTTTAAAAATAATTTGTTTAACTGAAATGGTATTATTTTAACCTTCATGTTTTGTTGGCTGCTTTTATTTTTCTAACTCCATGACAGTGGGATTGATTTCTATAACTTTTCATACAGTAAAATAATTATATATTAGAAGAGAAGATTACTTGAAATGGTTCCATTATATAATTTAATTCTTTTTGTGAAATGATTGTCAAGTATATCCCAGTTAAATAAGCCTCAAGGCTGCTCTCTGTTATGGCTCCCTCTATGTAGGGTCTTTGTATTAAGTAACACATTAATCACCCGCATGGGTATAAAACCGCTTAACCTCTTTGAAGAAGTGTTAAGCATTTCATATCTCCAATGCAAACAAATGAGGGCTCTAAAATAATCCCCATTTTACACAATAGATTTCAGGAAGTACATAAGTATGCATTTTATCACACAAATCATGAGCCACTTACTTAAAAAATACCCTTCATCAATACACAATTATTAGTCTTGTTTGTATTTTGTAACCATTTGTTCAAATAGTTTATATAACTAATTTGGCACAACATTTATTTTAAAAAAGTTTAATTGCTTGCTCTCCAAAATGTGGAGTAACTTTTGTAATATCTATTTGCAAATCATATGATGTACTCAGAGTGCAAAGTAACTTCATGTGGTATTGTATACTATACACACAATATTCAAAATAACAAGTATGAGTTTCTGATTTATCTATAAATCTCTACATCTACATGAATGCATTAGGATTTGTTTGTTTATAATATATTTTTACTTGCTAAAGTAATGGTTGTCTCTCCTTGTAAATGTTTTACTTTGGAGGGGGGGAAATATGAAGACTTGTGCACACTGGCCTTGATTATAGAATTGCAATCCTGGCCACACATGGGCCAGGCATGTAAACAGCCACTTACATATTCACATGTGGAAAGTGTGCCCACCAAAGGGACTGAGCAAGAAAACTTTTAAAAGTTCTCTTCCATTTTAGACCATAAATGGCTAACATAAAATACGTGTAGGGGAAGCTGGCTAGTAAAATGTGACTGGTTACTTTTGTAGATTTGCAAGACCATGGTAGGTGCATATAAATTCCACTGGCTGCAATGAAAATTGTGTTAGCTTTAATTAACACACATGCATCCTTATGCTATCCAGATATGATTTTGGTTGAACAGCTTCTGGCAGAGCTGCAGACAGAAATCATAAGGTATGTTTTAGTAAAAAGAAATGTGTGAAATATGACTGGTACCACCAGTGGTGAAAGTAATTTTTTAATATCATGTCCAAATGTATCAAAACCATGAACCAAAGTAAGATAGCCAAGAATGGGTGAAGTGGCAAAGGAATATGAAAGGTCAAAGAGAAACTAATCAAGACAAAGACATGGAGGGGAAGTCTGATACTAAAGTCTTGTCAGCATAATATATATTTGACCCTGTGCACTGCCAGGAGCAAAGTAATTAAAACAATACTAGGAAAAATGACATAATGTAGCAACACTAGCACATACCGATATGTGGCAACTGTGTAAGTATCACCCAACCAAAGAATTAGACATGCATGGAAGGAACCAGTTAATGCCTTGTGACGGGAGCAAACCCATGACATTGCCCTACACACCACACATACAAAACAGAACACAACAGCCATAAAGATACCATAGTACCCTCATTAGCCCAGCCCTTCATGGTGCAGCAAGCAAGAGCCATGCAACTAACAGACCTCAGGACAATCTGCATACAGGGGTTCAAGTCACCAGTCATCACAAAGATAGTTAGCAAATAGCTATCTAGGCAAACTGGTGTCCTCCAGATTTTCTGGACTACACCACTCATTATTCCTGACCATTGGCCATGTTGGCTGAGGCTGGTAAGGGTTGTAATCCAGGACATCTGAAGGGTTTCGGGTAAGGAAAGCTGATATAGCAGAAAATGGGCATCCCTTTACTCTCACCAGAGGAAGCATGTACGTAAAACCCATTGGTGCTCCAGAGAATAGCTTGAGACCTGTTGGAGAAGTGAGGCTCCTACAGATGTGATACAAGCAATAAAACTTCAGTGTGGGCAGTACCCTGGCCAGAGGCAGGATTGCATGGGTACCCAGTCGCATCCAGCTAATTGCTTTTTGAGATAACTGTCATTTTGCATTCTCTTCTCCAGTCACAGGACCCCTGCTAGGAAAACAAGGTGTCAGTCCCCTTCAATGCTCATTCTAGTGCTGATCATTAAAAGCACTAACCATATCAATTGTATGAGAGTTGGTAAGTAGGTCAGGGCCCTTCCCCATCTGTTTGTTACTCACTTCAGCTGTCTTTTGGATGGCATACACAATAGAACACAGGCCTGGAGAGGGTCTGTACCTACTATACTGAAAGTCTGCATCTCATTCACAGTATAGCCATCAGATCAACAGCAAAGATGAGGCATCACTGGGCCAAGTTGAGGCACATAAGCTACCCAAGTGAGACTGTTGGTCCTGGTGCTATTCACTATGACTTAGCTTAGCATCAGTTGAAGCCTATTGCTATTCCATTGAGCTAGCCTGGAGGTTGCCAGCTCAGTGCCTGTGGGCACCATGGTGCCCCAAATCCCTTCAATAGATCAAGCTATTTTCTACAAATACCACTACAAAATAAGTGCAGAAGAATGTTAAAGAATCCCCTCCCCAAATAGCAAATGCAAAAATGTGAAAACTTTGCAAAGAGGTTTAGGCATGTCTCCTGGGCTAATATCCAGGCACTCATAAAGACTTAACTTACAGTACAATGGTATATATGTCTCATTCAGAAGTAAGTCTCTTTGTGTTTCCTGGGGTTCACTCCCAGGTAAATGGGTACAGGAGGACAGCTGAGGCAGTGGTTTACGGTTGGCATTGGGGGAAAAAAGCTTTGTTATGCCTTTAAAAGCTGCCCACAATTGGCACCAGCAGGATGCAGATGACTTCCCATAGAAAGCATGACATTTTCAGAGCAGGTGGGAGGCAATAGTGGTAGAGAGAAGCAGCAATGGCTGTATTCTCCCTAATTTTGTGTTATGTCATATGCTCATGGCAGCTGTTTCGTAAATGGCATCCTCAGAACTCTCAAAATTTGAAAGGTGTGCACAGTCCAAAAAGGTTGGTGACCCCTGAGCTAAATTATCTATCTATCTATCTATCTATCTATCTATCTATCTATCTATCTATCTATCTATCTATCTATCTATCTATCTATCTTATTTCATTCCTACCCTTCCTCTGAGGAGTTTAGGGTAATGTACATAATTCTTTCCTTCCCTGTTCTGTCTTCACAATAACTCTGTGAAGTTGGTTGGGCTGAGAGTGTGTGACTAGCCCAGGACACCCAGCCAGATGAGTGGGAATTTGAACACTGGCCTCCCCACTGCTAGTCCAATAACTTATAAATGATGTTAACTGCACATGGGATCTCCTTGGCACTGGGCTATATAGTTGAGATTGCCCGTTGTATTGAGTTATGGGGAGAGGAAGGGGGTATGTCATTTTTCGGCCCCTCGAAGACCACAAAGGACCCGTCATGAACTTCTCTAATTTGTGTAGAGTGTTTCTCTATGGATCACTACAAGAGAATTATATTCATGTACTTTATGTAACTAACATAAGAGCCCTGCTGGATCAGACCAAAGGCCAGCATCTTATTTCCCACTGTAGCCAGTTAGATGCCTCTGACTAGCCCACAAGCTGCACACAAGGACAATAGCCCTCGCCTATCGATATGTCCTAGCAACTGGTATCCCAATGATCGCTGCCTCTGTTCTGCATCCAGCAATAATAACTAGAAGCCCTTGGCCTTAGCTTCCATGAATTTGCCTAATCCTCTTTTAAAGTCTTCTGAGTTGGTGACCTGATATCACCAAGTCTGTAGAAAAGCAAATTCCATAGTTTAACTGTGTGAAGAAGTACTTCCTGTGTTCAGTCCTGCATCTCTTAACATTCAGCTTCAATGGATGGCCCTGAGTTCTAGTATTATGAAAGAGAGAGAAATGTCTCCCTCTTCACTTTCTCCACACCACACACAAAAAAAGAGTGACTGTATACTATAGCCAGCATGGATTTTTCGCATTCCACAATGTTAAATTGAAAATACCCCCTATGCCATTCTGCTGCTTCTCATAAGCTCATTTCAAAACAAAACTTTAAAAACTTATAGTCCTGAACTCAGAAATGTTTGCTTAACAACCCTTTAAGTTTTCATGGTGATATACAAAACACTCAGAGAGAATCGAGAGTTCAAACTGTAAAACGAGAAAAAACTACAGACCTCTGTTCTTTTTTTGTCAGTGGTCTCATAGTTTGTTTTTTCTGTCAGTGCTCTCACAACTCATTGAAATTAATTAAAAATCAGCCATGATCACATAGTACCTGTAATCTTATTACTGTCCTGTTCTGACCTTCATTTTTTGCAGTTTAAACGTTTAAAAAAATGCATGGCTGATTTATAATTAAATTAAGAAATTTAACATTGGAGTCTATGATAGCACAGGCATGCTCTGTAAGAACCAACTGTCAGTGCTCTAAAAGCCAGACTCACAGCTGTTTGGCTTGGCTACTAAGGGGACTACACCAGACCTTTATTTCACTTTAGACAGTGATGGCTTCCCCCAAAGAATCCTGAGTAGTGTAGTTTGTGAAGGATGCTGAGAGCTGTTAGGAGACTCCTGTTCCCCTGACAAAGCTCCACTGTGCCCTTGGAGTTAGCCCCTCTTCTGGAGATTGTAGCTCTGTGAGGGGAATAAGGCATCCCCTAACATCTCTCAGCACCCTTCATAAATTCCACTTCCCAGGATTCTTTGGGGGAAGCCATGACTGTTAAAAGTGGAATAAATGTGTGGTGTGGATGTGGCCAGTAACGGCTTTGATTTAAATTTGGGTGGGAGACTACATGTGTCTGCTGTAGGTGGGAAAGCCCAAAAAAATAATGATACTGTTAACAATGTTTTCATTTTTGGAAAGGAAATGAGCTTTCCCTCTGCCCAATGCCCTCCCCCAATCTCCTCCCCTTCTCTTACTCCTCCCCCTCCCTCCCCCTTCCCCTCTTTCCCAGGTCAGTTTTACCTATACTAACAATTATTGCACACTCAAAAAACACACAAATTATCAAACCTACCCTACCCTCTTCCCCCTCCTTCCCCCTACCCCTCCTCCTCCTCAGTCCCCCTTCTCCTCCCCCGTGGTCAGTTTCACCTATCCTAAGCATGATTGCACTGAAATAAATCCCTCTGAACTCAATAAGCATGCAAATGATAAAACCTGCCTTCCTCCTCACCCCTCTCCCTCCCCATCTCTCCTCCTCCCCCATGGTCAGTTTTACCTATCCTAAGCATGATTGCAGGGGACAAAATCCCATTGGATTCAATAAGCATGCAAATGATCAATCTGCTCTCAGCAAACTTGCACAGGATCCCATTTCTTACCTCCCAGATTAAGAAGCAGAGAAATTCACTAATAGGCAAAAAAAAAAAAAAAAAAAGCCCTTGTGTTTTAAGAATGTACCTATACTCAATGGATATTTCTATCAAAATTTTAAAAGCAAGGAAATTGGGCAGCTATAGTAAATGCACCAGGGAAGCAGAAGACCTGACCTCCTCTCTGAGATACTGTACTGCCCTACAAATTTGTCAAAATGTAAACACAATTTGGGTTGGTCTTTCACAGTCCAATCCACTTCCTGTGTAGCTTGGAAGAATTTGGTAACATGTGCCTCTTAGCATATGGTGAGTGGTGGCAACACCTGCAGTCAGGATTGCATCTGCAAAGATGGAGGATTACATTTTTTGTATGTTTGTTGGTGTTCTTCTTACTTTTCTTCTTTCCTGTGTTGCTACTGTTTCTGCGGAGAATCAAACCAGAAAAATTATATTTCTGTATTCATCTGAGAAACCTGTGTAAAATTTATTTTTATTAATTTCAAAGGCTTTTTATTAGTCTCATATGATGGTGAAGACAGCCTTTTGTGTTTCAAATTAGAGCTTATATTCTATATCTATTTTGGGTGCATTAACTGTTGAATTTGAAACTGCAATTTGAATTAAAATCATATTGATTACAATATGTTGCAACTTAAGCAATGAATCTAGTTGGAAAAAACAAACTTAGCCTGCCTTGAGTCTTGTGTTCAGCCTGCTATGCTTAAACCACCACACTTAAGGAAGGGTGGGCATGGTCTATTAAAAACACCTAGAAATTTGCTAGAACATATTTCACCTCCCACTGTTTTATCTTGTGCAAACTCCTCATGTCCACTGGAGACTACTCCTCATGTCCACTGGAGACTATTTTGCAGAATAGTCAGTGCCATTATTCCACAATTGTTTTGGGGGTTTTTTTTACTGTAAATTATGCAAAGTATTGCTGTACTCCAGAGGAAGGCAATAGTAAACCACCTCTGAATACTGCTTACCATGAAAACCCTATTCATAGGGTCGCCATAAGTCGATATCGACTTGAAGGCAGTCCATTTCTATTTTTTTGCTAGAGTATATTCAGAGAAACAGAAGCAAAAGAAAATGATTTACTATATGAAACTTGACTTAAATGGCAAAGTAAATCAAACATATTTAAAGTGACTATCTGAACTGTATCAACTGTCTTAATATTGTTGCTTCCTCCCTGTAAAACAAGATCATCACAGCACATGTCTTGTTTCTGTTATTTGGGCTGATTGCAGTTATTGCCACCACTCACCATATGCTCAGAGGCACATGTTACCAAATTCTTCCAAGCAACACAGGAACTGGATTCAACTGTGAAAGACCAACCCAAATTGTGTTTGCATTTTGACAAATTTGTATGGAAGTATAATACCTCAGAGAGGTCAGATCTCCTGCTCCCCTGGTGCATTCACTATAGCTGCCCGATTTTCCTGCTTTTTAAAGTTCAATAGAAATATCTGTGGGCTATAGGTACATTCTTAAACCGCAAGGGTTTTTTGCCTATTAGTGAATAAACTTCTATTATAGGGATTCCCAAATTGTGGTCCATGTACCACTAATGGTTCACAAGATTTATTCAGGTGCTCCCTGGAATGTCCACATTGAATATTCATATAGATTTAGATTGTAGTTTTATTGCTTCTTTTATTTCTTATATTGTGTGTTATTGTATTACAGTCTGAATTCTATGCAGAGGGTTTTTTTGTAAAAAAAATGAGGTGCTGGTATTCATATCTTGATAAAAGTACTGTTGGTGCCAGGAGAAATGGCTGGCATGGACAGCAGAAAAAGATGCTGGTATGCCATACGAGTGAGTACTGAGGGGAAAAAACTCATTCTTTGGAACATAAATTGTAATGCAAGAAAATGCAAGAAATGAAGGAACAGAAGCAATGAAAATGCAATGAAAAATCAATCAGCACCCACCACAGCGCATTACCATTACTACAGCAGTCAGGAAAAAAAATAATTTAAATGATCCACCAAGGCCACCAGCAATTTCAAGTAGTCCATGGGGGTAAAAAGTATGGGCACTACTGCTGTATTATTGCTGTTACCCCAAATGTTGGGGCTAAAAAAACCCCAAATGTTGTAACCTTTCTTTGTAGGGGAGTTGCTCCAGCCTCCTGATCTATTTGATTGCCCTTTTCTGCACCTTGGGTCTCCTTGAGGAGAACTCAAGCTCCCTGTTTCCATTGCATTGTTCTTTTTGTCCCACCCAGCTATTGGCAGCTCATGAGGTTGCCTCCTGCTAACTCGCTGCTGTAGCTTCCATTCTTCCTTGTCCCTTGCAAAAAACAAAAAGCAAAAGTCTGTGCCATTCATGCAGGCAAATTGTGATTAGTGTGATTAGCACTGCCTGTATTGACTCATTCAATGTACAGCGGGATGTCTATTCTCCTTGGGACCCTGTCCCCAGTGGGTATTATACAGAGATGTCCCCCCTGGAGCTGCCTGGTTGTTGTGACTGCGGTCACTTTCAATCCTTTGCTGTGTAGGGCTGCAACTCAGTGGCAGAGTACGTGCTTTATATGCAAACAGTGCCAGGTTCAATCCCTGGCATCTCCAGAGAAGGATGGGGAAAGACTCCTGCCTAACACCCAAGAGAGCCAACTGCCAGTCATTGTCAACAGTACTGCGCTAGACGGATCTATGGTCTGGCTTGCTATAAGGCCGCTCCTTGTGTTCTGTGTTTTTCTGGCAAAAGAGTCATTCTGCTGCTTCAGTTTGGATGTCCGGAAATTTTTAATCCTTGCCTGAGGAGAGTTCTGAGGGGCATCATACATGCTAACCACTGAACCACTGAACCACTTAGCTATGCTGAAGCAAGTGCCTTGGGCTCTTCCTGGCAGCAAGTGGAAGGGGTGAAGGGGTAAGGAATGTGTGAGGAGACATCATCATGATGTTCCTGCCATTGCTATATACTGATCAGAGCTTTCCATGCATTGGTAAAGTCGACCATCATCAGGAACAACACCATGGTTTGTGGGTAGTGGCCAAATTGACAGGGACCATATCAGGCTTTCATGCGGCTATGATTGTTGCTTTGTTAGCTCTGTTTTCTACTGCTGCTATTATGTTTTTGGCAAGGGATGGGGAACCTCTGGCTTTACAAATATTGTTGGACTCCAGCTTTATCAGCCCCATCCAGCATGGCCAATGGTCAGGGATGATGGGAATTGTCATCCAGCAACATCTGGAGGGCCACAGGTCCTCCATCCCTATTATATACAGCAATAGGAATTGAGTGTTTGAATCAAGTTCTCCTTATGCCCTTCTGAACAAAGTGTGGCTAGTATCAGCCCTGGAACCACAAGGTAACTGTTGAAATATAAAATAATATGGACTATCATTTTTGGCAGTGCTGCTAGGAGAATATACAATCCCAACTTGTTACACTGGTTTAAGTGCCAACAAAGAAGTAGCCATCTTAGCTGAACCGTAGAATTTCACTGCCTGATGCATTAATGCCAGTTGCCAAAAAACCTGTGTGCCTCTGTGAATATGGGAACTGTCTGATTTTTCTAAAAGAAATCAATATCAAAGAATGCTGATCTGGATGGTTTACTAATACATAAACCTACCTGACTTGTCAGCCAAGCTTTCATCCATTATTTGCTCAGCAGTTCTGGGGAAACTGTTGGGAGAACGAACTCAGCTAAGTAGCTGGCTAATATTGGAGAGAACTCTATTAGTTTAACTGCACTGGCCACCTTTTTTTAAAAAAATCTAAACCCCTTAGATTGATTTTTTTCATCCAAATTGACAGAACCATAAGAACCTTAGAAGAGCCTTCTTGGATCAGGCCAAAGGCCCATCTAGCCCAACAGCCTGTTCTCACAGGAGCCAACCAAGCAGTTTTAACTTCTGACCAGGTTTGCAGAAGTAATCCTATGAATGGGGAAGGTTACACTAGCATTGGTCCTCTGCCAATTATAGGACTGAGAATCAGTTTCTATGTATTAATATTATGCTCACTTTTCCTGGATTTCTGGTTTCCCTGATATTGTGTGTCTACATATGAATGGTTTCAGTGTGACTTGGGCACAGCTTAAACTAAATTAAGGCTCTGGCCAGGAATGTGTCTTTGTTTGTTTTTAGTGCCAGAAGAAGCAATAAAGAGTGCCTTACGGTCCAATGGAATGCATATTTAGTCAGATGTAAGTCGCTATGTTTGGCGAGGGTTTCTCACAGGTAAATTCCATATAGTGCAATCCTTAAACATGTTAATTGCCATTTCAGTGGCCAAAGCTGCAGTTCAGGATTGCAGTCATAAAGAATGCATTGCTTTGCATGTTTACCTGGAAGTCAGGCTCACTGTGTTCATTGTGGCTTACTCCTGAGTAGGTATGTTTAGGAATGCAGCATTACAATGCATGTAAGCCTGCCTAATCAGATTAATCTTGAGTTCAATGGGACTTACTTCTAGGGAAGTGAGCCTTAGTCTGAGAACATTTCCTTTCCCACAGGGTTGGAGAACCTGAAGCCCTCCAGTGTTGATGGACTCCAGCTCCAGGCAGCCCCAGGCAGCATAGCCACTGCTCCATTTCATTCCTTGCCCCACATTAGGATCAAGGCTTTTGAGATCCACAGGCCTAGCTTCCAGGGAGATGTTTTCTGTCTCTCTGTCTCTGTCTCTCTCTGTCTCTGTCTTTTTACAGAATTTAAAGAACCTTGTAAACTGCTTGAAGGTTTTCCTTGATTAAGTGGCACATAAATCTTCTTTTAAAAATAAATATCCCACTGAATTTACAGGGAGCCGACTTCCTCAGCACATCCCGGCCAATGCCACAAGGGTAGCTCGTGGTATGGAATGGTGAGACTCAGCCCATGGCAATTGGCACCAGCTGCTTTGGGTGGAGTTTAAAGTTCAACTGCTTCTGAGAAACCCTCAAGCATTGGGCAAAGATTATACAAGAAAAAGTCTAGGCAAGTCTGGTCCCCCGCAAGTCAGTTTTCTCTGGCTCACTGACCATTTATTTTAAGGGTTGTTGGGAGTCTTTTCACCTTCACTTTCTTGCACACAGTCAATGCCAAGAGGTATAAGAGCAGGGGTAAGGAACCTGAGGTTCTCCCGATGTTGCTGGACTTCAGCTCCCATCGTCCTGAGCATCAGCCACACTGGCTGGGGCTGATGGGAGCTGGAGTTCAGCAGTATCTGGAGTATCACAGTTTCCCTACCTCTGGTATAGAGCCAAAAATGCATATAGAATAAATATAGCTATAGATATGTT